>NC_051043.1:21971642-22337475 GCF_904848185.1 Acanthopagrus latus
CTTTGAAATTCACTGACAGCTAGAGTGAAATGCCTTTCATCTTCATCTAGGACATGATGCTTGGTCCGTAAAGTCTTATTCTGTTTGTTAACTGAAAGATCTGAGTACTTTCCACACCGCTGTCATCAACGTTCATGACTCTTCTTTCCAAACAGCATAAAAGAAGCGGTGACTTTCATCAACGCAATTGATGCGAACAAATTCTCCAGGCTGATCTCCCGCATCATCCAGAAGCTTCATTTGAAGGTACAGACACTGCACAGTGCTATCTGTGACAAAGACAAGAGGCTTCTGAGGCTTTTGCAGAAAAGCTGCAGCGCCAGAGAGAGCAGTGCATGCATGATGACTTATCAGTGCATCAGTCAGACTTGCTCTAATGAATGTGCACTCATGCCTGGCCCTGTTGACCATTCAGGTTTTTTTTATTAGATTTAGCTGGCTGACAAAAAATGTCAGCCATTCATTCCATGAACAATTAGTCTGGTTGATTAGATTTTTTTGACTTGCTGAATGACATTAATTTTGTTCAATCATAATATGTAATTCAAAAGACATTGTGATGATAGTGATAATGATAATGATGTAAAGAGCAGATCGTATCATATGACATTTAGAGTGACTGTTGCATGACTGCTGACTGATATGGCTTCCTCATTGATGAAATGGTGCCACTGTTACGTTTTCACCTGTGACCGTTTGTTGCTTGGCTGGTTTGTCAGCTGGGTCGCACAAAAACTCAAGAATAGATTTTCACCAAACTTGGATTGAGGATGCGTTGTTGCCCAGAATAGACCCCATTACCTTGTGGGGTGCATCCTGGTAAAGGGATGGATCCAGGAACAGTGCAAGGGCTTTTTTTTTGTAGATTTACTCTCAGGGAAAATGCATAGATAGTGATGACAAAAAACAGATTTATGATTTTTGATTAGGCTTGATTAAGTTAAAGGAGACTGTAGGGCCTATACGGAGGTATGCTCTCTACTCAGAGCCATTCTAATTAATGGTAATTGCTTAACCTTTGATTTTGCTGGTCTGACAAGCCCAGTTGTCTGCAGTGAATAACCTGTGACATTATGTCAATTTTTTAGTTATACTGTAATTTTTGAGATGAAAAATTGTCTGATATAAGTTAGTCTAGTCATAAGTTTTATCCTAATATATACTATATATATGATAATATATTAATTTACTGCTAAGGCCCATTGTATTATTTTCCATACAATGTCATTTGACAAAGATTTTTCATGATGTAAATTGATGCTGTAACCAAATATATGGTAATTGTACTTGATTATTGACCATGATGAGAAATTGGTTGTCCTAAAAACTACTTGGTCAAGTTTAGATCACATGCTGATTGTGAGCACACAAGCATCTACCAGTGAAAACAAACCTTGACACATTGATTACACTGAATTTGAATGGTTCCCCTCATAACCTGGCTCTTGATACCCACATGGTCTGTTCTATAACTGTTTCTTTTCTTTTTTAAAAAGTTGCTGACCCTAAATCAGAAAGAAGGTTTTCATCTTTTTCTTAAGCTCCTGAAAACAGCGATTGTTTGATGACCTTTACTCACTGACACAGTAAATTATGTTGTTTTTATTTTCACAGGGTGAGCGGACGTTCAGTGAAGATGAGGAGCAAAAACTTCAGGTTGCCCTCTCGTTGGATAAACAGGCTCTTAATCTAGTCCTGGAAACTGCTGCCTTTATACTAGAGCAGGTGAGGGGAGATCACCGCACATTTGTACAAGTTTTACCTGATTTTTGTGTATAACATGATTGAAATACAGATTCTAAGTTGTGGTTTCTTTTTTATTTATTCCTCAAGAAAATTCAATAATTTTAAGTGGCTGACATCAGGTTTTTTGATGCTCTGTCTGAAGGTTTCCATTAATTTGGATGTGGAAATGAAGCAATATGATGAGTCTAACCCAATTATTTTGTTACAAAAAAGTCTTGCTTGACACTTAATGGTGTAGATAAACCATGTAAAATTATTCCTCAAGCAATCAATCAGACCAATGCATGTCAACTCTAGGTCTTCATCACCGGGAGACCAATAAGACCGAGAGCTGATACTCCTAGAGTTGATGGTTAGAATCCTAGAGTTGACATGTGTCTGTCTGTTTATATGCCTGACAGTTTTTTCCCCCCCATGGTTGTCAGCACCACTTAGTGTCAAGCAAGAGTTGCAGGATTTTAACTCTTACCTGCTCCCACAATGAGCTCCTGTCGGATCAGCTATCGGAGCCATGCAGTGCTTCCTTCTTCCATATGTTATTTTGGTGCACAGAGACTTTATCCAAGTTTAACCTTCTTGGGTTGCAAAACACTAAAACAAAAACAAAAATAAACTGCACTAATAGACCATACAAAATTGCTATTACTATGCCCATGAGCTGTCTGGATGCTTGCAAGACAATTTCTGATGACAGAGGACACAGTTTACAAATGTACTGTATGCATTGCTTTGCCTGCCGTGACCATGAAGAGACGCATTATTGTGGATAGAAAACCTCTAGTTGTGTGCTTTGTGCGGGGGTGAATACTTTGTGATCAATATGTGATCAAATCTTAGATAGATAAAGATAGAAATTGTATCTGGACAGTAGTTGGATTTATAGCTTTAGAGTGAATCACATCATGAACCTATTTCTCCAGCTGGGGTCACTGTTGCATTGTGAATTGCTGTATTGAAACAATGCCGAGTTGAGTGTTGGCAGTAAATAGGAACAAGACTATAAGAATGATCTGTTACACCTGTAAAACATGGTTAATGGTAACATTTATCTCCTCTCCCCTGCAGGCTGTGTATCATAATATGAAGCCAGCCTCTCTGCAGCAACAGCTGGAGACGGTTCATCTAAATCCAGAGAAGGCTGAGATGTTCTCTCAGGCCTGGGCCTCAGCTGGACCTGAGCTGGTGGAAAAACTGAAGCACAATGTCTTTGCCCCAAAGAAGGTAAGGCTGATCCATAATTAATTATTTGACACCAACTCTGACTTAGCTTCACAGTGTATCGAAACCAAAGTACAAGATGAATCCACACACAGACACTAATGTAATTGTGGCCTTCATTTCAAAGAGTTTTTCACCGCTCACACAATTTGTCACCTTAATTTTAAAACTTGTTCCTCTCTGAAACTTCATTAAGCAGTGACATCTCAAACAGTGTTCCTTTCATTGTCAGGGGAATTAATATCCAACTCAGTAAATAAGCAGCATGTACACATCGGTCACATTATGCTGGAGTTGTTGCTGCTGTTGTACATCAACGCATCATACCTGTCAGGGTCTCACAAGTCATCTTCCTCTCCCTCATGAATTTGTTGCTGCCGGCAGACGGTGGTGACAGCCATTGATTGTCAAAACGACCGCTGCTACTTCTTTGACTTTGGACTATAGTCAAGTCACTGAACGGATCGTTGATAACTGGCATGTATACAGTGTATGTTTACATTTACATAAACACTATATGTATACATATAGTTAGACTTTGCCGGTTTACACCTTTGCCATGCAAGACACCGGCAAACACACTAATTACCACCTTGTTGTTTCTTCGAAATATTATGCAAGTATGATGTGTCATGAAACTCTCACCCATTTTCCCACCAGCCTGCAACACTATCAATTAAAGGCATACAGGTTGTGATCACACTGAAGGTTGTGTTTAAGTGTTTGGTGGAAGACTTGAACTCCCAGCCTTGATCCACTTTGATGTTTCACCAGTATTGACACTAATTTTATGCTGAAGTGCGCTGCTCATTTGAGTTTCCTTACTCAACCGGACTCTCAGTTAGTTCATGTTCGTCACTAACAGTTTTCTGATTGGCCAGCCTGGTAGTTGTTTTAATTAATGCAGCCATTTACTGCTGAGATTTACCTCCTCTTTCATGGAGTCCATGATGTTGCAAAGTCATGTTTCTACAGTGGCCCAAATTGGACAAACTAAACACTGACTGTCTTCGCTCACAGATAATCATGGTCCACACTTTGTATGGACATAACACCAGAGCTAGGGTCTAAATATTGTAGCAGAGCTTGTTTTTCTACACGGGGACCATATTGTGCAACAGCCTCCACTTAGCATCATAACTACTTGAATCCAGAGGAGTTCTCAACTCGAATAACTCAAGTTTTCATTATGTAATGATTGTGACTAATAAAAGGGATGTGGTAGGTCGAGGCTTTGTAGTTTCGTGATTTTTTTTTTTTTTATCTTCAGGAGTTTGTAGATCTTTTTTGGTTATTTTAATGGAATCTATAAATGATATGTGTTGTTGTCCGTCAGGTTTCATGTCCATGTTAGGAGTCATTTTTGGCCATCTTTTGTGTTTGACATTTTTTTAGCGTCCACCGTAGTTCCACCAATGTGCTTGATGAGATGAGGGATGTTTAGCTGGTTGCAATTTGGAACACTGCTAGATGCCATGAAATGATTACTGTATGTGCCAAATAACACAACTACCAAAAAATATTAACATTTACTGAAGCAGGAAATACATAATTGAATTAAATGGGCCAGAGATTGATAAGATGCTGGACAATTTGATTTATGAGTCATCATTACTTTATGTATTTCCATAATACCAGTTTATTAATTTGTGTCATTGATTCATTTGCATATACTGATGTTAAAATAAGTAACACATCAGAGAGTTGGGATGTTTATTCTCGCTGGTGTGGATGTTGTTCCAGTTGTGAATAATGAGTCCCAGCCTTTCCCCGCCTCACACCTGTCCTCGGATACTGCAGAAGCATCCAGACCCAATAAGTCACACATGGTTTATTATTATGGCCTCTCACTGCATCATAAAACACTTAACTGCGCTGCCTTGACTCCATGCTGCTAATCTATCACCCTGCTACAGCTGACTAAGACTGAGAGTAATAGTCTGACCACCTGCAGCTCGGAGGCAAGTTAACTTTAACTTTGAAGAGATAAAGCAAAGTTGTCCAGTAGTAAATTGCCTTGTATATCACAATGGTCATTTTTAATGTGGCTATACAGTGACTTTTACCTATCATGTTGACTATAGGTCCGCAACCAAGCCATGTGTTACTTGTGCAGATGCCCTTTTCAGCTAAAGAAACAAGTTCATCTTATTAGATTAGGTTTTTAATCTCTCTTAGTTTTAATAAAATAGTGGCACAAAAGTGAGAAAGTTACAACTGATCATAAATAAACCAAGAGAACGTCAAAAAATCTAGAACAAATCTATTAGTTGATGAATCAGTTAGACAAGTTCAGTTCTGAAACTCTTATGATATTTAGTTTGATTGTAAGTGATGAAGTTGATAATACAGCACTTGCCTACTCAATGACTACAAAGGGCTTTTTAAACATGAAACAATAAAAAAGACTATCAAAATCAAGTGAAAATTCTAGGTCAAGCACTGAGAGTATAATGAGGGTAAAGGATGAATAAAATATCAGTATACGCATAAATACACACAAAACTAGATATTCCTTAAGAAATTCTGCCTCCACTTGTATTCTGTGGGAAAAGTGCCATCTTAGAGTTTTTTCATGGAGTCTTTGAAAATGCGTCTGGGGCATTAATTAAATGAAAGTGAGAGACTTTATTGAAACAGTGTTAATATTAAAGCCCGACTCGGTTTGTGTGCGTTTCAGCTGGAGTATGTCGGCTGGCAGCTAAACCTGCAGATGGCCCAGTCCAGCCAAGCCAAACTGAAGTCTCCCAGTGCTGTCCTCCAGCTGGGGCTCCGAAGTGAAGAATCTGAGGTACGCACACACACACACACACACACACGTGCATGCAGACGGCACAGTGTGCACGACTGTCATTATTAGGCTTAGTCTGCTTCTCCTACCATCGTCTTCTTTAAATATACTAACTACTAAAAAAAAAAAAAAAAAAAAAACACTTATTATTGACTGTAATCAGAAAACTGCTTTGTGTTCATGCCAAATGAGGAGCAGATCCAATCTGTTCCTCTTTCTTGGCTAATAGATGGTGATCCCGCTGGTGTCTGTCTTGACCCAGAGGTAGACGTACATCTGGCTCCAGAGTAACTGTAGTGTAAAAGACCAGAGATCAGGGAGCTTGTTATCTGAAACCTCCAGGGTCTCTTTCTCCTCTTGAGAGACCGACTCTGTGGCTAGAATTGGAACTAGCATTGAACTGTATCAATTTAAGCACAGTATCCAGGCTTGTTTACAGTGTGTTTTTAAATTTATTCTGGAATTCTGTCTTATCGAGGTCATTAGTAATTGGTTATGGTTTCCTTCTAAATATAAGGATGAGGCCGAGCCACGAATATTTGTATTTATAAAGAAAAAAATCTCTAAGAAACATAATACAAATATGGTCTTTACTTCCACTGTAGTGTTTCTGTGCTTTCATTCATCTGTATTCAGAGTTTGTTTGGATCCCAATTAGCTAATGCTATGTAGTTACTCTAATAGCTGAGACCTCATGAGCCTCCCTCGCTCATTTCTTTCTTTTCCACTGGGATAAGGATTGCTCTGTTGTTGTGGCAAAAAGGAGTGAGAATCTCAAAAGACACATTTCTTTTTCCACATTAAATGGTTTTTCAACCTCTGAAGTATGTGATTCAAATGAAATAGTCCATCGAGACTTGATTCCTCCAACAACCTCAAATGTGAACACATACTAGGGAGATAAGATTAATCAAGTGCTGTTGATGTTCGACAAATATTTGAAAGATTGTAAATGCTACTACACAGGACTGCAGTTTGTTGGCATGGATACTGAAAAATTCAGTTGTGACCTTCAGGCATTGGTTTCGTTTAAAGCAGTTTTTTGTCTCAGAATGGTGGGACTGATTATCCCTCAAGCCTGGATAGTGTTGTTCCAGCTGACTAGTCAAGTGTCTTTCTTGCATGCTGCTTTGTATTCAGTCCCTGGAGAATGCCGGCTCAGCCTAAATGTGGAATTAGGCATGACATATTCAAATTGCTGCCTTCTTAAATGTAGGCCTATAGGGGTAAGCCAGAACAAAAATGTACGTTTTTCTTGTGAGTGCCAAAGCAGTAGGATATATCTATATATATATATCTATATATCTATATATCTATATCTATATCTATATCTATATCTATATCTATATCTATATATATCTATATCTATATCTATATCTATATATATATATATAGATATATATTTTATTTTAGACTATTTTCTGCTGTGTTTTCTAGAGGCTTGCAAAAGAGGCATTAATTTATTTAAATCCACTTACACAATTCCCCTTGTGGGAGGAGATAGCTGGGGGACTAAAACAAGGCTGGTTAAAAGTGTAGAGGGATAAACTTCACGTAAGATGCTGAGGTGCACATCCTCTGGTGGGCTGCAGGGGGCACTGTTGTCTCACAGGTTGGAAAGCGTCCCCCCAGGGGCAGCAAAGTATCTGAGAGATGGATAGGATACCTCGTTTAACTTTGTATTAAAGCAGTTTTGTGTGGGCACAGTTCTTTTTTTTTAAATTTCCATCGGTGTTTCCTGACAGGAAGTTTGTTTTCTCCCAAACTCTCTGAAAAAATCTCGCAGCCCAACTTCTGCAATGTCAAAACACTGCGATGACTGAGAAGTAAATTAGTTGCGAGTAGAGATGAAATTCAGCTTCAAGTGTCATACTAATTGCAGCACAGATTTATAACACCATCAGTGAGAGGGGAAGGCAAAACTGCAAATAAGAGAAATTATAGGATTAAAGGTGACAGAGGTCAGGGGAGTGGAGGGCGGGGAGATGGAGAGGAGGTGAAAAACACATAAAAAAGGACATCAGGGAGTAAAATAATGAAGATGAAGGAGGATAAAGGAAAGAAAATGAAAGAGAGGGAGAGGAAGGCGAGGGTGACTGCCTGTATATTATTGATTGCTTGGAACCCAAGTCGAGAGTTACAGACTCCCCCATCTGACTGCCGTCCTGCTTCATTAGCACTCTCCCTGAGGAGGAGGAAGAGGGGGACTGGCAGGGTGCGTCTTCACCAAAAAATATGTGACATACAGTATATCTACAGTAGAGCGGGGGAGATTTTAAACGATATATTTGGAGAAATGAGTGGACTGCTTTTTAGGATATTTAGTTTTTTGTTTCCTGCTTTCTACAAAATATTCATTGAAAGACTTATTTTATAAGATGTCCTCCTCTGCCTCCTCAAAATGTGCAGTATAACAACATATATTGAGATTACACATCGTTGGTTGTGCCTCGATGCAGCAGTCAGTGTGGCACCCCACCCAGAGGAGCTGCTATTTCCCTAAAATGAATTTATATTGGATTCGGGGGAAAGTTGCTGTTTCCTTTTATGAAAAGTGTACTGAGGAAGAGCTGTAGTTCATCTGAGCACAGGCGCATGTCCTGACACTCACCCCAAGTTACATTTCAAGACTGAGTTTATCCTCATAAGGATGCAAGGTTCCCACAGTCCCTTGATGTCCTTGAAAGTTTGAGCAAAACCCAAGGCCTCAAAAGGTTATTGAAAACAGAAAGAAATATTAATGAACCACTGAAAGTGCTTGAGTTTATGTATTTTGTGCGAGAATAGAAATGAAAGTTTTTTTTATATTGATTTATGATACTTTCTTTTACTTAATATTTGCAAGAAGGCTTCACTCTGCTGCATCACTGTTTCACATGCTACCTGCCCAATGCAAATGTGATGGTCACATGCAGCATGAGAGACTCGAACTGACTGATGCAGGTAATGGCAAGAAAACTAAAAAGCTAACCTTCAACTCTGCCTGGATTCTTTCAAAAGACTGGCTTGTTAAAATCCACATAACATTTTGCACATGTATTTGAAAAGACAGGCGTGTAGGTGAAGGACGAACAGATCAAAAGTTGCAAACAAACTCCTGTACACCGTCCAGCTTGCAAAAATACATTATGTATTGTATTACAATTGTATTTGTATTTTTTAGGTGCAAGACCTCAACAGGCCTGATGAAGTTAGACTGTGTGCAGGAGTTTGAGTTGCCTTGAGCGTACAAGAAGGCATCCTGACTGTGGTGTTGTGTTCTATTGTGCATTTTCGAGTAGGAATTCGGAAATTTTCAAGTTCCGACTTGCCTGGAATGCAGTACAAATCTCTATCTCCATCCCCTCAACTTAAACAGTGTATTGTTTTGCGTTGCTGAGTTTTGGGAAGACAAAAGACCGCATAGTCTGTCATCAGACTGCTGTAACACAGCAGCACAACTGAGAATTATTCAGACAGTCAAGTTAACTCTCTGTTTTTAATTGTTGTCTGCGAGCTTCTCTAAAATCTGCTAGTTTACATTCTAAAAATGATCAGTGTTGTAGCAGTCATGAACTTGATCTGTGTCTCAAATGATTTTGGGTCCTTGAAGTTGATGGAACTCAGCCTGGAAAAGTCGCTGAAGATTCCTCTGAATTTGATGTACAAGAAGGTGTGGAAAACCCAGTGAAGCATCACTCAGCATAGGTATGAGACGAGACCTGTGGCACAGCTTGTTTGTTATTCTGAAGGAGGAGCAGCTGGGACCAAAAAAAGACTTAAGTGTTCTGCTCACTAAAGCTAAAAAAAAAAAAAAAGTTAGAAAAGAAACAGGATCTGAGCGGGGGGTAGAAGCAAGAAGACAAGGACGCAGGGGAAGGTGATAAGAAGGACGAAACGTTGCTGGAAGAAGACAAGAAAAACAGGAGAATGACAACAGAGGGAGAGCATGAAGATGAAGAGAAGGTGGAGGTGACAGCAGAGATTAAACACGGGGAGCAGAGTGGGGGATTCCTCTAAAAACACCTTTTGCGATTCATTTTTTTGGTGGCAAGAATAATAGTGTGCATCAGTTGCAGTTATTAATGGAGCCCACGAATTCCCATTCATCAACACACAAAAAAAGCACCAAAAGCTGCTTTTATCTCTATTGCAATAGGGATTCTGCTAAGCATGCTCTCCTCATTGCAGATAACCAGGTTTAATTCTCTTCTGAACATGCAGACCTTGAAATAGTAGAGCACAATCCTTACCATTGTAATTGTGAGGTTTTTGTCTGTAGAGGTTTATGTGGGATAAACCTGTACCTGGAGAGAAGCGAAGGGAAAACACCAATACAGGTGGCTTAACAGACCTGCTGGAGTGTGAAGCATAGACATCTCTACACTGAATCTGAAGTTGCCGTGTAATTTAATACTTGTTGCTTAACGTCTCTTGCTGAGGTACAGAAAACTGCAGAACATGACGCACAAGAATGATTCAAGAGATAATAACGGAGAGAAAATTATTGGTTGTGTAGTTTTGGATGTTCGCGCCTGTGTTGAAATTGCAGAGAAACACAAATAGTGGGTGGTTGAAATAAGCGAGTGGGTGTCAAATTAAATCTTTGCAAACTCACATGTACTTAGAATTGAGCTACATTGTACAAAAAGCCTACATTTTGGAATAAGTGTGAAATATGGAAAACATGCATTTACTGATATTAAGATAATCATTGTCTTTTTGTGATCAGCTTTATTGAACATTAAGAACTTTGAAGACATGTAAAACCTTGAGCTGCAACTAACTTATGTTCATGTATATATATCTTACTGATTAACCCTCTGATTAATCATTTAGTCTATAGAATACAAAACTGATCTGAACTAGAAATGTTCATCACAATTTCTGAGAGACCAAAGTGATGTCTTTAAATTGCTTCCTTTGTCCCAGCACTCCAAAAACTCCTCATGAAACAGCGGCTTAGCGTTAATAATATATTCAGTTTCATCATTAATTTGTGCAGTGGAAAGCTCCAGGTTTGTATATGACAGGCAGGGAGAAATGAATGGATAACTTATTTTTAGCAGTACTTAAAGCAGCTAGCAAAGTCTGTCTTTGTTGTTTTTAAAATGCTGCCTGGCATTGACGTATCATTGGGAACACACATATGGTGGCGGGTACCATCGTGGACAACAGATGACATCTTAAAGGCTACCTTGTTCCAGAAATATGCAAAAGTAGTCATCAAGCTCAGTGGTTCTCAACCTTTTTGGCTTTTTTGCCTTTTACAAGATGTAAAAGTCATAACCACTCATCAGACATTACATATTGCTGTTTTACCTTTTTGGCCTCTGAGTTTTAGAGGCCTTAACAGGTTGAGTACTGTAGAAGAGAAAAAGATGTTTTGTTTCTCTTCTAACCTGTGGATCACATCGAGACCCTTCACAAACTCAGTTTCTCTCTCTGTTCTTCACCTCTGTGTCCCTCTCCGACTATCATTTTAGCTCTCTTTTCCCCAGAGTGTCCATCTCCTTTTTTATTCATAAACATGCAACTAGACACATGTCGCTTTGATGAGTGTGAAAGTTTAAATCCCTCGCCACTCACAGTGTCTCTCTCGCTGTGTCTCTGTCCTGTGGCATTAGAAAGAGACGCCGCTCCACCGACTAAGGCTAGGGTGACATTTACAATATAGAACATCCACTTGCAAGGCAGACACCACCGGTTTCAATATTTATTGTGGACTCGCCAGGCTGCGAAGGCAAAAGGCAAAAGGTAGTGAGCTAATGTAGCTTCCACGTCCCGACTCAGACTTCAAAGGGTGTGTTTAGCTGAAAGCTTCAGAGAGACTTGATGAGAATTGATAAAGTATAGCTCTTTGAGTTTCAAACCATGTACTAAAGCAGCTTTTAGACAAAACTGATTTTTTTTTTTTTTATGTTTCTCACATGGCACTTAAGTTGTTGAAAATGAACTTAGGAATGTTTTTAATTTGAAAAATTATAGTAAAATCTAATTTGGGAAACTAGACTGATAACAATTGCTGTTTCTCGCATCTCATGTGAGGATTCTCTGACTTTGTTTTTTTCACATTATAAGTGAGTATATTTGGAGACAAAACAAGCTATTTAAATCTTTCACTTTGGGTTTGGGGAAATTTTTCACAAATTGTCATTTAATTTTAATCCACTAATCCACCATGTTAGACAGAGGTCAGAGAAAGATTTCTGACTCAGAGGCTTGTGCCCTGGACCTGTGGTCAGTGTCTGGTTTCGTTTGTTGCATAGGGATGGGACGAGATTTTAATCATAATGTTGTCTTTTCCTGAGTAATTTGAATTTTGCATGAACATTTTTTGTTGGCGGTGAGCAGATGGACAAATCAAGCTGGTTGTGTTTATCGTCATTTACGTTTTCCTCCTGGCCTGCATGGCTCTAATTATATTATGACATATGACAAGTTAATTACCCCCGGTTATCAGTGACAATCATACAGGAGTGGCAAATAAATGTCATTTTTGCACAGAAAGATATTTAAGGATATTGTTGATGTTTCCACCCTGACTTGAATTATCATTTTACAGACATTACAACTAGCACTGTTGCATTGTAGTCATCTTTTTTTCCATGAAGCAATGCTTTAGACTGCTTTTTCCTCTCTGCCATAACTCCTTCTTGTTGCAAGTTGCTGCAAGGAACTGGAGGAATACCTTTCTGTATTGGACAATGTGGAACTGGTTCTTGATTCACATCCCTACTTTTGCAACATTTCTTTGTCTTCCAGTCCAAAACACATCTTTTTTAGCATACAGTTATTTGTTTTAAATGTCATATTATGCAACCAAATCATTGTGTGGAAACACAAAACTGTCCATTTCTTGTGGCCCCTTATCATCAAAAATAAGTTTTCCTTCCCATCGCTCTTCCTGGTAGGTATAACACCAAAGTAGTTCAGTATGCTGTCAGTAAAATTGATGAATAGCTCCAGCTGTATCTCGCATTTCTCATTGGAGGAGTGTCAGTACTCATAGAAGCCCTGCTGTTAATTGTGCTCATTCATACATAAGTGCCTCCGAATTGTCAGAAAAATCACATTTCTGCCAGATCAGAGTGTAACATCGTCTTTGACGCTTTCACATTTACGTTACTCTACTCCGACACATGCGCTGCTTCTTTTTTTCAGCATGTAAAGCATATTGATCGCAACAAACAAATGCCATAATGCAGCTCTTCCTTTCTTTTCCTCTATTCGTGACTTATTCATGAGCAACTCTTCCATTCATTGTTTGAAATTTTTGTGTCAAGTTGTCCCCAGCTAGCTTCGAATTATGAGCCAACTAAGTCTAGTTTGTGGAAAACCTGCTTGTTTTTGTTATCAAAGCATCAGACATGAAAGACTTTTCTTCTTGTGATTCTAATTTATTTTCTCTGTTCTGGCTTACAGTGCCAGCTGTAATCATGGAGGAATGGAGGCTCTTTGTTCAAATGCACACACACTTGAAAACACACAAGCACGTACGCACTCACACGCACGCATTGAGCCTTCCCAGTGAAGGCTGTGACTTTATTTATTAACATCGTGTGATGAGGAACGCAATTAAACATCTCATTTTGACTTCTGCGAAGAGGTGCTGTGATCAGAGGCTCCCTGAACATTCCTCCCTGCCTCACGTGTCTCAGTCAAACTGGCATCTGGAGCGGCGGGCCAAAGTTTGAATGCAACTCAAAGCTTCCCTGAAGAGTTACAGAAAGCCGGTTCCTGCCTCCCACATGCTCTTGTCATGTAAACCCAACAAACAACGTTCCCCGAGTAGATCCAACCTTTTCAGTCATCATTTGAGGGATTACATGGCCCAATCAATATATCGGAGAGCTCTGATGTAAATGCTGCCGCGTTCAAATCCTTCACACCAAGCCACCCACCAGCCAGGAGGGACAAAGGCAGCTTTGTCTCAATCTCTACTTGCCTTGCTCTACATGTCCCAAGATGCTTTGTTGCTTTGTGCGCACATCTTTTTAAGGGTCTCCCTTTCTCTCTCCATCTCTCTCTCTCTCTCTCTCTCTCTCTCTCTCTCTCTCTCTCTCTCTCTCTCTCTCTCTCTCTCTCTCTCTCCTCCATCTCTCCCTCGCCCTCCCCCTTTCCCACTGGTGATTTGTTTTTCTCCTGTGGGATTTGGGATCCCATTCATTGAGAGCGCATTGTTCGGCTCTTATCCATTCCAGAGGATGGGCCCCGAGAGGCAGAATGGGCGACTGTGGGTGCTCTCCCTTCTCCCCCCTCCCTCTCGCTCTCTTCCCTCGCCACCCCGCTCCTTGCTCCTTGCCATACGATGATGTCATGGCTTTTATGTGCTCCAGGGGTACCCATTGATTCTCTCTCTGTGTTACACACTCTATATCTCTCTCCTCCAACCCATCTACCCTCCCTAACCTCCGCTGCTGTTTTCCTAAGCTAGTGCCTTTCCCAGATTCTTTTGCCTCTCAAAAGGCGCCTGGGGGATTTGGAGATGTTTGGATGTTGTTTAGCACACCCACGGTACATGCTTGACACCCAGATAGGGACGCCATCAACCCCACAACTCCAACGGCAACTGCCATTTAAATCTCATTGATTTAACGTCCCGCTTTTATTCTCACATCTCCCACTCCTGTGATCAGCTTCTATTTCTCTCCGGTTGTTCAGCCTGTTGTGTTTCACACCCAGTTTGTGAAGTAATCATTAATCTCCTGATAATGTGGTGCCATTTTTTGCCATAGCCGGTAGCGATGGTATAAGAGTGCTTAAGAATAAGATTTTCAGATGTGTATGCGTGTATGTTTCTTTCTTTTTTTTTTTTTTGTTTGAAGTTTATTTTAGAGAGGCTGCTCTGCCTCTTGGCTGAACTGTGCCGGGGTGAGAAATCTATTTCAGCTTAAACAAGACACACTGATTGCAGAAGCACACAGCCAAATCAGGTCCATTCACTCCAGTGAAAGTTGAATGATAGGCATACACGTGGTAAAACGGCTGTTTTTTTGTTCAATTGCCAAATATTTGTAATAGTACAGACAAATGTTCACATCACGAACAGGTCTGGGTATTTATTAATGTGGCTGGGATTATTGTAGCATGCTTTTGTTTCTTGTTGAATTGTGCTGCATTTCATGTTGACAACAGTTGGCTTTGTCAGCTTGCACGGTGCTGTGACGTGATATAATGGCAGTGAAAGGATATGAGCTATAGGCCTCTTCCCTTTGAAATAATGATTATAATGAGCGGGTTGAAGCCTGGCACTGCTGTCAACCGACACGCAATGATAGGGCACGGAGAGCTTCCTCCGCCTGTATCAACAAATTGTCACCAGTGTGTTACTGAACACCCAACCTCTTTGATTTGATTTTCTGGTATTTGTGACTGTTTTGATGAAAGGTTAAGTATTGCTTTAGAAAACATAGTCTCTGGGTTCAGAAAGGCGTGCATCTGGTGTGCTACAT
This sequence comes from Acanthopagrus latus, assembly GCF_904848185.1. Classification (NCBI taxonomy): domain Eukaryota; kingdom Metazoa; phylum Chordata; class Actinopteri; order Spariformes; family Sparidae; genus Acanthopagrus; species Acanthopagrus latus. The sequence goes on from NC_051043.1 coordinate 21,986,832, forward strand.
TGTCGGGGTACTGCTTGAGTTTTCATCAAGTGCAAACATACAGTAGAGAAACAACACGGGCAAAAATGTCTTCGGGGGCAGTCCATGGCAGTCCACTACCTTTCTCCAGAAATAATTTAAATGTTACATAGTGTTGCTTTGAATGAAAAATATAATCAGCAGCAACTTAGTGAGCTGTGATACTACAGCAGCTAAAGTCCTCAACAGACTGAGTGCAGGCCACCTAACTTTTGTCTGCAATCACCGTAGTGTCATTAAAAGTTAAATATACAAAAGAAATATACCCGAAGTGTAAAAACCTAGATTACCAGATAGTTATCAGCATATAAATCTAGCTACTATTGTTGCTGTGTAGAAAGCTGCCTTGATGAAAACAGAAGCATTTCTGTGTAAACAAGACTTTATATTGAGGAATATAAAGAGGATTTTGTGCAAGAATAAAGGGTATTGAATAAAAATGATCAGCTCATCATCAAGCTGTGCTGAAGCCTGATGTCGACCCATTCATTCGAATCAGGTGTGTTGGTGCAGGGAACCATTGAAAACATGCAGGGCAGTGAGCCCCCAGGAACAGGATTAAGAAAACAAGTCTGTATAATCACCTGAAACTAAGAATTGTTATGTTTTCAGTACTTTAGAATAAGTCTTTTATATCTACAGAGGGAACCAGTCTTCTTCCACTGAGTCTGCCATGTTGCAGCGCCATGTTGCAGCACCATGTTTCTACAGTAGCTCAGAACCGACAAACCAAACACTTGATGCCAGTAAATCCTATCTGTTGAACCTTTGAATCACTAAATATCTCATTTAAGGATGAGTAAATGAGACTTAACATCTGACCGGACATATCATGCAAACTTTTGTTAATTCATTTTAGTTTTCCAACCAGTGTTGCTCAGTGATTTGTATTTTTGGCTTAAACTGAACAGTACTGCAAAGAAATGGAAAGCATCATTTTTTCATATCATAACAACAGTATGTTTGTAGATTGCACCATATTTAAGTTGGGCTCTGTGCTGTTGGTTAGTGATGAAATGTTTAGGCTTTTATTGGGGGGGGACAGCTGACGGCATCTCCGGCAAGCTGTTCCGTAAACTCTGCCTAACTCTGTCCCTTTATATCTCTTTCTCACACGCGCACACACACACACACACACACACACACACACACACACACACACACACACACACACACACACACACACACACACACACACACACACACACACATTTCAGTCCTCCCCTCTCACTCCCTCCTTGTGTATGAGAGCGACAGTGTCTGCATACCATGGGGGCACAGGCCGGCTGCCTTGGCAATCTTCTAGCTCTGCCACATAGTGGAAAAAACGGGCCTTACAGTTGTGAATAGCAGCCGTTACTCGTCTACTCTCTCTCTCTCCTTCACACACACACACACACACACATGCATAGATACGAACCCACACACAGCTCGGTTGCCTATGACCCCCACTCCAACCTTGTGCCAGCCTAATACATTAAAATGCATACTGTTTCAAAATGGAGGCCTTGGCTGCAGGGGTTGAGTGCCACTTATCCTCGAACCTGGCACACCGATGGTTAGTTAAGACTCACACTACAAGATGTTGGCTGGCTTCGGCTCTTATTTAAGTCACCCCACACACATTTAGAAGATTAAGGTTTGACACAGCTTTTTCAGATGCGCTCTCAGTCACTTTGCAGTAAGCAGAATCAGGTGAAAGGGAAGTTTGAGGGAAGAAACTTGTAAAACTTGGGTGTGTTCTCATCACTAGAATAGGCTAGAATACAAAATGATTATCTCTAGTGTGAGGTCACGTCATGCAATACTCAATTCAATACCTCGCCGTAACAGCTCTCTCATGGCGGCTGCTCTTCAGTGAGAACATCATTTCTCAGCCCTGTTGGAAAGCAGTCAGAGTTTATGAGCTTGGCAGCCGAGGCTGGTACATGACATGGCACCTTCCCTCTTTCTCCGTATCAGGCAACGGTAACTAGCTGCCACCGCCATAATCATCTTGTTATGGCTCACACATGGCTCGTGTTCTTTGGCTTGTGTATCTTGGCGCTGGAGCGGTTGAGTGTCTCCATTCTCCTTGGCTCTGCAGCGTCAAGCTTCCTGAATTAGAGCCTCTAAAACATGAAGATTTATTTTGGTTTAAATAAGGCCCATGGTTGAATGTTAGGAAATGCTTTACAATATTAGATCAGTAAATTTATTTCACTTCATTGATTAAAGGTGAACTTTTAAGGTCAAACACAAATAGTATGTATAAACACTGATGTTGTTTAAGTGTCTCAAGAGTTGATAAAATGGTGTTGCGTTTCTTCTGTCCAGCTTTATATTACAAGCTTTCCCAGCTGTGATAGTCCTACAAAAACGTAAACTGTAATCTTAACAGCTGAAATGTTGGACATTTACACTTTACGAACCACTGATATGTTGAAACTTTATCTTTCTTCATGTTAAAGGTTTTAATTTCATGCTGTGACAGTGCTGGACTTCTGGTCTGGTGAGGTTTAGGCACAAAACCACTTGGGAAAATATCAATTTTTGGTTTAACTGCTTCTGTTGCCACAAACACGTCTAGAAAATGTCCCATCCTGTAAAAATGTCCCGTTTCATTGCTTCTAACACAGCTGGAAAATGTCCCTTCTTCTTGTTAAACAAATCATCTCAAACAGTGATCTCTTGTGAAACATATCCAGCTGTTTCAAGCTTACAAATGTTGAAATGCTGTCTTGAACAGTGTTTGTCATGCCACCATCATTCTCTCCCTCTTCTTACGTTCAGATATATGTAATGTGAATGTAATATGACACATATTGAAGAAATGTCAGTATGGCCCATATTTAAATGTATCAGCAGCATGTAGAAACACAAGATGCGACATGGCGGCGACTGAAAATGTACAAATACTAAAATGAGTACAAGCAAAATCTATGTGTGGGGAAACAATTGATTACACGCCTGCATTATCTCCCGTGTGTGCGAAGACAACCTGAATACAGACCAGGAATGGCAGACCCTGCCACTACCAATGAAAACATCTTTACAGGGAGATAATCACTGAATGAAAATACATTGATTGGCTACTGCAGAAAAGTTTAGTAAAAGTGGAAAATATCCTACATGTTTTGCTGAGCGGTAGCGTTTTGTTGCCACTGTTATTTATCAAATGAGAAGACGTAAGACCGATATCTTGCTGTTATTTTGATGTTTCCAAATAAACAGCAAGCTTTTATAGAAAATGACTAGCATTTGTTAGCCAGTATTCCAGAAACCTGCTTTACACGTAGAGGGAATTTTCAGATGTATCCTCATTGGTGTGGGCATGGCCTAAATTCAAGAGTTAAAAGGCTTGAGGGTTGAGCGGAAAGTCTTGTAAACAGTAAGCCTCAGATAAATAGTCTGCAGAGGCTCCCTCTGCCTACGGATAAACCGCCAGCTCTTGTCATCCCAAATCAGTTCGACAGTTTTTAGGTGCTTAATGTGATTTGTCTCCTTTCAATGTTTGCACCTCCATCGAGGAGGTGTGGGAGGTGTGAACAAACAATGTGAAAGCACCAGGCTATTTCTAGACATTACTCTTTCTTAGCCAGGTGCCATTCAAATAGAACATACTGTACATGTGCGTTTAACCTCAAATCAGTATTTTCTTCCACTTCCCCCTGTCTGTCATTTTTTTTCTTGTTATTCTTGTGTCTCTGTTTATTTCTTTGTTGATGGGCTGTGCCTCTCTTTGTACTCCATCTCTGCTTTGCTTCAATGTCTCTAACAGCCTGATTATGATTAAACATTAAAATATGGCTGTAGCGAGGCCTCCTGGTGGCCCAATGGATTTGGGATGCAAAATGTGTAACCACAACAACCACATCTTGGATCTGGCATCAGGCCTTTGTCACGTGTTGCTATAGGTGCTGGTGACAATGTAAGCTTTCTTGTTGTTATTCCACATGCATAACGCAAACAGAAGTAGAAGTGTTTACATTTTCTGAAACAGAAAGCCTACATGTAAACAGAACAATAACAATGGCAGCAGATATTGAGTCTGAACTGGAAATAGCGTGACTTCAGTATGAGGAACACCCATCTATTACGTATACATAGCCATGGTGGTTTTATCACCAATTATTAAAACGCAATTCTCTTTCTGTTGACCACATTATATGCTAATTCCTGTTGCAAACTCCTAAACTTTTCAATTATTCCCCTACCTTCTGTTGCTCATCTTCTGATTGTTGCTCATTGTTTGAGTTGAAGAGAAAATGACTGAGAGGGGAAACATCCTGCATGTCATTTGGTGAGAAAACTATTTTTGGCCTCTCTGAAGGATGACTCACAGTGACATATGAAAAGATAAGAAATGATCCTCCATCAGCTACAAAAAGCCACTTTTCCCACTCAGTCATCGCCACGTCCACACTGTTTCTTTGTGTCGTTATCTTGCTGCCATCTCTGCCTTCGCTCATCTTGCTTTTATCAACATTACCTCTTTTTACTGTCTCCACTCTTTTTTTTTTTCTTCTCATTTTAATGAACATCCCCCCGGTCTGCCTTGCTCATTTGTCTCTGTGATAATTGGAGCAAGCGTCACATTGATAGCTAAAAACCCATGACAATTTGTGTGTTCAGCGCACCACATGTGTCACCTGCTATTAACAATACAGAGCATTTTAATTACAGCTCACATACATGTCCCACCCATAATGGAGGTATTGAGACTGTGGCTCACAGCGGCAGATGAAAGGTAGGCCCTGTGGAACCGTCACAACATCTTAATGTACTGAATAAATAGAAGCAACAGCAGCAGCATCTGACAAATGTTGTCAACATGATGAGTAGAGGCTGTTCTTATGAAGAAAATGTGGAAATTACAATTGATGTGTAGTTTACCAGTAGATTTCTCACAGCAAAAACCTATTTAAGCTATAGGGATGCAGTAAATCTAATAAAATAGAATTTCTTTATTGTCATCATATAGGTGCAATGATGGTACAAGTGTGCTGCTTCTGTATTGTATGTATGATAAAATATAAACAAGAATGGCACTCAGTAGTGCACATACCTTTGAGAGTCCCAACAGTCCCGTTAAATTCAATCGAGCCTAATCCCATATCAAATAAACTATATTTAAATCAGCTTGATCCAGATTTTTATTTGGATCTGCATGAAATTGCACTCATTCATATATACCAGCCACCTAAATATGGCTGATTATTAAAACCTTTTATTTTAATCAAGATTGATTCCACATTATTATAACGCCACCCTGCAATGTTAAAGGAAGTGTGAAAAAAATCCCTTCATCGGGATCCGCACCAAAGTGGGTCTGTTCTAGACCCATCCTCCATCTGAGTTTAATGGAAATTTGCTCAGTGGTCTTTGCTTTTAATCCTGCTGACAACCAGCAAAGGGACACAGGGGTGAAAACATAACTTCTTTGGGGAGGTAATAAAAGAACAATAAGGTACTAAACATTTTAAACATAGTCCTGCAGTAGAAAGAAGTACTTACTAGCAGCAGTACCAGAACAGCAAGTGAATATAGACCCTTCATCATCAACATAGGATTGAATTTATGTATAAATACCTATAAAAAGCTACAAACAGAATGCAAAAAATATAGCACTAAGGTATGAAACATCAAAAGCAGCAGAGGGCTGCACAATGAATCACATTATTAATGAAATCTTACTATGGCTGAGCACAATATCTAAATCACTGAAGCTGCAAATTTTTGTACAGTGTTAAAATATTAGAACTGTGGTGCTACAAAGATGCCCCAACTTACAGGTCTTCTTTTCCAGATGGTACAAGACACCTTTGTTTTGTTCAGACCTCAACATATGTCACTCAACATGATTTCTTTTTGTAAAATAAAAAAAAAAAAGGATTGAAATGGAACTCACTAATTGCAAATCATATGCCAATCTGAAAACCTGTAAAAAAAAAGAAAAGAAAAAAAAAAGCACAAAAACATTTTTTTAACCCACATGCAGCCTTAGTACAGTAACAGCAATTAATGCAATCACATTCTAGAAGCAAAAAAAACAACAGATGAAAAGATGATTATTTTTCTTAGCAAATATTCAGTACTTATCATTTTAATACTACTGCATAGCCTCAATCAACTTTGTATTACATTGAGCAGTAGAGCTTTAAAGGGACTATGACTTTTTTAACCACCACATCTTCCACGACTGTGAGAGGTGAGTATGACTAATTCGACAAGCTTCAGCAGATGCAGCAGACGAGACAAACCTCAACAGAAAGCAGGTATAAATGTTGCATCTTTCCTCCGAGAATGATCGGAGCTTGGTTTCTTAATATTGCATGATTGTGAGTGTGGGGTGATTATAGGTGTCTATCACAACAAAGGAAAATTAGGGCGGCATTGAAAGAGCCTTTGTTTCAGTGCAGACAGCACACTGAGTCATATTGGGACCTGTTTACATGTCGGCCTGTCTGTTTCCTGATAATGTGGGTCAGAGAAAACCCATCTAGGCAGAGAGAAAAAAGAGAGCGCGAGAGAGAGAAAAGAGTGTCCCTTATGCCACATGTGGCTGTCAGCATGCCTGCCTGTCAGTGTGTGCACTCTTTTCTACTATCACAGTCTGTAATGCCTCTTATTTGCTCCAGGTCCTTGCTATCCAGCTATATTTTGTTTGCAGCTTTAGCAACCGTGTCGGTTCCCCCGCAGCATGTCTGATGGGGCCCGAACACTCTGTTCTTTGTTTAGAGCCTGCACTATGAATTATAGATAGAGGAAGCTGCACCGATATGTCACTTTCTTAGGCTTGGCAGAACACACACACTTGACAATGCTAGAAACAATGCACACACATACACGCACACACATAGGGAAAGGTATACATTTTGATGTGAATGTTTAAAAAATAGCCACATTCATGCCATATTCATGTAGATGGAAGCTGACAAATACACGTGGATCAAACACAGAAACACGCACCAGGTGGCATCCCGAAAAAACTCATCTGTTTTTCATTCTGAAGGCTTTTCAGAGTTGCCCACAGTGCTCCAAATACACGCACCCCTGGAAATCTACTCTGTGCTTCGGTTGACTTTACTGCTGTTGTTGGATCCATATTCAGTACAAGCGTGCGCGCACACACACACACACACACACACACACACACACACACACACACACACACACACACACACACACACACACACACACACAAACATGCATGTGTAGGCTGTTATTGACTCTTGTCTAAAATAACACATAGGGACACTCGCAATATAATAATGATATTGTCACATTAGCCTATAGGGATAAGTCTGTGCTATCTTGTTGTCAACTGTGTCTTGTGTGTTTTTTTTTTTTTTATTCTGAACAATAGAGAAAACTCACACACATTCTCAGCAGGAGGCTTTCACACATATTTTCACAAACTGGGATATGGCCCATGGTGTGTTCTGGTGTCTACTGAGATGTTAATTGGTCATTGCTCACTCTGCGTCTACTCTGCCATACTACCTGTGTGTGGGTGTGTCCCATATGTGTGTTGCCGGAAGTTAATCAGCGCAAGTTGGCCCAAAAAAAGGGGGAAATTCCTTGGTCTTATTCTCCCAGTTTTTATTTTGAATGTGATAAGAAAAAGCAAACTTATTATTAGATTAGAATCAGATTATTAGAGTTGTTTCTACCTATTTGAAAGACAAAGACCATAGTGATGTCTCCAGTATGCTTATTTTGTGGGAGTAGCAGTCAAAAATGTTAATGGTTACATATTATTGTCATTCATGGTTCATATTGTATTTTGGGTTGCTATTAGAATAGGTTTACATGCTTAAATGTTCAAAAAAATGTTAGTTTTCTCTGTCTAGTGCTGCAGCTTTCTGTTCCCCTCTGAAACTCTCTGTTTTAGCTCAAGTCCCCTTCTCCTGAATACCCAGTCTGCACTGATTAGTCAGCTAACACATGCCTGAGCGAGCACTGATGTAGTGTCACAGAAGTCACAGAATTAAAGGTGGGACTACTGACGAGGTGTTTTAGGCACTTCAGGAGCAGTGTACATGGATGATCACATGGATGGAAAAAAAACAGATAAAGCTGAATATATCTTTGAGAGATATTTGATAATGTGTCATGTCACACAGAAAAACAGCAAATTGTCACACTTAAGAAACTGAAACTAGGATATGTTTGGCATTTTAGCTTGAAAAATGAATAAAACAAATAATTTATGATTAAAATAGTTGCAGATTAACTTTCTTCCAATTGGCTTGTCAATTAATTGATTAATTTACTAATAATTGCTGCTCTGATGTTAGCTAAAAACTGTCTACAATGTCCGCGTTCAGGTTTGAGCCACTGTTGTTCGGCGCCTGTGTAATTAATGGGTATTATTGACCTTTTAAACATACTCACATTTGCTCTTTCCTCCAAATAAGGTGTTCTTAATAAACTGCCTAAACCTTTTGCTTGTTTACAACCAATCTGATCGCCTGACTGCTTATGTTTTTTATTTTTTTATTTTTAATGTTGTTTTTGTGTCACAACAAAAACATTCCACAGAGGCACAACAGACAAGCTCATCATTGGTGAGACGAAATGCTTGGCAAAGTAAAACTTGAAGTGAATGGAGGCTTGGTTGGATCGCAATGTTCATGATTGTCCTTGAAATCTTAGAGGGATCTTATGACTCACATGAGTTGTGTATACTGCTTGTGTTTTTTTATGCTGCATCAGACATCAATGAACCATTTAGCACATTGCTGTCATAGCTAGCCAAAACTACAAAAAAAAAGACCCACATATTAACAAAGTGGAATTTTCCTTTAAGGAGGATCTCCTCTCAGTTTATTCCTGTGTGTTTGGCCTTGGGTCAAACTGACCAGTCTATACTTAGAAACATGAGGAAAACACTCTCCTAAAGCCTGAACTGAGTGAACTGAGACTCAACTACATGATGTCACCAGGTGTCCAAACTGGATCCTCTCCAAAGATAATAATTTAGAGATGATAAATGCGTCTGGAAAATCACCCAGGGGCCATTTTCTGGGAACGCAGATACATGTTTTGGTTGAGAACTGCCAAAACCCACTAGGTATGAAATCTCAAACAAAGCAGCTGTGAGTCCATAATAGGAAACTCAATCCTGAGAGCAACTCTGCACCTCCACATGTCTGACAAGTCTGAACTGTTTCATAATTTCTGTTCTTGATTTGGCATCTAGTCGTGGAGAATGATCAAAACTATTCACTGGAGCAAGGTAGAGAAGCGAAATAACAAATCTACTCCTAAATTTAACGATGTCCACACAAATTGAGTAATGATAAGTGTTGCTTACTTTGGCAGCAGTAATACTGTAAGGCCATTAGCCGGCCATGATCTGCTCCTGCACTGCGACTGTGTTCCAAATGATATAGGAGGAGCGCGGGGAGAACGGAGGAGTAAGCACTTTTGTTATCGTCTCCTTGTCAGATCCTCACAACCACAGCCCTCTATTACGCTGCTAATAATAGAGGCAGGCTTTATCGCTCAGAGCACAATCGCAGTAGTAAAGACAGGGAGAATGAAAGAGAGGCTCCTCTGCGATATTGACAAATCTCATGTTGTGATTTCTTTTCTTGCAGAATATTATAAAGAAGAAAGGAAACAGACAGGCAGGTAGAGAGAGATGTTGTTGTTGAAAGTCCAAAAGTATGTTGTTATGAATGTTTGATTGGCAACCTGGAGAGGAGACATAGCCTGGGATAAAAGAGTGTGTGTGTGTCTGTGCGTTTGCAGTCTTTGTTGTGTGTAGCTGAACATGTGTGGGTGGGAGTTGTTGGAGCCAGGTTCTCTCCTGGTTTGAGCTGTATCCAGTAGTGCCAGTCTGGTAGAGATTGCGTACCATCAAACAAGAAAGACCGGATTCAGATCGGAGCAGATAGCTTTGCCCCACTGAGACCCCCCGTATCAAAGTCAGACTTGACCTCTTATTCTATGCAGCGTAGCCTTGATGGCATTCAGGGCAGGTGCTGTAGGCAGAGATTAGTGGAAGCTCGGGCTGCAGATGCACTCATGGAAGGAAGGAGAGGCTCGCTGTTTGTTGTGGTTTTAGCTGTTTCTTCCGATGTTAGCTGACATCTTGATGTGAAAGGGGCTGAGCAGGCGGCTGTTTGTTTAGCTGTGTGAGGAGTTCTTGAAGTTTGGCCTATTTGTGGAGCCGGAAAAAGTCATATTGAGGCAACCGAGAGAGCTCGGGAACATGTTTTTTCTGTTTGTTTTAGGCTTTGTGTCAAACGCTCGCCTGATTTAAATTTAACATTTAAGCCTCCGAGTCCATTATGTGTTTGACGTTTATTTTCGTGCACAACAAAGTTTAACAAGAATTTATGAGCCTATTTTTAATGGCTGGGATTATGCAGTGATGTTTCCTTGGGTTATTCTGCAACTTTGATCACTAGCATGAGCCTTTTCTGTATTGTTTGGAGCAAAAACTCCCACAGAACTTGTATCAGTGTTTGTACTTCTGCACTGTCAGAACAGTTGTGCAGAGTCTGTGCAGAGGCGAGATACGAAAAGGCTTTGAACACGCACACACACGCGCGCTCACATGCACACACATTAAGTCTGTCTGTCTCTTTTTGAAACACAGATGCAAACACACACTGTCCATCTCCTCTTTGCAAACACACACATCCACAGATGCTCTCACACAGGCAGACTGATGCAGCACCCTTTGGTCATATATTCTCTTTGCTGTGTCAGGGTGTGCTGGCTGACTTGCCCCTCTTTGAATGCTCTGCTACACTTGTGTGTGTGTGTTTGTGTGTGTGTGTGTGAGTGAGCAGAGGAAGTGGGCATATGTGATCACCTAAGAGTTCATACAGAACTTGTCTGCGTGTACTCTTGTCTGGATCCTCGTCCGTCTATCTGAGGATTTCATAAAGTTTGCTTGTCAGTTATGAATAATAGAGAGAGCAGAGTCTGAAAGAGAAAGTAGTCAAACTGACAGTTGCGTCTTTGATGGTTTGGTCTTTTAAACACTGCAAACCAATTAGGTGGGTCAGGGGCCTGGGGAGCACGACAGAAAAGAAGCCACTGCCACCGTTCTGTCATCGGCAGCTTCAATCAACACTCGGGGACGGCTAACACACTCTTTACTTCTCAAACACACACGCAGACTTTTTTTTTACACACAGGATCGACAACGGCATTGAACAGTTTAGTTATCTGCGCGGCTCTGTAGCTATGTTTTCATTCAGCTGTCAAGCAAATTAAATGAGAGCTTTTGAAATGTTAGAAAAAGTAAAATGTAAATTAGATTTCTGTCAGCTGGATTTAGTTGTTTAAGTAAATGTCTCCACGGCACACTGTGTTGCTGGGCGATAAAATAGCTGTGAAAACAAAACCAAGGAACACCTTCAAGAACGGAGCCGTTTTGTTTTCCTGTGTCTGCTTTTGGGAACAAAGAAATGCATTTCTTCAATATCTTAATGCACAATTGATTTGGCTGTGCCTTTATGATGGCCGCCCAATACCAACAGCACAGCTGACATTTTCTTGAGGAAGTCAGATATTGCTTTTTCCTGGTTGCCCTTTCTTGCAGTGTTACAGAATATCAAAAGCCACTTTCAGCTTTTGTGACACCGAGCTGTTTATGAAGCCCATTATTTCACACAATTGTCCACTCTTTTCTGCATACTTTATCAATAGTAACATTAATATTATCAAGTTGATTGTGTGAAAACACTTGAGTGAAGCTGTGAGTGGCTGTGACAAAGAATCTTTATCAAAAGACACAATCAGATTTACACTTTGACTCACTCTTTGTACATATTGTATAGCCACACACTAGACAATGTTGTAATGAGGTTTTCCAGCCAGAATAAAATGTACATCCATAACATTTTGTACATTTCACATGTATCTAATCAACATTTCTACAATACATGGCATCACACTTTCACGTTACATGTATTTAAGATTACTTTGGTGTCAGGAGTTGAAGTCACAGGCAAGAAGGCTGCCAAGCCAGAGACTACAATTTGATACAACATTTCATCGTTAGTGAGCACGAACCACTGGAAATTAGGTGACAAGACTTCAGGTGAGCCAGAAAATGAGTCTGGGAAGACCCAGAAGAGATTATATGTCTCATCTGGACATTGGAATATATTGTGATACCCTAGGAGGAACTGAGAAGCATTTCTGGGTCAAAGATGTCTGGAGTACCTTACTAAGTCTGGTGCCAGTGCGACCTGAGGATGGATGGATGGATGGATGGCTGTTCAAGAGATAAAATGGTGAAGGTTACATACTTCACATTGCAGTTGTTGAAGTGAGTGCAGTCACAACTACAAAATCATTTTTTAATCTCCTCTGAGCAGTTGAGATATCATCAGCCTTTCTTTTTCTTCCTCAGCTGTTAACTTTGTCTAATTTGCTACTATTTTTAAAGAGGTTATTTGTCACTGACTCCTGGGAGCAGTGCAGACTCACATTTTGCAATCCCGATACAGTAATACCAAAATCTTTCACCACGAGGACAGTTGTTGGAATCTGAATGTTAACCTGCACTATGTTAACTTTGGTCACCTCTGGGGCAAGCTGGGTGGAAGCCCAGTAGGTTGCGTGATAAGGCCCGGTTTCCAGACAAAGCCACTGAACCGGCTACACCCTGAGCTGCTGAGATAGCAGTGGCCTTTTTCCTCTTTCCTCAAGCTGTGTCAGTTTGACCATTCAGCCGGCCAAATGTGCCAACCTCATCAAGGTGCTCAGCTTTGCCCTTTTCAATAATTCATCCCCAAATTTGCAGGGAGGAGTCGAGGTTTGTCTAACAGCTTGCCATACAGGGGGGAGATTCTCCTAATTGGAGTGACATGCAATCCCTATCGGTCAGCTCCAAATGTCATTGGAACAACAGCCAAATACCACGTGCTGTTTGAAGCTAAGTCACTGCTGCTGGATTGGAAGTGGCAGAGTGCAACAAGTGCAACAATCACGTACGCTCACTGCCAGGCACACTTTATAAACATGAGCCGTTCACTCCTGTTCATTCATACAAATACAGCATAAGCCTGTGACTGCGCATATTTCATAATGTTGTCTTTCTCTTTTCTCCCATTCTCTCACATGTTTTATCTTTATTCACACACACAGACACACACACAAACACACACATACACAAAACCACTCAAATTCTAATGAACTGAGGCATTTTGAGTCCTGCGCTGCCTCCTTCGTCCACAGCTGTAACTAATGCTGCTCTTTAATAGCCACTGTTATTCTCTTGGAGCTAATTAGAGCGTATACAAACACACACACACACACACACACACACACACACACACACACACACACACACACATACATACACACGCACACAATGCACCCAAGTTCATACGTGTAAACTGCACCCATAGTGCCGTGGAGAGGTGTAATTATAAAGTCTAATTCCTGCATCATTTTACATTATTTATGAAGTAGTGTTCGTGGTGTCACGCTGACCTTCCTCTAATGATGCCACACACACACACACACACACGCACTCTCATGTTGTACAAGCTTCATGCGAAATCGGATGTGCAACACACACACTTGCACAACTGCACCCCCAGTGATTTGAATACATCCCCACTTCTTAAACCAACTTTAAAAACCCTCCAAGTTGCTCCCAGCTGTGACTTGGTGGTGGTTGAACAGCTTCAAGGTTGCATTCATTTTCAGTTTGAATAATGTGTTGTCGGGAGCACAATAAAACTGACAGTGCCGCTTTGGAGATGACCAACTTATTGTTTTAAGAGGGGTAGTTGCTGTTGGCACAGTGTTTGATCATTAGCATTAGCATGATGCATTTGACGGGAATGGTGACGGGCTACCATTGAAGGTGCCTGACAGTGCCACTGAGGCATGCAGCTCTAAATCTGATACAGTAACACCAGTGTAGGTAGATTCAATACAAATGTATTTTGCTTGGCTGTTCAGATGGTTGCCAGTGGCTGAGATTATACACTGCAGTGTGACGTTTTGTCTTAAATCTGTGTTATTCTCCTACACAAACAGTTTTTGTTCGTACCATTTGTGACGATGCAATAGCACAGTGGGAACAATGCTTAAGATGACAGCCTGTCAGATAGGCCAGAACATGCCAGTGGTGGTGGGTGTAGAGAAATAATCCTCATTGTTCGAAGTCCTAGTACAAGTGTCAGAACCCACTTGTTTATGTAGGCGTCATCAGCCTCGATGTTTCAGAGGCTTTGGCCCCATCGTATACATATGTAAGAGTGTGCGTGCAACAAAGCAGCGACGTACAGAAATACTAATACGCACTCTTTCTTGAACTCGCACCATATATATGTGATATCGGTGCTCTCACGCAAACATCTCCTCTGAAGCATCCTGCAGGTGATTTCCATCCCATCCTGTTGTGTATATCAGGGCAGCTGCACTCTGTGCAATGTAAAACAGCTGGGATTTAACTTTGCCCGCAGCTGTCGAAGAAAATCCACAGAAAACAAAGGTTAACAGAGGTAAATGTCACATGCATCGACTCACCAAGGCAATATTCTTCTTATTTTGGATACAGTAGTTATTTTTTCCATTTTTGTCTGAGAAGTAGTCTCATAGATATTAAGTCTCTGCTATATTCCCAGTTTAAAATAAGCACGGAGAGAAGACTCACAAGCTTGTTGATCGTGCTGGATGGATCAAGAGCAGAAGGAGGACAAATAGAGGGAGAAAAGTGTGAAACATCTTTTTGCACAACATTTCTTTGGAACTGATCTCATTCTCCCTGCATTTGCTGCCTTTTGTCTGGGTGTGCTATTTTGCTCTACCACAAAATTATATTGGGAATACTCCTGCTGTTGCCCTTGACCAAGGAGGTGAAGTTGGCCACTGGGTGCTGCGCTGCAAGTGCCTGCTGCTTCTAATTAGTTAGGATGGGTCAAATGAAGAGGAATGAATTTCCCCGAGGGGAGGTGTAACATATCTAGCATTGCTTAAAGCCTTATGGAGTCTCTAATGATTTCACACATCTTATAAATGTTAACTTAAATTAAAGTCTCTTCATATTAGTCGATGTTCTCAGCCAGGAAACCTTCATGTGAGTAAGATATAGATTGATGACCCTGGCTGATCTTTCTGGCATGCTTCTTACATTTTTAGATGCTGCCTGCTAACTGTGGCTCATTTGGGGTGAAAGGATTTTTAATATGTGGAAATGTGTTTATCTGTCATGCTACGGCACACCCATGTTTTCCTCCTCCCAACCCTCACACCCTCTGCTGACACACACATTCTTTCTCATGTAGTTTTGCATACTTTAACAAGAAGGCAGTGAAATGTCTTCTATCCCAAGCACCTAATAAGTCATTCAGTGTGTTTGTGCGTGGGTGCATGCGATTCTTCGGTCACCAGTTAAAACAATGGGGGTGGTTCATGTTGCTGGTCTGCTAGTCACACCTGCAGAGGGAGAACAAAGGACAAAGAACTAAACAGCCTGCATGTCTTTTCTTGTCGCCTGTCTCGGTCTGTCTGTCCTGTCACCGATCTTACGCAAAATTTGATATGCTGGAATGTTGTTTTGAATGTCTGACGATGTGACTCACTGCACAATCTGGGTTAGCTGCTCTTCAACAATAAACAGTCTCCGTTTGTCAATAGTGTTCTTGTATAGGACAGTTCGCACAGAAATGACTGGAGGGGAAGTATGAGAAACAAATAGCTTTGCGGCTGCTGTATGGTTATGAAACAGTTGTTGACAGATTGGAAAATAATCAATGTTTATGTAACAGTGAAAGACGCAAGCACATTTAGCAAGGTAGCTGTTTATTAAAAGACCAATCCACTATCATCATTTATTGCTTAAAATCACTTTGGCAATAATGCACTTCATGTGCATCGCCTGGATAGGATTTAGATGTGTTCAGCATGTTATTTGAATAAGCTGTCAGCTCGTTGTCAGCTTCACCCAGTCTCTATTTACTGGTCTGGTTCCTCTTGACAGTTTCCATAGAGCATTTTTACAATTATGTCCATTAAGCACAATTTTTCTTTCTGCCACAGCCCTGTAGGAAAATGACTCCAGTCTAAACCAGACTTTTGTTCGGGGATGATAAACCTGTGTGTGTGCGCATTTATTTCCATGTGTATCTGTGTAAATGTGCTTGCTTGAGTACGCATGTCGGCCTCATTGTGACTGCCACGGGGCTGATAGCAGAGAGTGGGGTTGACAGTAGCTTCTACTCATCCTTGCCCGTAGACCTGGGGAGCCTCGATAAGACACCGAGTCTCTGAAGCCTCTAAAAAAGACACATCGGTGTGGAGAGCAGAATGAAGAGATAGGGCAGTGAGGAGGAGGAGGGAGAAGACATGAACAAGAAGGGAAGAAGGTGGGCTAGGGATGGTGCGGATGTTTAAAAAAAAAAAAATCCTCCCCTGCCTTTTGGCTCCCAACGAAGTTTTCTCTCTCAGCCATTACGTCAAAAATCCCCACAATCCTTTTAGTCACAGCGGGGATGGGAGAAGCCCTTAAAGGGAGACAGTTAACCATATACACATGTACACACACACATATACACACACACCACCTTTTGAAGGGTTCATCTTTGTCATGAATGGTTTGTAACTTGGTTAATTCTGTCTGAAGGCATGTTTCAGTCTTGCCAGCGGCTGCGTTACTCATGCGGTCTTAAAACTCAGAATTATCATGAATATCCCAAATTAGGTTTTTCTACCATTAGAAGGGTGTTTTGGTTCACATACCTCTAACATTGGATGGAGTTTATTATTACACAAGCACCACTAACAGTTTTAAAGTTAGATGGCACCTCACCGTACCCCCGCAGATAAATGGAAAAGTTCAGCTTGGAATTGCATCTCGAGCAAAGCACTTAAGTCGACAAAAGTCATCCATTTTTGAGAAGAGACAGCACGCAAACCTCGGCTTGAAACATCGGAACACCTTTCGAAGACCTTTCCAAAGTTTGCATGACGATGAGCTTCCTTCAGCAGAAAAGCATTTTGACCTGAGAAAGTGAAAGCTTGACTCAAAAACAACTCTTGCGTTTCAGCATGCTTGGCAGAGGCCATGCCTAAACTGTCTCTCACATCCTGGTGGCTATTAGGACTTGAGTGTGGAGACAGGAAGGGTTAAAGGTGGTGATGATGCCTGCCGGTGTGTGTGTTCGTATGTGTGCAGGTATGCGTAATATTTGTGTAATCCCAGCATGTGCCATGAGTGTGTGTGTGTGTGCTTTCAGGTTAGAATAACATACGTTGATGGATGGATGGAGGAGCAGGGGCAGGAGGAGAGGCAGTAAAGGGGTTGACAATGAAGACGAGAGACACTGGGTATGTTTTGATTCGGTCATGAAAGACTAAGGGATGGCTGTGGAATCTGGATGACACCTGAAGCTTCTTTCCCACCGTTTTTTCCCTCCTTCTTTTCGCTCTCTTTGCTGTGGCTTCGTTTACTTTTTCACACTTCAAGGATAAAGTACAATCAAAGCTTTCATATCTGTTTTTTTTTTCCCCTCTGTGAGATGTTGAAAGAGAGGAGACGAATCTAGGCTGCTGCATTGGGATGAGTTAGGTCTGTGATGTTATTTCACAGGGTTGGATTTTATGTCAGGAATGCATTATAGCATCCAGATACAGTGCCTATTGCTGTGACAAAAGTGCGATTTATGTTTGACTTGTTTAAATGATGGAGATTGTGTTTAGTCTTACATAGGGTTGTCTTGCTGAGTCCTTTATGAAATCGCGTGTTTCGCGGAGTGGTAAACTTTGCCTCATCCTTGCTTGCAGCCTCTCAAGAATACCCTTTTCACACCCGGTCATTATGCCATCACATATTCATCATCATCAAATTCACCATTTGTTGACCATTTGTTTACATGAAGATAAACAGAACAAAAGCAGAGATATCTACTGAAGTTAGCATGCTAACCAGCTAGCTCCAGCCCATCCTGGTCCATGGTCCCAGTCTGAGCCATGTAGCTAACTGAGCTAACTGTGCCAACGCCAGCTACAGCAAGCGGTTGCTCTAGTCATATGCTGCCCTATATTTGTTTTGTGTAAGAATATTGACAGTTGGCCAACTGTTACATATTGCACCGTGAAGGACTTCTCGCCTGTTGTGACTTAAATGTTAAAGCTTGATGGATTTATTTCCACGACAGCTGTGTTCACTCTATCTAATCAGGAAGATTGTGTTGCACGGTCAAAATCTCTAGAACAGCTTTGGCCCTTGTGGTGAGAGTGTTTGTCCATACAGATGATGTTTAATGTAGGTCCACTGCTATGCATTACATCAGAAAACCTCTGTACACAGATTAAAAGATCAATATTACTCTCATGTCTGTGTGATAGGTGCAAAGCAGGGGCCAGGAGGTGATTTGCTTCAGCTTAGCAGAAAGAGTGGAAGCGGGAAGGGAGTGCAGCTAGCCTGGTTACCGTTTACCAGCGCATCTAAAGCTCATAGATTTAAGTCATACACATAAGGAGTTGTGGGCTCTTACAACCAGTCAGTGTTAGATGTATATAAAAAAACTGATTTTTGGTCAAGATATATGGTTTTATTACTCCCTGTAAAACTCACAAAAAATCAAAAGTGGGTGTCCCACAATGTCTAGCTATTCCTTCTCTGTTCACAGGTCTGCATGATTTCTTGCTTCCACCTCAATTTACAGCTCAGTGGCTGACTCTGACACCTAAGATATACTGCAGGCTAATAAGAGCTGATTGTTTCACATGTGACTGAGCCTCACAGTGCAGGTTGAGCTCATTATGCTGTAATTCAGTGTTCTTGCTGCCAGTAATGCTCCTGTCTGTAAGGTTCATTTATTATTTAATCCTTTCTGTAGCCATACTGACATACTGTACAATACAGGTGTTTTAATGAGAGGAGGGCAGTAGTGTACGAGAGGAGTAGTTAGCTCATTCATTCAAGCATGAGTAGAAAGTGTTAGTAAAAGGCATATTATATACATTTTAATTATAAAAAATGAACCATTTATGTAAGGGGCTCTGTGGAACTCCTGTGTTATGATGGAAGCTGGTCGTTTGTTTATGTTAGCGGACTCCATTTCTAAACTAACGTTAGCTACTGTTGCTCTCTGGCAGTGGCGCCTCCATGAAGAAATCCACAGTACAGAAGCTTTAAACAAATTGTTAACAGGCTTATCCAAGCAACAGAGAGAGATGGGGAAGGTGTAATTATTCGTGTCACGTTACAGTCAGCTCACATATGGGCAATAAAAAAGTTATTAATCCATGTCAGTTTCCACAAATTGTTACATAGAGCCACTTTAATGTTGGATAGTGTTGTAGTTAGAAGTGTTATATGCATTTTGTATATTGCACTTTAATCACATGGTGTAGCAAAGTGTCACCTTGCTGCAGATGTGTTGTCTCTATACAATCTGTGTCTCGGTGCGTCAGTTTGACAGTTTTGGTGTCATTTAAATGTGCTCAGATATCTTTCTGGTTGGATTAGAAGAGTAGCCGCCTTTTAAATCTGCTTGGAATTCCAACAGATTATTCCGAACACCAAAGACCGAGGGGCATGTTCATTTTTTTTTTTCAATTGCAAAGCCAAAATTTGAAAGTCAATATCGAAAAAATTGGTGAAAATTGGATGACAGATAAATAATGCAAAATACAGGAGGAAGAATCGGATTGTTTTGGAGTGGAGATAATTTCACTGTTTATTGCATTTTTAATGACTCAGAGGGTTTATCCACTCCAGCATTCTCATTTTTTTCCTTTGTTTATTTCTTATTATTCTTCATTCAAAGTAACGTGTTACTGTAGTCGATTAGTTCTTTGATATGCATTGTAAACTACGTAGTTCCTAATGCTACAGACAAGGCGTGCTGTAGCAGCTCTATCACATTTTTGGTGGATATTGCATGTATTGTGTCACTGCTTGTCTCAATCCAGTAAAGCTTTAAATGTCTTTCTTTGCTTCTATCTCATGTTTGACCTTTGTTCTTAGTTTAGACTTAAGCAAAACCTGTGTCAAGTGATACATTTCAGAGAAAAAGTGAAACTGTGACTTGAGATTTTCCATGCCAATATGACTCTCCTGTAAGGTTAATATAAGGTTGAGTTCACAGAGCTCTGACACCTTTTCCTTTCATTATAGAGTGAAGCACAGCTCATTAGCCCAGAGCACATTGTTCAGTCTGAGTGCCTCCTGCCAAAGTCCACTCAGACTGTGTAGGTAATAAGCACCCCTCCAACCTTTAGATAATCAGCGACCCCCCAAAGAGCCCGGGAAAGAGAAAAGACATGGTGTCAGTCGGATACAGGTAGACATAGGAAAAAAAAGGGCAATGTATTGTATGATGAGATGGGGAACTATATTTTTTAATAACAGCAGGGAATAAGAGGATGAAAGAGAGGGATTAATGTATAGGCTTCCCATGGTTCCTTTTATTTGTTAGATTCTGGAGGCAAGCTGTTTCACTAATTAGATCCAAGCAAAGGTCAAAATATTGAAAAAAATAAATACAGGTATAAGAAGGAGAGGATGTAGGACAAGTGGAAATCTTCCTAATTGTAATGAAATGGATTGTGACAGGATGCCTCTCCCTAATTAAACACCTTTGAAAGGTTAAAATATTTAGTTTTGTGAGAGTCAAAAGTTACAATACAAAGTTCGAGGTTAGTTAAGTTCATTTCTCCCTCTCTCCATGGAACTGTCCTATTGCAGGTAGCTTTCCTAATTGGACACGTCTTCAAGTTAAGTTTTGTTTTTACTCAGTGAGATTCAGGATATTTTTTTGCCTTCTTATGACAGGTAGTTTGACTAATTAGGCCCCAATAAATCTAAAGGTTAAAAACACTTCATTGGAATTTATGACTTAAAGATTAGGGCATGAGGAGGTGAAGGGCAGGGGAACAGTACTGGAATTCGTTGCACACATTGTCCAAACGTATTTGGAGAATTAACTTGAGAATCCTTAATCGTAGTGTTTCTCGGAGGCTCTGTTTGACCAGTTTGTGCTTTTTTTTTTTTTAAACCTCTTGCACTGCTGCAAAGGACTAATTAATCTTTTCTGCAGAACTTGCTTCATGATCTCTGACTTCTGAATCTGAGGGGACAGAGCTACCACATTGCAGTTGGCATGTTTTCCAACTTAAATGAACGTCTTCTTAAATGCATTCTTGGTGTAGTTTAAGAGGCTTATTATAAATAAACTTTTTGGATTCATAGCTTTAGTTTGACCCGCCCTGCCAGCAGGTTGACTTCTTTGAAAGCCAGTTCATTGTTTAGCGCACTGTCCTACTGGGTCTCCCTCCCCTTTAGCACCAGGCTAATTAGGACGAGGGAAGTCTGGCTTTGTTGATGCGGGTGGTACAGGGACTTATAGTATTAGGAAAAAAAGGACCAATACATGCCAGGGCAGCCACTCTCATTCTCTTCTAACTAATATAATGAAGCCCTGTCAGGCCTCTCTCTGAGAGGCAAGGGGCAGTGGGAATAAAAGACAGATTGACAAAGAAATGAAATAAATATGGGCACAGACGGACAAAGAGGTAACTCTCGTGCACAATCACGTTCAGAGACATTAAGGAAACCTTAATAGCAAATTTTATACCGTACATCGATTTTTATCTTTCTCCAAATTGAGTCCATCTTTTCCCCACCACTTATCTCTAACTCTGGTCTTTGCCTGCCTTTTAGACTGTGAAATGGAGAGTGGTAATTTCCCCCGCTTCTTCTCTGTATGTTAATGAAGCGCTAATCTGTTCCTGAGCGAGTGCCTTAATGAGGGCGACGTGCCCCTCGCTCAGGCGGCTAGCTCCCGTTAAGCTACCATTATGGAAATAGCTCGGCAGCGCACGTCGTCCTGGGACCGGACTGAAATGTATGCCTTATTTCCACTTTTAAAGCTTTCTTCTGCCTCCTTAACAAGGCTGGGTGTTCCTCTGAGGGCGCGAGCAGTAGATAAACAAACATGGTAATGACGAGCACGGGGAGAGGCTTCACACACTTTAAGGTCTGGTCGTTTTCAGATTCTGGATGTTGGTCGGGCTAAATAGGCCACATAGGACAGATTGTTGGAGATAGAGAGCACTGTGTGAGCCAAGTATCAAACCTTTACTCTCTGATATAGACCCCAGTCAGCTGCTTTATTATTAATCAACACAGTTGTGTTTGTATTGTATTGTTCTCGCAGGTGCTGCCCTATGCGTAGCCTCTGTCAGTCACTGTAAATGCTGAAAGAATTTAAGTTAAAAGGGATTATTGACCTCATTTTCCACCACATTAGTTCATTCCATTGATCACGTCCAATCCTCCGATCCATAACGCCTGCTGATGATGATAATGCTTGGCTGTATTTAGAGGAACACCCTAACCAGATTAAAAGGAGGAACAGATGCTGCTCAGAGCTGAACACGTTTCAAAGACTTGTATCAAAGGATATTATGGCTTTATTCATTTTGCATGTATCTAGGCCAGCCCAGCCCCTGCCACTCCCACAGACCACATATGAAGGGCGGTGTGGTGGGTGACTATGAAATGGATTAACTTCTCTTGCTTGCTTCGCTCTTGAGATGAAATTGCTCATCTTTGGGCCTCTCTCTTTGTCCCCCCTCTCATTTTGTTCTCCTATATTCTTGTGTCTTTCCCCATCATCTTCCTCATTCTGTCATTGTCATTTTTCTAGTGTTTAATGTTTTGAAGTGTATTCAAATACTGCATTTAGCTATTTGTAGGAATGCAGCTAACACATAATCCGGCGATCATTCGATCACAGTCACCAGTTTCAACATGATTAGATATTACATTGAATTTTTGGACTAGGTTGCGATATTAGCCAATATCACAAAGTCTGCCAAGTTGCAATCACGATTTGATTCAAATCAGGGGCCTGCGATAACTGCGAGACTAAATCATCTGCAATTTAACACAATCAGTTGCAGAGGAAGCTGCCACCACTTTCTTTTCTGCTTTTGGTTATAAAGACAATAACAATACACAAACCACTGTAAATAATTGTATCCAGAGTCCAGTATTGTTTACTTTAAACTGACTCCACTAACATACATGAAATATAGCAACAAGAACATTTGCTGAAGTCGATGTTGCTAATGTTGCCCTGATTATTATCTTAAAGCGAAACTCTCTCCAGAAAGCAACCTAGGCTTTATTAGTGAATGTATACGAGTCAAACCTTCGAGTAAATGCATAATTACGACGAAAGAGGCACTTTTAAGATTTAGCTACTCCGGCTCAACAGGTAAGAGAGTAATGGTGGACCTCCTACCTGTTAGTTTGCACTGGGGATCGACACTTTTTGTCTGCCATGACGGCGGCACGGCGGAGATGCAGCAGCAACCGTGAGTCGTTCAAAAACTCTCTTTTTAGTAAACTCTGTGTACACAAACAATGTTCTCAATGCTCGTGTTCATGTGCAGAGATCCTGGTGATACTACAAGCAAAGTTTCATGTCGTGTCGAGCCTTCTTATTGTTTTAGAAATAGCCATTTTGATGCTAGCATAAGAGTGCCCCTGCACTCCTTTGAAAATTAGCTTGCCTGAAAATGAAACTACGGTATTTATTCCAGAGAGCGGAGCATATCCTTGTTGTCTTTTTTGCCTGCTTGGCTGTTTGAATGTTTTGGAAGGAGATGCGCTTCGATGAAAAAGGTGACACAGGGGCCCAGGGGGAATTTCAAAATAAAAGCATCACCTAAAGAAGACTTTGCATCGGTGGTATTAAATCATACAGTACTGACGAATTGTTACACCCCTGCCGATCATTTTAACAATTATTTCATTACTCATTTAGTCAACGAGTTAAGTCAAATGTGAATAAAAGCTCATTACAGTTCCTTACATTCAGAAAGCTTCAACCAGTAAATGTCCTAGTTATGGATTGATTGAGTAATCATTGCAGGTCTGGTCATTTGGGAGCCGCTCTGTTAAATAAATGTTGAAAAGGAGGTCAGGTGCGGACAAGCTCCTCTTTAGTTATCACCCTTATTTTTCACAGATGCTACCTGATGCTGAACGATGAGATTACTCTCATGTTAATCTGGCACTGAGCTGACTTTCTTATCTGGAACAACTTCCCATCAATGCACAGCTTTGTGTGAATCCCTGAGTCATAAGCACCATGGGAATAAAACTGCATGCCTGTCTATAGCACACCGAGAGTAAAATGTGCAAGTTTTTTGGAAGAAACAAGTGGGAGGTTGGGATGGATGTGGGAGAGAGGTGTATCAAAAAAAAATGTGCACTCTGCTGCTCACATTACACAAATTCACTACAGAGGCTGAAACCTCAGGATTCCTCTTAAGATGATGAAAAGATGTCTGAGCCTTGTCTCAGATGAGTTTTTAAGGGTGTGCTTGGATTTAAAGACTCTCTGGAGGCCTTTGTTACAAGTTTTCAAGTTCATACATCAATGAAATAGTCATGAACTGGGGCAGTTTGTCAGATTAAGATTGTCAAGCTTAGGTGGTTGGTGGACTGGTTTGATGTTGGCAAAGCTTAATGGCTTGCACTGCTTCCTTCCTCCACCCCATACGAAGAGGTTTAATCAGAAGACTCCTACATGTGTTTCCTCTTGTTATAAGTAGTTATCAGTCATGCATCATGCGTGTGGCTACAAAAGGTGAAATGCACCCAGAACAGAATTCAGATGTGCTACAATAGAAAGCAAGGAATATATGTATTATATATAAAGCTGTTGGGGACAGTTTTGATGTCAAACATCAATAAGTGTCTCTGAGTCCTCTAAAAGATGAAGAAAGTGCCCCAGATTCCCTTATTAAAAATTTACAAACTGTTTTGTACATGGCATGGTGTGTGTCAGTCACGTCTTGCCGCTGTTGGCTCAGCTTTAGGCAACGTTGGCTGCATCTGTAATAGAACCTGGCAGATACATGAAGCTGGATCTAAGAGCAGTTATTAGCAGAGAAAATGACTGAGAAAAAACTCAACCAACCCGAACCGAGTGAGTGGTGTTTATTTAGGTAAAACACTCACGATTTGGAGCTTGAATGATTGATTTGTGGCAGAATCCTCAGGCATCAGATGTTTGTATTGACATGAGCCAGTGGCAATGCATCAAATAAATGAGAGGAGCATTTATTCCACATACGTGTATTGGTTTAGGCTCGTAGGCTGCGAGGCCAGGGAGAAAGCAGCGACCGCAGCATATGGCAGATGACGCATTGCAGACGCGCCGACTAGAGGGCTGATCCGAACCAGACTCGGTTTCTCTTCGGTGCTGACCACAGTAGGGAGAAAGAGCACAGAGAGGGTAGAGGAGCTGTCATAATTCCCCCGGGAAGGGAGGGAAGGATTCCCGTGTGGTTGAAAAATAATGTGGCCCTGCCTCACTAGAGAGAAGTTGGACAGAGCCAGGCTCAGAAAGGGAGGAGAAGAATTGGTCATAGAGCATTTGTCATAGAAGTTCAGAAGTGTCACTGGCACCACAAAACCTCCCCAGTGCCTTTAACTCCAAAATATTTGGTTGTGTGCGTGCATACGTCTTTTTTATGTAAGTGTTTTTCATTACAGTTAGCGAGAGGCTAGCATGGAGGATGTGGCCGTGGTGCGGTAGTCCCAGTCATCATCACTTAGCTCACAGAGGCCACTGATGAGCGCAGATGGTATCATGCTGCTTCTGAAGCACCACAAAAGCACGCACCCAGCAAGATGTAAGACAGATTTATTCCAAATTATAGCTCGACACTCACCCTGACTAACAATATATTAAAACGCCTGAGTGTGAAGGAAATGGGAATGTTTTTCTACTGACTTTGGTGGTTTGTTTTGTGTGACTTTTACATGAAAACCAGTTGAAACCAAAAGTCCCATCACTAGTTGACAAATGTCTCTTTTAGAGCTTGCATTTATCTTGGTGTGAAATCCAAATTGCACTTTTGTACCCACAAGCTACAGCTTGTACTTATTTTTGGAAATGCTGAAGTCAGTTCACAAAAAGACCCATTGATAATCTGCCTCAAAGACTCTGTTAGGTCGTAGCTTTAGTATTAAAACTAGGATTTCTTTAGTAGACCTTTTATTTAACAAAATAATGTGAGCTATTTATAAAGATGTCTGCTTGTGGAGTATTTAGGCCTTCAGAAATGAATTTTGTGGCCAAAATTGTCAATTTGCTCTTTAAAGTTGGTACATTTTGTGACATCTGTTCAGAATGATAAATGTTAACATTGGGCTGGTTCTGTTATGAATTATATTTACATTAATTATAAGAAGAATAAAGGTAGCAATGTAGGTTTGCTATAGAAGTGATTTTGTAAATAGACTACACATCCTGGTTCACAACAACTGCTTTCAGTTATTTTCCAGTAATGCCACTGTAACCATTATATTCAAGCAGAGATAAAACTAAAAGCTGTAGTATTAACTTGACAGGAAACAAAATTGAACCATCTTCTGAAATAAATATTTTCAGATGGCTCTGAAGGCACTCTGGGTTAATCAGGAGGACTAATGCTTCAAGCTAAACTGTTTTACTGTATGAATCTGGACTGTGTGTGTGTGTGTGACCTTTTGATATGTGAAGGGAACATAGCACATAATTAATATGAAATGCTAACTGATCCTGTTGTTGAGTCAGGATTTATAAGTAATCAGTGAAGTTTACCCGCTGTTCCTCGTGTCCACAATGTGCATGTTCATGGTGAGAAACACATGTTGTTTCTGTTGCTGGAGGATCGCTGCAGGTAACTTCATTAATATTTTCCTCACTAAAGGTGACTTCACCCCCCTGCATGCCATCTGCTATTGATCAGAATAATAATTTTTATGACTTGTCCCGCCTGATCCACGGACTGAGATCTGTGCATCACAGTTGTACACAGAGGGAGGCACAGCAGTGTCCCTCCTTCTTCTCCTCTTTCTCCTTCCCCTCACTTAAGCCATAGGCTTCATTAATGTTACACCTGACACATACCCATGACACCCTTTGTGCGGTGCAACTATCTTTGCGGTCATATTATGCGTTGTTTAATTAGCAAAAGAGAGTTGGACACGCCCTGAACACACTTGCACCATTTAGAGCAAGTGCCACAGATCGTGTGAATAGGGCCCCATGTCCTCACTATTGTGAATATAGTTTTGTTTTTATTAATTCATTTAAACAAGATATTTTGTCTAGCTCTTGTTTTTTTGTGATTGGCTGTCACAATAATTGACATTGGGGTCCAGTGCTATTTTCAGTTTCACCTCGCCTCCAGTGAAAACTCTGTTTGCTGCATAGCTGTGCACCAACACACATACTGAGTTCAGAAAGGAAAATACAAGACAAAGGTTATGTGTTATAAGACTAAACTAGAGGTGTAAGCTGACAGAGGACTTGGAAGGGAAAGGAGGAAGACGTGGAGAGAATGAGAAACACTTTAGAGAAGGAAAGAAGAAGCCTTCTCCTGCAATACGGTGCACAAATCACACACTTTAAAGTGCCGTGTGTGCGCATATTTAAAGGGAATGCAGCACATAAGACTTTTAAAAATCAATTAGAATAACTAATTGCAAGTAATTTGTCTCTCTGGACTATTTATTCATTGTCTACATGTACATTCCCTTTTGACACAGTGCTATCAGTCCTTAAAGAAACAGGCCACGTTTAAGAGAGAGACAGAGAGTTTGTATGCCCTGCCATAGTTAATAAAATAAGCAGGACAGAATCTTTTATTTAGAGAACAGTAAGGAGCATTCAAATGTTTATCTCTGTGAAGTCCCTGTGTGGTGGCCTCAGCTATTATTTATGAATTAACTGCTAAAAATGCCTCAAAAAATCCCTTTATGAGACTACAGGGGAGACATCAAGTGGAGCAGCTGAGCTTGCATCAAACAGCATTTTAACTTTGCAGGAGCTCGATCGCATGCTGATAATAGTAATGTTTAGACAGTAATGGCTCTGTTTGCAGCTGAGAATTGAGACCAACCCAAGAAACACTTATGTACCTAAATAACTCGACTGTAGTCTCTTAATACTTGGTAACTTTATAATCATTGTTGACTCATCAGTTAGTTAAAAAATTAGAACTGGTGTGTGTTTGTTCTAATTGTGGACCCCCAAAAAGACAGAAAGTTCTTTAGGCCTCCGCTTGTCTCAAATAAGGCTCTGAATTCAGTGTGTGTGTATGTGTGTGCGCGCAAGTATGCGTGTTCAGCCATGTCTGTAGTGAGCCCGTGCATGTATCTGCATCCGTGCTTCAGTGTGCTGCTGTCTTTCTAGTTCAGTTAGTTGCCCACTGGGTGCAGACAAACCCAGGCTTTGTGAGCATGTCCTGCTGCCATGCTGTGTACTGTACTGAATGGACTCTGGGGAGCGAGGCGTGTGAAAATCCCACCCTTGCCCACCTAGAGACTGTCAGCTGTGTGTTTGTGTGTGTGTGTTGTATGAGAGAAAGACGGGCACACAGAGAAAGAGTGTTCGTGTGTGTGTAGGGTGGGAAGTGGTGGGTGAAATGGGGCAACTCCACCCCGAAAACAAAACCTCTCTGTGTCGGACAGTACAGAGGGATTCTTTATTATTCTTTTATTTCATTAACTGGAGAACCTAATGACCTGACAGATGACCTCCAGCAGAGGCCACTCTGTTCTCTCGGATTCACTGTTGCTGTCCGTCGGTCTCTCTCTCTTTGTCTGTGTGTCCCTCTCCATCCCCTTGCATTAACGCTCAATAATTGGACAATGCCTCAAGACTATTTTCACAGCAGACTGAATTTGACCTGACATGCTGTAGCCTGACACGGGCAGGTGTAACTAATAACATTCATGATGGCTGCATTAAATTAAGGTGTCTCAGTTCCGTATGTTCCTTATGTTGTGCTTTAGTGGGATGGCATCATCATTAATGTAATTAGTTAGACCTGCTATGACACATGCTGTGCAATTGCTCGCGTGCCGAGGGCAAGATAACATAGAATGTTTTGGTGACTGTCAGCTGCAGTTAAGAATCGATTAGTTGTCAACTATTACATTAATTGGCAATTATAATGACATCCATTTATCTGTTTGAGTAATATTTTAAGAAAAGAAAAAGAAAACAAATTCTCGGATTCCAGCTTCTTAAATGTGAATATTTTCTGGTTTATTTACGCCTCTATGACAGCTTATTGAACATCTTTGGGTTGTGGACAAAACAGGACATTTGAGGACATCTTTTTATGCTTGAGGAGACATTGATCGACATTTTTCATCATTTTCTGACACTTTGCAGACCAAACAATGACTCGATCAACTGAGAAAATAGTCAGCAGGTTAATTAACCCTGAAAATGAGAAATTCCCTCATCTTGTACATGCAATGAACGTTTTGTCTCATGCACTGTGGTCTTGCGTGCCAGATGCCATGCAGACCACTTGTTGCTCTGTTAATAATATCTCTGTCTTAAGTCATCATGGAACCTTTCCAGAATTGACTCCCGTGTATGAAAGGCAAAGATGAATTACTTTAACAGACCGAGGAACCTAACAATGTTCCTGATTCGAGGTCTGTTGTGCATTCTTCCTTTGGGTGTCTCCCCATCTTCCTGTTTCCTACCAGCGATTAATACATGAATGGATTTCTTGCAGGGCGATCATCCTCCTCTGTAATGGTCACACGTGTTCGTGCTGTACTGGTTCTTGCTGCATAGCATGTGAAGATTCAAGAGGCGGATGTGGGAGCTGTACGCTCTGGTGGAGGCCTACTCTTGTTCCCATTGTCTCTGACCACAACACAGGATGTGGTGGATTGTGATTGGTGAGGTGGATGGACAATACGCACACACAAACAAATAACGAACCGGCACACACACTCATGCTGCACAGACAGGACATAGGTGACCTCATCCATGTGAGACAAAACCAATAGGCAAAACAGTCGTCGTCCTATTTAACCCACCACCGAGGATGTTATTTGTTTAGCCCCAGCAGCTACCTCCTGCCGCTCATAAATGTCAGGCCTCATCATTGAATGAGAGTTTGCTGTACAATTTGACTGTGCAGGGTGTCAGAGTGTGTTTAATGACTTGAATACAAGTGCTGTGTTTTTATTAAGCAAGTTTGTTATGTCTCTCTTATTCACAACACGGTTATTGTCTTCTACCTTAGTCAGAGCAGCCATTTAGCACAGTAGGCAGTGTTCCCATTTCAATGAAAGTTCACCGTTCATTTTGTGTTCCTGCAGGGAGATTGTCCTCAGCAGCTCCGCTTTTAGTGGGATATATTCAAACGCTGTCCTCCTTACCCTCTTTTTCTTCTCCTCTCTTATTTCTCCCTCTGCCTCCGTCTCATCCTCGGGCCATCCCTCCGTCTGGCTACCGTGTCTGTTTGGGTGTTTGTGTTTGTGGCCTTGCCTCTACGAGCATGTAGACATATGCCCTGTTCCTCTTCTAATTGGTCCTGTGTATTCATGTGGGATTGCAGAGAGAGGCAAGCAGACTGTAGGCAAAAGCTGACTCTTAATAAATGTCAGCCAGCAACCTGGTTACGGATGGACAGCTCACTGATGGGCTGTTTATAAGAAGGCATCACTTAATGCAAGGGGAGACAGCAGCCGAGGTGAAGTTACAGAGATAAAGAACAGGAATACATCAAGAGAGGGTGATGCATCTTACCAACGAGAGACGGAGGAAGGATGAGAGAGGGGAAGGGAGACATAATCACCTCGCTTGGAAGAAGGAGACATAGATGAATGGTTGTGAAACAGCATGGTGTGTGTGGCATGAGGGGAGGGTCGCAGACAGGAAGCAATGAATATCCATCTGTGAGTGTGTGTCAAGAAAGCTCAGCTAATTATCTAGTGAATTTACATCGACTGCCTATCATCCTGGGTCATACATAACATTGTGTGATTGAGAGTGCCTGCGAACTTGTTAGCAAGGAAGAGCAGAAGTTACAATGGTTTGCTAAAGGTTTAAGAATTAACAGTTGAAACAGTTGAATAAAGTTAACGGCTAAATGGTCAAAATAAGTGTATGGAAGATGCTTATGAGCGTTGTTATCGTTTTAGTTTCCTGTTCATTTGGCGGTTGTTTTTGAAGCAGCTCTATTTGACTCTGTCTGTTCTGTAAGTTGAAAGCCATCACCACTGTTGCCTGTAGGAGGCACCAGAACAGGAGGATCCTGTTTTTTGCATGTTGCCCGAGCAGACGGGACTGCTGCTTTTTGTTAATTTCACTGTCCTGATTGCATAAAGTGAGAAGGGATAACAGTAAACACTCAGTGATAACGGTGATTAGTGTTGCAATATAGAGCCATTTAACTCTCATTTTGATCAGAAAATAATGCTTACAGCTGCTTTAACAGTTTAAATAGCTAATAGTAATGGCTAAACAGAGGCAATAACGTTAGTTGGCTAAAAGTAATGTTTAAATATTTAAGTAATTGAGATAAAAGCAATGATAAATCAATAAAATAGTTTTAAATAATGGCTAGAACAGTTGATTAGTAAGCTAGAAATAATGTATAAATGAATTAAATAGTTTGTTACAAGTGGGCGAATAGATAGACTGGTGAAATAGACTGTCTTGTGGTGGGATCACACCAGCCACAACGGCGCTCAGCATGTTCATGTTCCAACCCATGAGTGTCCAATCCTCATTACTACTTCTATAGAGCTCAGTCCTCATGGATTGGACCACACCCAGCTTTAATCTCGTCTTCATTTTCATCTCAACTACACCCCTCTGAAGTTTTGTGACTGTGTTTTGTACGGTTGAAATGCTGTGTAAATGTATGTTTTGTTAATGGGTGTGTGGGCCTTTGTATCTGTGTATACTTGCGTATATACTGTTCTTGGCAATGGCTTTACAGTAAATGTGCAGCTTTGTGTGTGTGAGTGTATATGTGTGTGGGTCTGGTGCTGGCTGGGAGTACTTAACGATGTCTGTGTGCTTCCTGGCGTGTTTTCACGAATTCATCCTGTCAGGACTGGAACCTCATCGCTCCTGTCTCTGTACAAAACAAAGCCAAAGCCCGGTTTGTTTATTGTTTTTTCCTGCCTTGTTTTTTCTTTTGATTGTTGTCAAAGTTCCCACTGTCTCCTCTTGGGTAGCAGCATACACTCCTCTCTTCTATGCTATTATTTACTCCCTGTGGTTTTTAGAGTTTAGTTTGAATGAGAGCGCTGTCAAAAGGCCTGTTGGAAAAGGAAGAAAAAGTTAAGAGGGCTAAGATATTCAGACTGATGGAATGTTCTAGGCCTCTTCTTTCCCAAGTGATTTTTTTCAAAATCAGAGAGAGACGCTGAGTGACATGTTGGCCCCTTTACATATATTTGGGAGGCCCTTACTGTACCGGAAGGGTTTTCCATCATGTCACAAGTCTTCTCTTCTCTTCTCTTCTCTTCTCTTCTCTTCTCTTCTCTTCTCTTCTCTTCTCTTCTCTTCTCTTCTCTTCTCTTCTCTTCTCAATATAATTTAGAGAATAGGACAGTATCTGTGTGTCTTTGTGTGGTCCTGCATGTGTGTGTGTGTGCACATATCTGCTTTTGCTCATTCCTGTTATAAATACCAGAGGTGATTGACGGTTTCTAGTGTTGGGCTTTGACAGCTCTTATTTGTTGTAGTCGACAGGCTTTTAGTGAATGGCTGACGTTTTGAGGTTCCATGTCTGTCACTGTGTGATGGCTACAGGGCACTCGTGTGGATGAGGATACCAGTTCACGGTGCCCCTCTTTCAGTATCAATGCACAGTGCATATGTGGCTCCTACGGGTCTGTTTTTCTGAACGCCTCTCGGCTCAAAGGGTCATGGGAAGATTAAACATGGTTGTTTTTTGAGCTATTGATTTCTTTTTGTTGTTGTTGACGGGCACAGTGGAGTTTTGTGCAAAGCCACCGGCTACAGTGCTTGTCAAATGATTCCAAGAAACTGACACATAAAAAGGGGGCGAATATTGTTGACTGCAAATTTAAAAGGAAAGATCCAAAGCTATTGAAGATTGGACTTCAGAACCCATTTTAACGCACAGTGGTACATTTTATCAGCCAAATGGATACCTGCCCACACACTGTGTGCTTGAGTTTGTGGATTGGCTACTCTATAGTTTAGTTAACCATCCTCTTACACACCTAGATCATCAGTTGTCAGTGTCAGATTTCAAAATAAGGGTCAATATCATACTCACCATTATGCTGATCATATGTAGGAAAACTAGTCTCTTTCTCTTGACTTGAAAGTTTGTTCCAGTTCTCTTTTGGTAATGACAAAACAGTCTATACATATATAGTTTATAGGTTATTGATCTTATCACATGAACATGGCAGATGAAATTTGCCAGGTTACCATGGAAATGTAGGTTTCCAATTTTCCATCACATTTTTTTTTTTTTTCATAATTGGATTAATTGGACCTTCAGGTGATATTATTTTGTCTGTAGTTTTGCTGTGTAAGAAATCAAAAGTAAAATGGAGAGACTTAAGAAAGGTTAATGGAAAGTGGGTCAAACAAGAAGTAAAAGCAGCCTAATTAAGCGCGGTAACTGCTGGAAAACACAGAGAATCACATTGAGAGGCACAAACAAGAGAATAATGAAAGAGTTTGTCAAAAAATAATTTTCTTTCTTGTTCCTGCAGTTGAGTGTTTGAGCTTCACAGTGAAGAATGATTTATATGCAGAGTTGTGACAGAATCCTGATTTCACATTCATCTGCTGAAAGCGTAAAATTTTGTGTGCTCATTGAAATTACGTTGGTTTGGAAGCCAAGTCCAATGCTCAGCATACACAAGTGCGATGTGGAGACTCCAAGCCTCCGGTGCACAAACACGGAGGATGGACTTAACACTGAACTAGAGGACATATTGGGTCCAGAAAGTTAAACTTGAAGATATATTTTTATATTTATATATTTTGGAGTTTTTAATGAGTTTTTTGCCTCAGTAATTCTGAAAGTAGGTTCGTTAGATAAACCTCAGTAGTTTGATTACTGGAAAAAAAAAAACATGTGAGAGCACAGTGGAAGTAAAAGAAAATACAAAGGGTTTAGTGTCAGGGGCAAAGAAGTCTCGTTACACCCACTACCAAGGACTTACGTGGAAATTAATCTGATTTCACACCAAATCCAGTCCAAATCCTAATAGTCTCTACTGGAGGCACATGCCTGTCAGCTAACAGGCTGAGGGGATACCCAGCAGCATGCCAAAGTTTGAGAAATGCAGCTCCTAATCAATGGTGTCGTTTCTAATGTTTTGGGGGTCAACAGTTACCGTACTGTAATTACCTTCTCATGCCATCCTGTTCCTTTTTATAAAATGTAGTCACACATCACATTAGACGTATGATATATTACATTTAGTATGATTAGTGCACACTAATGAGTAGAAAGCCATTCATTAAAGTTAGCATAATGTTTAGGCCAATTTAGTGCCTGTTATCCTCCTCCGATGACCCTTCGACCTGTCTCCAATTCCCCACATATGTTCCTCTCCTCCTCCTCCTCCACAGTGAAGGAGGTGGCCACAAACTAGGTGATCCTTTAACAATGTTGATGAGGCAAAGACAGATGGGTAGAAATGCTCGGAACATAAAAGAGGAGGCAGCACACCTGTAGCACTGAAGCAAACAACAATCATCTTTATCGAGACATTAAAGGACTGTGTTTTGACGGCACAGCTGCCTTTGTACCTGTTTTTAGCGACTGACAGCTACGCAGCTGAACAAACACTCTCATACACAAACGCATGCATCCTCAAGCACACCAAACAACCTTATTTACAAGAAAAAGGTGCCCTTACATTTGCTTTATGTCTCAGTTAGTTCCTCTTTTTACAAATTGAACTGAAATCCCGAAACAAGTTGAGTTGTGAAAAACATGTTCATCTTGCTTCATCTCTGATGCTTAATTGGAAAATGCTACACTGTGTCTTCCTGCCACACTTCTGTTTGTGCTGTCACCTGCATGCGTGCCCAGCGACAGACAACCGTCCTCGTGTCTTCATAGAATAACTCCCGCTGATCATCCTTCAGCAAGATGGCAGAATGCAGCTCAGACAGCCAGGGAAGCTTGTGAATGTAGGCTTGGCACAAAGACAGAGAGGAGGACAGGCAGACAGGTTGGCAGACATGCGAGCATTGTAAGCTAACTGACAAACAGTAATGACACACATACTGTGGTAGCTGCGAGCTGACCGACAGCCAGAGAGACGGAGAGGCAGTCAAGCATGCAGACGAGTTGATAGAGCAGATAGAAAGATAGAGCAGCAGTCACTCAGTCATCCAGTTTTTGTAAAGATGTGTGTACCCATGGCAACACAACAGTGTGACAGCAAGGACTGAAGTTTTTTTCATTTGCTAATAAAGGTCAGGATGTGTGGTGAAGCCAATAAAAACACGTGTGAGTGCGTAAATTACAGTAAAGTTGCAAAGACAGGAAAGGGAAGGGTGTTTGTTGTGCGCACTGTGAGTAGGAGGGATAAGGGGTTGCCACAGTCTGACAGCTCGGCCTTCTTTGCACTCCATCTCTCTCCGTCTCTTTGTCTTTCACTGTCAAGATTTCTCTCCGTCAGGAAAAAAGTCAACGACCAGGCAGCTGCCAGAGAGCTCCAATTGGACAAACTGTCAAAGAGCTCATAGTCAGAGAAGACACATAATGTAGCAAAGTCACAGAGGACCTATAATATACCATATCCTCTCTCTGCAGAGCACTTGAGCTGGGAAAATTACGGTAACCCTTTCTTTTGATGCTGATTTAATGCTCTTCTGGTGTCATATTGATAGGCGCAGAGAAGCGTTTGAGTAGAGCAGGTAGAATAAATATGAGTTTGATTTAAAATTCTCTGCGAAAGTGAACAGATTCAGCGCATGTGTTGAAACATTTATGCCATTTGAGGTGCCAAGTGGGATATATCAAGGTCTAAAAAATGAACACGCTTACTGCTTTATGTAATTACCAGTAGGATCGGGATTTTTTTTTTGTTTTTATGCCACTGCGCAAGTATGTTTTTGGGTTGCCGGTCCATACGACTGAAAGACCCATTTCTGTGAATGCGATATCTGGTGAACGTCTTGAGGGAATTTCTTCAAATCTTGACACAAACATCCTCGTTGACACAAATATGAACTGACTATAATAAAGTGCTGTAGGGATAAAATACTGCTGTAGGTTTATCTGAAAGTAAGCATCGCCCTGGTTCCCTCATCAGAGAAGCCAATGGGATATGCAAATTGCAAAATTGGATTGTACAACACAGTTACTATACATGTTTTCCAGGTTGTAAAGTTAGAGTTAGAACAGTTTGAGGCCTACGTGTAAAGACAAACAAGTGAGTTGATGAGTCTCCATGGTCGGCATGATGATGTTTAATATCTCTGACAACTTCTGTAGTTTCATTTAGTCACTTACTAGCAACCACCGCTTTTTAAGACAAGTAAATATTTTTTAAATCAAACATGGGGTATTTACTCAGTGTTGGGCAGAAACGTCGCTACGAGAAGCAGCAAGTTGTAGAGTTACTAGTGTAACTACATTTCTCAGTAGCGTGGTGGTAGCATTGCTGTTTTCTGAATCATATATTTTTTCAGTAGCTTAGCTCTTTTATTGACTAAGTAGTGCGGTCTGGGGGGTTGCTTCGGTGTAGCTGGTAGCTTAGCGCACTACATTTTCCAAGTAGCTTGCCCAACACTGCATTTACTGAGGCATTTTATATCGTCAAGCAAAATGTGAATATCTCTTCTTATATCTAACCACAGACTTCATTTCAGGCCTTTTACCTGAAAACTCATTCAAAAAACCCCATTGATTCTGAGACAAAGGAACCTGAAGTGCAGAAATGCTAACTGATTTCATTACCATCATAATGTTCTGAAAATCCACTTGGCCATTATGTAACACCATTACGCAGGAACAGAAGGGTTGATTGTGAACATAATTCACATGTTGTCAGCCGCTGAAGTCGTGACACAAATTTTGGCTGCCCAGCTCGAATCTTGTGATTGTATAGCTCTTCTGTGCTGCTGTGTGTGAAGCATACACATTTTAGAACAAATAAATCACTTGTGTTCTGTCAAAAATCATCTTTATTCACCAAGCACGTGAACAAATACAGCTCACTTCCACTGTTTTTTGTTTCTCTTTTTCAACATCACCACAAGCTCAGTGGTTTTGCTGATATTGAGCCTCAGGTGATTGTCATTGCACCATGTGATGAAGCTCTCTATCAGTCCTCTGTACTCCTCTGTAAAAATAGTCTCTAAATGAAAACAGCGTGTTTCTCACTGAAACTGATTAATTTTAATTGTACACATCAGTATAGCGATTGCCCAAAAAACACTTTTTATAGGTAAATTAAATTCCTTCAAAGCTGTCACAATGGAAAGGGATGTGCGGAGGCCGACGACCTCGAGTTAGTGCCACTCGACTCGCTGCCACAGCAAGAATGTAAGCAATGTTCAGATGCATAGGGCATTGTGAACATGCAGCATATTCACTCATTACAATGGGCATAAATAAACAGATTAATTTGATAAGAACTTACTGCAACACAATTCCCGCAAAGTGCTGCGTCGGCCAGTCAAGAGCATGCAACAGCACATGCTCGGATGATTTCCTAATTAGTTCATTATCATCACAACTTTACATGGTTATGAGATAATTTGTCATAGTATTAGAAATCGTTGTCCAGTGTTTTGGCGTCTGATGCCTGAATCCTCAAACCTAAACTTTTGATCTGTTGACTGCTCGCTGTAGCAACACGCCCACACCAGTGCAGCCCTTTTCATCCTGTTACTGCAGGGCCATTCACAGTATTAATGCCTGTGTCCTCTCTCCTGGACAAACTGCCTGCTCAGACTAAAAAGAGGAATTGGCAGCAACTGCTACATTTATGCAAGCAAACAAACCTCCTTAATGTTTCATGAATGGAAATTACAGTGTACTTTCTAGGAAGCAAATATAAATATATAAACTAGCTGAATTAAGCATATAGCCCACAAAATGAAAGGTATAGAGCTAAAAGAGAGCCATGGAAAACTATAAAGATAATGATTCTATATCAGCCGCACTAAATGTAAGCTGCAGTAGAGATTGGCTGAACACAAGTACACTATTGAGACCCACAACCCCTGGCACAGTGAGCACTACACTGTACCCAGTGTCTACCCAAACACTTAGAAAGCCATTAAAGTCGTTCCAAAAATGCAAAGGGTTGCGAGAGACTCGGACGTCTCCTTCAACAGGAGGCTTTTTGAATTAGTACCCTCAGGGCCACTTCCTTCCCAGGCGCAAACAAAGAAAGGTTTTTTTTTAGTCATATACAGAAACTACATCTGTGAAACTGTATTGTAAAGTTTTACAGTACTATGCTGTGTGATTCCATATGATTCTTCGCTCCATGTATGCTATCATTCTATTTTCCTCAAAGTACTCAATATTATTATAGTCAAATTAGTTTTGATCACTTGTTTTTGTTTTGACAGTTATCATTGACAGATTACACATTGTTGGGTCCTGTTAATGTCACATTGTCTCTTAACTTAAACTCTTTTGAATTTTGATGGTTATTTATTCTCCTTTCTGCCCTTATGTGTGGGCGCTTTCAGAGCATACAGTACATTTGCACTTGTTTTGTTGCTCTTATGTCTTATAAGTGGTCTGCTCAAACACCTATTACCCTGATAAAGGGTCGAAACACATCAGTTTATCCATGAGCTGATAAAGGATGTTTTTATATTGATAATCAGAGTGTTTAGATTCCTTTCAGACTGCCAACCAATACCATGGACTTCATCATTCATGTGCGGACACTTTCTTATTCTTCAAATGTAAAAATCTCCGCAGCTGATCTACTTTTCTCCAAGCACACGTCATTTCGGTAGACAGCACAGGATTGATTGGCACTTGTTGTCGACACTTGAGCCTGATTTGCTTCACTTGGTTTCTGTCTCTGGTACGACGTCTCCATGCAGTTTTTAAGATTACTTGCAGACAGTTTCACAGAGACACTAAAAAAACTGTCATCCCATTTCTCTTTTCCCCTCTGTGTGAATTTACAGGCAGCCCTGTTGTTATATTAGGTTTGACATACATTTCTACATATAAGACAAATTCCCTCTGTCTGTGCAGTCTTTCTGGTTTGATATTTTAGATGCTTTTGGTGTTTGTTACAATTCAAGCTCTCCTGGGTTCCCATGACTTTTCATGATTTTACTTAGGCCCTCAATTTTTGTCAGTGTGCTTCTTCACGTCCTCCTCTTCTGTGGTTTTGCCTCTCATTTGTGTCATATCTATTTCTCCCCTCCCGTCTTTGTTTTTGTCAATCTCTCTTGCCTGTCATCTTTAACTCACCCTTCCTTTCTTTATTCCCTCCCTGCCTCACTTTCTTTCATCAGTAAAAAGTAAGAAATTCAGGTCTGAGAAGCACTCAGACAACTCAGGGAAAAAAAAATTCACTGCTTTGACAACTGTTTCGAATCCATGGTATTCTTTATTGCACGGAGGCAAATAATTAATGAAGGGTGCCTTTTTTGTGTCCAGCCAGCCCCATTCGCACATACTCCTCGTCGTGTCAGTATGCCGCTGCTCGGTGCAGCACGCCACAGTCTCACAGAAACTGACATTACTGACAGTAACCACTCAGTAGGATAAAAGTGCCTTTTATCAATGTGAATACACTGATTGGTCCACTCAAGAACACACAAAAATCTCTTTAAAGTGTAGAATCAGTCTCCTTTAGACATGAAAGCAGCAGTTGCAGGTTTCTTCACAGTGATGACATCAGATGAGTATCTCTGAGCTGGAGACAAAATATACCTTTTCTGTTCTGAACAGCATTTGCATTTATTTTAAAGGAAAATTCTGGTTTATCATACTGCAACTATGATTTAAGTCCAAACCGGGCAGAACTCACGCATACAGTCAATGAGACGGGTGTCACAGGTTGAACTAGGCAGACAATTAGACTGAAACCAACCCTACATCAAGAAAGTGCAGGGGACGACATTAATGAGGGTGAATTGTTGAGATGATTGAACACTATTCAGCAAGATCAGTTAGAGTAACAGATTAATGCATTTGCAAATTCATGCAAAACTGCTTTTAATACTATCAGCCAGGATTTTATTACTGTTCCGACCCAAGAGGTTGTATGAACTTTTCTATGTATATTTCTTTAATTTCCTCTGATTCGATCTCTCTGTATGGTTCACTGTGTGAGTGTGTAATTGGCCGCAGGTGTGTTTGGCTGAATGAATGATGAGTGTGTGTAGTCTGAGGGAGCTGATTGGTTCCATCCTCCAGGCCAGAAGTTTTAAGGCCGTCCTCTCCCATTTCACATGATTAATAATTATAATGGCAGCATGTTCTTTATCCTTAGCTATTACAAAACATTGGAAAAAGGGAGTATTTGATTGACCAGCAGAGCCTGGTTCAACTTCGGGGCAACGTCTACAGTTTTTATTTTTGCCAGCTTAGATGCAAATGAACTGGCTTCATTTATATGAGTGAAAGCTCCAGGGCTCATCTTGGCCTAAGAGTCTGCACTCATGATTGTGTCTCTGTGAGGCTGTTAGTCTCGTTGTCAAGCACACTGCCCCATTAAACAGAAATTTTAAAAAAATCATTGAAGAAATTAATAAGTTACAAATGATGGTAACGTAAAGATAAAAAGCTAATGACACCACATTTCACCAAGACCATGAATGTCTGCATCAAACAGAAAACACATTATCACCTAATAACCATGTAAACTTTTAATTTGATTGTTTCTGTCTCCTTAGAAAACATACTTTGTTTCTGCACTTGTTCGTCTCACATGGGGATGACATTGGCTGACACAAATGAGTTTAAGGAAAGGGGAGAACATGGGCAGCAAAACAAACTGTTCTGTGGCTGATATGTTCTTGATGAGCTGTGAAGGACCTCTTGCACTCTCCCCATCGAAAGATTGCAGGATAAGTACAGTGTCCGCCGCTAAGATTGCTGCTTAATTAGAAAGAACGGCAGAAACACAAACACTGTTCGCAGGACAGGATGTGGGTCTGTCTTGGAAATCGTTAATAACAGGAATCACTTCTTTGTCTTTTGTTGTTTTTGGCAGTTGAGATGCTTTACAGAAAGGTGGAGCCACTTTGCGCATGTCATTAAAGTTATGCCATGAATGAAATGCTTTTGGCCATGTAAAGACACATCTTATCCCATCACTTTTTTAAAGAGCTAAGTTGGAATCTCTGATCAAAAGGATTTCACTTGGGTTGAAGAAATATTTTCCGTATAAACAAATCTAATGTTGTCCATCGAGCCACAGCTCAGAAAGCCACAGTTTGGATGGATTATCCACTGCTTGATTTCAAAGTAAAACTTGAAGTGAGCACGCTCTTGAAACATCTGTAATAATCTTTATAATCTTTGTTTTCTCTTTCAGATAAGTTTGGATAACCTTGGGGTTTGTTTAAAGCCTGACTCTCCGTGTTTTTCCTCTTCTCAGACGTCTTCTTTCAGCTTAATTGTAACTCACAGATTTCAGAAACCGACTTCCATACACTGGTTGCGACAAACTGGAATTTTCTTAACATTGCTGTATCCTCAGTTTGAGTGTGAAGGCTTATGCTAAAATCCATATAGAGCTTTGACAATTATCCCTCCCTGACTATGGTGGCTCATCTGGGGAATTGTACGAGTAACCTTGTCGAAAGCTATTAGGTTTATACTGAGGGCCTGCAACAGAAGTTTCAGTCCCACTTTCTAGCAATTGCTGAAGTTTGGAGTTTTCTTTTCTGTTGTGGTTTATTCCCTCTCATGTGTTGGTTCTC
The DNA here is from genome assembly GCF_904848185.1 of Acanthopagrus latus. Taxonomy (NCBI): domain Eukaryota; kingdom Metazoa; phylum Chordata; class Actinopteri; order Spariformes; family Sparidae; genus Acanthopagrus; species Acanthopagrus latus. The sequence continues at coordinate 22,028,522 of NC_051043.1, forward strand.
CCTTAGTATGTAGCCTATATTGTAACCATACTCTCTCTAACATGTAGTGCATGTGGAACACCAGATGCAAGTGAATTCATGATTATCTTCATGGGTTAATCCTATTTTCTGTGTCTTGACACACAGGATTTTGGCACTGAGACAGATAAGAATGTGTGGGTGTATGTGTCCGCATGTGTGTGTTTGTGTGTGTGTGTGCGCGCATGATTACTGGTTGTATAGGGCTGTGATGATGAGGATGATGCATCCTATCCCCATTAGTGTTAGCCTAGATCTGTCAGAGTGTTGTTGGGTTACTGCCTGGCAAAATCTCAACCCTGAGGAACAATGGGATGGGCTAAACCCACACACATGCTCACACACACACACCCTTGTGCGTGGTGTTCCCATGACAAAACACTGTTTCCCTGTTTTGCACACACACCCAGCTGTACCTGGAAGTACTCGTCAAAATCCTCTGTCAATCTCACAAACACACACACACATGCGCACACACACTTTAATCCTCCACCGCTGTGTAACAGACAGGAAGTTTTACAGCCTGGTTTCTTGTCTTCGCTTTATTGTTGCTCGCTTTTGATCGACGTCACATTTAACGCACTCAAGCTGAATTTTCTGTTGTCCCCTGTCTCACCTCTCTAAGACTACAATGGAGAAACATAACTAGTGTTCATTTCGGTTTCAAACTTTTCTGTCGCTGTTCCTGCGACCCCAGCGCACCGAAGACCATCAGCCCCGGATAACTGATTATGCAGCACGGGTATTCTCTCATTATAATAGTGTTTGCCACAGTGGAGATCAATAGAAAATAGAGGGGAGTGAAGGGGGCCGCCGTTGGAAGCACAGGGTGTGTTCATCGCTCAGTTAATTTATCAGCACGCTCAGGTTTTAGTTCAAATCAAATAATTTCCTAACTGCAACTTTGTTTGAACTGAGAAATTCTTTATTGCCTTGTAGATAGACTTTGATCTGCATCTTCTTTTCATTATACACTTTAATAAGTTGCTTCTTTACCCATCATTCAGAGGCTCTGTCCTTGCAGCTCTCCCTCTGCCGCAGCCAAATTCAAGGCTGTCCTACATCCTTCTTGTGCCGCACAGCTGCTGTGGAGTGGAGGCTTTGACAAGAGATAACATTTTCCCTCTGCGCTCTCCTTTATGGACTTTTAACGTTGCTTCTAATTAATATCTCTGTCATTAATTTGCTGTGACACATGGCCTCCTTCCCTTCATCCGTCCACCCAACCGGCGAGCCAGTTAGATTCAAGCCCCAGAGCTCCGTTTAGTCTCCAAGAACCAAACTGCAGGGAGGAGAGCTGCAGATGGGAGCGCACAACCAGACAACTCCCATGTGGTTTTGGCTTCTTTTTCTTTTCTGCTTTGTTTGTGTCTTTCTTCCTCCTTCCCTCCTAGTTGATGCCAGAAGTTTGTTCTATTATCAACACTCAAGCGTGACGGTGCTGAGTGCACTCTGATGCTGCCCTCCTCTTTCTGCGCTACCTAAAAAGCATTTCACACATTTTAGCAATTTTCTCAATGATGGTTGTGATTTAAGTGTCTTGCTATTAACTCCACTCATGGCTTTGGATTATTGTCCAGCTTTCTTTTCTAATGGCTTGATGATGACGATGATAGCAGTCCAGCAGTGGACGCCTTGTTTTCTTTCGTTTGTCTGCAGAAACCCTTTTCCCTCGATAGTTTGTCAAGTCTGCAGTCTAGCAAAAGGCTCCCTGGTGAACCTGTAAGCACCTACACTAAATTCAGGAAGTGACACAACATTTGTCATGGTACTTAAACTGATTATAAGTAACTTAAATATATTGGAGCAGCTTTATATAACTCTTGGTTATATATCCCACAAGACACAAGCTTCCTCATCCATTCTATTGCTGTAAAACATTGCTCAGCTTTCCTTTTTACTGTGATTGTATTCATCATGATTTAATTCCTTCATAGGTGCTTTTTCCTTTTGTCACTTTTTACTCTGTTGAAATACATCTCGCTATGTCAAGTTACCTATTTTTAGTTTTACTTTCTGTAGCTCTGATTCAAAGGAGAGATGGACAGAAGGGAATAAAGAAGTGAAGAGAAGTTTTTTTTCTCTGCAACAGACTACGACCGCGGTTTTCATGCACACCAAAGGGCAGGCCAAAATCTCGAGGCACGCCTGTTTTCATGCCCATGCAGAATAGCCCTTTATGTAATCACTCTGTACGTGTTTGTTTGCAGTAAGGAATTAATTAGTCCAAAGGAAAGGAAAGAGGTAAATTAAGAACTCATTAATAATTCTTGTTGAAAATCCCAAGGCACAGCTGGAGTAGCCTCACCGTGTCCCCTCAGAGTTACCGTGAGGCAAGAATGACCCATCAGCTCATCGCTGTAGTCGCCGTCATTTCCAACTGTCCCTCTGACCCATCGATCTCACCCAGCTGAGGAAACTGCCTCCTGTCACCACCCACATACACCCCCCTCGCCGAGTTTAAATTGGTCCTGGTCTCCACAACACATGTCGGGGCCTCAAACCGTCTTCAGCCTCAGACGCTTTGAGCTAGCGATACAGAGGAAGCTAAGCTAAGGAATGGCAAATAACATCAGCACAGCTGAGAGGAACAGAGAGAAAAGCATCTTGGTTTGGTCTGACTGAGCAGGTTTGATAAGAAAACTGGACATGCAGATGTAACGTTGGTGCACTGAGCAGCAACAACCTTCTTTTTATTTTTTACCCCACATATCACAACTCCTGCCTTACAGTAACTTCGAAAGGACACTATTTTGAGCTCCCTGGTGGGCGCCATTTGACTAAAGATGTTGCAGTGGGCTTAGCAGTGGATGACTGTCGGCCATCGGCCACACTGGACTTGACAATATGCGTTTGAAGCAGGAAATTAGTTTTCCATAATGTGCCATGTTGGGCTGAATTTTCCATATCACATCGCACTACTTTGCAAGGCTACTGTTAGTGTCAGTTGTGTTCATTGTGATGTCATTCCTGCTATATAGCACAGGCTGCACATGAAGCATCCAGTCTCTTTTTAAAGTACTTCAACCAGAATGAAGAACAGAGTGGACAGTGAGTTTGCCTTCGGTGTATTTTTAAACACTCTGATGGATAAGACTTAGAGGATTGTCCGTACTGGCCAGAGATCAGTAATAATTAATGAAGGTTTTTATAGAAAGCACAAGACTGGAAGAGGCTTGTCCATGACTCTTATGCATGTGCTCTTATTGCTGCTTTTTTATCCTCTTCTCCGTTGATCTACTACATCTCTTTGCCTTTTATTTCTGAGGTTGTTTATTCCCCTTCGCTTTTATGTCTCTTCGTACCTTTTCTAACCCACATCTCTCTGTCTCTTTCTCCCTCCAGGTCCAGGAAAATGTCTTTGTTGATTTTAACCACCAGGAGCTACTTGAGTTCTACAACAAGGTATTGCAATGTTGTGTGTGTGTGTGTGTGTGTGTGTGTGTGTGTGTGTGTGTGTTTAAGCACACGTATTGTGTGTGTGCACTTTGATGTCATGTTGTATATACCTTTGTATTCAGTGGCTATCTTCTATCCCCTGACAAAATCCATCTGCCTGCCTGTCACCCCCATACTTTGATACATTTTGTTTCCTCTTTCTTTTTTTTCACCTGCTTCATCTACCTTTTCATGCATGCGTGCATTCGCATGTGTGTGTGTGTGTGTGAGTGAGATAGCTCATTTTGTGTACAAACACTCAACCTTTTCTTCTCCTTCTTCCAGCTTGAAATCGTGCAAGGACAGTTGGATTCCCTGACTTGATGCCTGGTGCACTCTCTCTCTCTCTCTCTCTCTCTCTCTCTCTCTCTCTCTCTCTCTCTCTCTCTCTCTCTCTCTCTCTCTCTCTCTCTCTCTCTCTCTCTCACACACTCACACACACACACACAGTGTTAGTGTTTTGCTGCCAGCTATGCCAGCTGTTGGAGGCCTAGAAAGTCTGTTCTTGCTCTGATTTAGTCTAGAAAAATGTCAAATTTTCCTAACCTTCTGATCAACATTTAATTCAGGTTTGCACTCATAACTTAGCGATTTCAAGTATTTTTATGTCTTCATCAAGGAGATGGTGGGAAATTTCACCCTGGCTATGATTAACTGTACTGAAACAAGTCTCTCAGTACCAGTAGCCTGTAGTTAGCAACTCCATGTTTGATTGCCCTGTAAATTAGCTGTAATAAGATGTTTTAATGTGCCAATGTCAACGATAAGGAAAAAAGGAAATACAGGGAGATTAAATGGACAAATGGATTTTGTAACTTGGTGAATGAACTAGTGTCCATGCCATTCTAATAAAATCTGAAGTGGAGGTGAAATCCATCCAAGCTGTTGTTATTTAGTGAAGGCTCATTATTTCTCATTAAGACCAACCTGGACTGCTGGTTCAACAGATGGGAGTTCTGGGAGGCGCAGCGGACCTCCAGTGAGTTTGTGTGTGCTTGTGTATGTTTGTGTGTGCCTGCGTTCTCTTGCATGTGTCTGTTGGTGGATGGATGCACAAATATGTCCTTGTTCATGCATCTGTCCTTACTTGTGTATGTGTGTGTGTGTGTCTGTTTGTGCTAATAAGTTCTCTCTTCCACTCTTTGAATCCAATCTTGACAAGTTCTCAGATTTCCCAGGTGTTATTCTCCCATGCTGACAACCCATCTCCATCAGATATACCCAGAGGCTCTGGTCTTAGTGTGCTGTCTCTACTGTTTCTATCCATTATTTTAGGATTTTTTCTAAAAGAATTTTCCTCCTACTTGTACAAACACATGACACATAAATGCATTCACTCTCAATGTACCCACTGTTCCCTCCCTAGTCTCTATTATTACTTTTGCATAAAGTCGTGTTCAAAATACTTTATGCAGACATCCAAACACAAAACAGCTGATTTACATTTACATCTTGATGACAAAATGAATCCTGTAAATATTAAAAAAAAGAAAATGTTAAAAAACACATCATTGTTGAACAGTGACGTGTACTGAGCACCTGCTTACTCGCCTGTGTACACTTACTTCCAGACTTGCTACCCACCTGCTACTTGTCACATACATTTTTCAGGTTATTAGTTAGTTTTATGGAAGGAATCTTGAGGTATAAGAGTGTTTATTTTGTTTACCTTCTTAGGCACTCTTATGTTTAGGCAAGAAAACTACTCGGCCAGGCTTTGAAGTCATCATGGTCTGGGTTAAAATCACGCCAAACAGTGAACTTCAATGTATGTTGTAAAGCTGCATGTTTTCTGATGAGGACAGGTTCCATAAAGTCCAAGTACCTCAAGGTCTTGTTCATTAGCAAACCTTACATCAACAGGTGGTCCCGTTTCTTGGAGTGCTGGCAGACACTGACATTTTACAAGGCTCATTTTTAGACACTGAGAAGTTTAGAAAGTTGGAAGGAGCGAACTGAGGTAGTTTGGAGATTGGATGAGGATGCGTCCTGGATAAATCTTGACACGTCCTAGCAGGAGGCAGAAACAGACCATACTAGAGATATTATATCTCCCATCAGCCTTGGGGACACCTCTGGATCCCTCTGGAGGAGCTTGAGGTCATGGAGAAGAATATTTAGGCTCCTATTCTTATCCTGCTGTTTCACAGCCAGATAAATTGAGATGGAAATATAAGATTATACTGATTTATCCTCCTGTATAGTCTTGAGTCTCCTGCTTTATGAACCTTGAAAGTTGTTTACAAGCTAGATTTTCATTTCAAAAAGTTGTTCTTCATTGAACAGAGCCACTGTAGACAACTTTCCCATGTGTTTCTGTTACTTTTTATGCCTATCCTTAGCAGGTAGCAAGCTGTGTTAATAGGATAATTGGATTGTAGAAACACATAAAAACACACACGCAACCATACAGCACAATCACTCCCACTTCCACCTAGTAAAACGGATGAATTCACCACTTTACTATGGGAACCCTACTTACAGCTGGCACCCCCAGAGATACTAAAAATATCCAAACGTAGTGCAACACAAGAAGGAAAAAGGCTACTGTCAGCACTCGCTCTGTTTTCCTCCTACAAATCAGTAGTCTCGGATTGAACCTTGACTATGTTATGAATGGAGATGAAAATAAAAACACATTTGGACAAACACGTGGCAAAAACACACACAGACGCACCAAGAAAAATAGGAAAATGACTCACTGGGTGACTTAACCGTCTCGAAAGGCAACCTAAGCCATATCCTGAGTCACTTCTGTCCTGAGTGCTTTCTTTTTTAACTCCAATTGACAGTTTTTGCCACCATGTTAAAACGCCTGCAGCCAGAGGGAGCGCCGTGTTCCACAGCATGGAGAACAGATGGCGAGGCCGAGCAGAGATGGCCGCCTGGAAAAAAAAAAAAAAAAAGAGGGGAAAAAAAGAGACTCACACACTGAGGCTCACACTGAGATCCGGCAGAACACGGCACACACAGTCCCGATGAGAGCGATAGGGGGAGTGTGTGTCTGAGCTTGTGTGTGTTTATCTCTGGTGAGTTGTGTCTCTGCATGTACTTGTCAAAGCTGTTTGCATGCTCTGGTGTGTGTGATGAGGCAAACTAAGTTCGGACGGGCACCGCACAAACATACACACTGGTCTCTGCAGTGCGGCCAGTCGGGGGGTGCTGTGCTTTTTCCAGCTTTTAGTGAGTGTCTGATGGACTCACCTCACCATGTGGCTGCGGTCCTACAGGGCTGACCGAGCTCGGCCACAGATGACTGAAACTGATAGTTGGCCTCTAGGATGCACACAAGCAGGCAAACCATTGAATCTATACTATTATAATGGGGCTGTATCTGAAAATATCCTTGTTTGGCCTTCCATGTTAAACAGGTGTTTTCCAACAGTGGGGAAAAAATGTTTCTGAAAGCCCCCGCCAGGGCTGACGTGTTGTGCATAGAGACGCTTTTTTAACAGTAAGATGTATCCATAGTAACAAAAATAAAAACCCAAATGAGCAAAACGTTAGCCCTTGTTTGTGTTTTTGCTGCCTTACAATGAGCCTCTGATATCTACAGAGGGAGCTGCTTATAGATTTTAAAAAGAACTAGTTAGTGAACCCAAAGATGGCGCCCATTCAATCCAATGAGAATTGCTCGACCTGGCGCATATAAAGAGCGTGCACACTAGAGACTCCTGCCTACTGAGCTGGTTAACTTCCTGTTTAGCAACTGGCTAACTTGAATAGAAATGAAATGACTCAGTCCTTTTCAGTCTTCTAGACTTTCCTCGTGTTTTTTTTTTTGGACCGAATGGCTCAAATTATGAGAGTCAAACGAGTCATTTCATAGGGTTTTTAAAAAAAAAAAAAAAAAAGTATCCTCCATTTTACAGCTGCTTCTTTCACAGTGAAGTATCTAATATCCAGGTCTGTTATACATTCACAGAGCAGCTCCTCTTCCAAGTCTTCCACGTCACATCGTTTGTACAGTAGCACAGAACAGACACTCCAAACACATGGTCTCCAGAGGGCCTTTCATGTTTTTCGAGTTAATAAAACCACCATAGGAAAAGGCGAGACGAGGGGTTGTTTCTGAGTTGCAATCTGCAACCGCACTGCTGGATGGCACTAAATCCCACACGCTGGTCCCTTAGGTGTTTGGTCACCAATGAATGAGGCCAATTTCATTTGAGGCATATTGTGTAAGAATGAGAACGTTCAATTGATTCAGCAAAACACGAGCGCTTTCTCTATTCTGTTGCTGTGTTGACTGTGGCTCTGTTACAATTGCTCAAAGATTTATCATCACTGTCGATGATTTTCATTAATCTTTTTTTTCTTTTCCTTTTTCTGATCACATCACCATTCAAAAGCACTTCAGCCTGCACATCATTGACTGAATGTATCACTCTTAAAAGGCACTTTGTGGTGCATTCAGTCTCTGTTTGGTCCAATCTGTCTCATTGTGTTCAGTGCAAAAACTAGCTTTACCAGCAGTGTTCATCAAGTCTAGTAGTTCAGCCAATTATTTTTTATGACAAAGTTATTAGATTGTGATCAGCTTCCACTGTCTTTTAATTGGCTTTTAACAAGGATGTGTATCACCGCTGCTTTAAAAATGGTGCTCTCAGTCCCCAGTGATGAGCCTCACAGCTAGAAAGCGGCTGAGGCGATGACTCAATCGGTTTGAAGATTCGGTGTTCTCGTTCTAACATGTACTGAACACCTCTAGCTTTAACAGTTTTGGTGTTTCAGTGTGAACTGTGAGCTCATCCTGCAAACAGCTTTGTGAAATGTATCAGCGTTCGAGAGGACATCCTACCATTGAGAGAACATTCAAGTGCGCATTTGTGAGCACATACTTGTGTGTGGACTAAAAACAAAGTGCGTGTGTGTGTACAGCATGTCCATGTGTCTATTCTCTATCTCTGCAACGGTGCTTGTCTCGTGCCTGTTTGACAGCCACTACTTTCAAAAGACAAAGGAGACACGATCATGAGTGTCTTTTGTGAAAAATGAACAACAGCTAAGAGTCACAACAACAGTATTAAGCTGCACAGATAGCACCAGTCCGCCTTTATGAGGAACAACCCTTCACAATGGACAAGCAAGCTATGAGCAGCTAATAAAAAATGAACAATAGCAGTGAGGTAGTCACAATAAATCTGTGTTGTGCCAGGAACAATCTTTTTTATTTATTTTTTTTGCCTGCCATTGTCTCTTATGTGTGCCTGGTTATTAAAATATTTATTACTGTGCTCTCTAGCAGAAAGAGGTGCTATAATAGGACACCGGCTGAATAAAAATTGGACCAACCTGCTAAACCTTTGTCAGCGTTTCCCACATTTCTAAAACTCCATGGTGCAGTCTGTTTCCAGGCACATTATACACACTATACTGTGAATAACCAGATTAATGTAATAGTTCATTTAAAGAATTTCCATGGTTCACAGGTTCCCAGGAATCCAATTTCCCCCGTTTTCCCAGTTAATATGATTGTTTGACAGTTGAGTTAATGCCCCAAAGGACGTATTGTAGCCTAAAGAAAACTGTGTATAGAAATATTGCTTTGCATTTTTCAGCATGCAAACCAGCAAACCACTGAAAAAAATTGGAATAAGCTGTACTATATGAGTGTCGTTGTAATTCGAAAGACTGACATGTAAGCCAAGCCTGTTAAACGTGTCATGCAAACTGTGGTTTAAACTTTTTTAGTCAAAGTTACTTGACATGTGCAATAAAAAGAGTCCCAAGTTCAGGCAGGAATTTCTAACTCAAAATCAACAAGTTCCAAATCAAGTCCAAGTCCTAAACTCTGAACTGAATATGTGTTATATACGTTATATATACTGCTCACTGTTAATGTTTGGGATTAAGAGAAAATGTCATCATTACAAGTCAAATGGTTTTAAAAGTCCAACTGTAAGATGGTTGACTGTTGAGTCCTTTTCAAATACTGATGCTCTGTGTTGGTTGCTGGCCGAACCTTTCAACTCAAAGCATCAGTATTTAAGAAGTGACAGGAGGAGATTGAACAAAAAACTATCTTAACCCTCAAAAGTAGGGAAGGCCACCCTGGAAATGGTTGATAGTTAAATCTCATTCCCAGGTTGTCAATTACCAACGCTTTGGGTTGGAATTCTTGAAAAAATTGAGAGAAAAAAAAAATTTGACAAAAAAAAAAAAAAAAAAGACGTGAGTAGTGTGGCATCATGGGAATTATTCAATCTTTGATGAAGTCAATCCTTCAGGAGTGGTCAAACTGTCTAATTACGTTGTCACGTGACTCACAGTGGGCCGAAAATACTTTTTCCACATAAGATTACATTATAAAAGAAGTGGTTGTAAAATGGCGGTTCAGTTTTTCAAAGCATCACAACCACAACGAACCTGGGAACTGAAGCTTTGTTGGCTGCAAGCACCGCTGTGCACCTTTCATAGGAATGAATGTATCCAGATCTCATTTTACATGATTGTTAAGTCGCGTTGGCCAACTTCCTTCTTCTCTCTCAAGTATTTCATCTGATGTTTTCTCAGAAGGTTATAGTGACAGAAAGGAAACAATAATTCCTCGCGTGAACTCTCTCGGCTTGAACGTTGTTGGAAAAAATTGGGATGATAGTCGTTAATAGCAGTTTGTACACTATAATGCAGAAATGTTACAGATTATATCAAGCAAGGCAGTATGATTTGAAAAGATAGAGATCCAACTCTTGTTCCAACTTCTTTCTTTAGAGTAACATGACACTAATTACAGTGGAGTGATTGTGTTACAGCTAATTACAGTGGTAGGTGAGGTGCATATAAATCATAGGTAGGTTTTCTTTGCTGATCTGTGCTGATTCTTGAGGCGTGCTAAGACATGATTTTGCAAAATGCTTTCAAAAGCTGACACTGTAATCCAATTTTTCCCGAGGCCATAATACTTTCTAAGCATTTTCAGGCACCATACAGCATTTTTACCATAGATAAGCATATTTACCTGCAGCTGACTTAAAACTATAGATACCCATCATCTACATTTTGAAACACTTTCTCTCTACTTTGATAAATGTTTTCAGCAGCACACGCCGTCTACTAATTATTTCTAAGAGTGGTGCCAAACAGGGAACAGCTTGATGAGAAGCAGATTTGGGGTATTTTTTAAAATCTTTCCAGGCGATTGTACTGAAAAAGAGCAGCCTCTCACATCAGCACAACCATTAACCAGCATCAGCGCTCTGTCAGAGCTCTATAAGAGGGCACATTAGTTTGTTTAGGAGAAGGAGAGGAACGCAGGACTAGGAAGGGAAGAATGTTATCTTGTTGCACAGAATCCGTGGGTAATGCTTTTTAAATTGGATGACTAAATTATTCAGACACAGAGTTGCCAAGTTTTTTGGCACCCAACAAGCTCTGTCCAAAGAGATTTGGAAAGTGGCTGGCAATGCAATCACTGGAGCGGGAGAAGTGTGGATACTAACCTTGATATACTTTGTTGTTGAAGTCGTCGAAGGCACCTCTTTTGGTTCTAAACCGCAGCCCGCGGTCGTGACTTTGACGCCTATTTGTTACATAGTTGAGGTGCTTTGTGGATGCAATTAAAGCCTGTCAGCTCAAACATTCAGAAGAATTAATCAACGTGCGAACTGATCCCACGCCAACTGGCACGGATCAGATTTTAATCTGCAGTGTAAATCCAAACCAGCAGATAAACATGAGACTATGAGACAAACATCAAACCCCAAGATGGATAATTAAAACAGCAGCTGAATTGGTGAATTTACTAATCTGCACTTTTTACCAGCAATTCTGTACCGAGATGTGTAATAGTCCTGTCATTAGGGCGCCATTGCACTGCTTTGTCAAGGCTTGACTTTAATGATACACCCACCCTTTCTTTTATTTTAAAATGTGCAGGTTGATAGCTTCTCGTGAAGTCTTACTTTCCTTTGAACTTCACACTTCAGTCACTTTTGTTGCTTTATTAACTCCGCAGTTGTTAACTCAGACTGCTCTGTGACACCTCCTCACCTTCTGACTTTTTGTCATACACACTTCTTATCACACACGCTGTCTCTAGAGTAGGAGCTTCAAAGTGCAGTTCGTGGTCCAATGGCAGCCCTCAAAAGTTTTACCGCGGCTCCCAACCATGACCTGAATTACATTCATATTTTAATCATCTGCAGTCCATTTCAATACTTTCACTCTCAGTATTATTCCGCTATTATTCTTGGAAATGTATGTACGGTTATCCTAAACACCTATCCCAGTCTAGCCCAAAATGAATTCAAAGCTGAAGCATCTGGAGCACAGGCTTGATTGTGGACTCTTTTAAAAGGTTGAATGTTTACCCGCAAGCTGTCAGAAGCTCTCTAAGTGTTTCAGGCCTTAATCTAGAGGAGTTTGAACACACAGAATTATTGATTTGTTTTTCCTCACCTACATTAGAAATAATACAAACATAAGTTTAAAAGAGATAATCACTGAAAATGAGCACTTAACACATGTTAAGCAAAAAACCCATTAAAGTTTCCTTACTCACACTAATTTTGTACAAATAGAATAGTCAAAAAAAAGAGCTTAGGTGGAAAAACAGAACAAAATGCAGACAAATACATAAGTTCACTTTGGCTACGTGATGCATCAGTTATATGGAGGCTGGTTTGTTAGTGGCTCACAAGAGAGACTCATTAGCTGTTTAAGGCTTTTGGATGGGCATAGAAGCTCATCTCTGCTAAAAAAAATGAGCTGTCAATCAAACGGCTGCCATGTTTTGTGTGTTGTATGTGTTTTTACAGATAAAAGCCTGAAAAAGCATTGATTGAGATTGCAATGTTTTTTGCCATTTTGTCACAATTTAATCATGTAGCACTGTTTTTCAGACTAAATGCATTACTGAAATTGATCTACTGGACATTTACGATTGAAAGACAATCATTTTTGTTTAAGTTTGATGCACTACTAACATTTTATTTGTGAGTTGGCAACATTTTATTGCTAGCTAGGTTGTTAACTTGTTTGTTTGATCGTACCTTGCTGATTTGGTTTTTATCTCTTGCATAGCTTGCATGAATATAATCATGAGAATCTACGCTCTCAAATGATGCGTGGCTTAGCTGTGCCTGTACTGTTTGGCCAACCGCCTTAACAGGACACGTATCGAATGACAACTTGTAAAAAGGTGCCACAGCGTTCCGTTATCAGTGCCAATACTGCTGGCTTAAGTTAGCAATATCAGTGGCGGCTTACCATGAAAGTGAAAATGGGTAAAAAAAAAAATGTTGTGTAGCTGAGGAGAAAAGGAATTTTCAGCAAAAATGGATCAACTCTTGCTTCGTCGGACCTCGGGGGACAGATAAAGCGAGCTGCCTTATCTGCGAACAGGTGAATTCACAGCTCAGGGAAATGTAATATTAAACGCCATGGATTTTCCCGTGCCACCCTCAATCATGTGCTGGCTCCCCAAATTGGCACTCAATCATGAAAAAATTCGAGAGCCCCCTGCTCTGGAGCATAAGCCATACAATCGGCACTGCATGCGAAAGTATGTCCTCGCTCCTCTTACAGTGGGATGTCTGAATTTCAATGACACAAGATCAGTTTTTTTATAGTGCCAGTGGCGGTAAAGTGGTCACACATCATTCCTCTGGCCTCCACATCTTTCCCCGCGGAATGGCCTCATCTAATATTCAGCGCCGCTCTCAGTTTGTTTTTATCTGCCAAAATGACCATTCAGCTTTCAATCCCAATAGCCCACCTGTGGTCAGTCCTCACACAAACAAATATATTGCAAATCATCAGCCCTCCCTTCTGTTTTAAACTTGTATTCCTTTCAAACATGCAGTTGCTTCTTCCTTTTTTTTTTGACACACTGTTATTATCTTTGTAGAGTTGCTTCTTGCTGCAGGGCACAGACAGAAAAAGTTATAACCCCAGTGTCTTCCCTGCATGTTTATGTGAAGGTTGCTGACTTGAATGGAGTTTCCTTTCATTTTCCTGAAATGAACTGGGACACCTAGCTTCTGCCGGGGAACTTGTCTTCTTTTTCTCGCAGCCTTATGATCCCGCCGACACTCTCCCGCAACTTTCCAGCTCCAACTTCGCTATCTTCTTCACCCAGCCTCGCGACCCACTTGACCCAGCAGCCTCCGGTTCCTGTACAGATAAAGACACTTTACCCCCAGCTCTTTAAAGCTGCTTTTCTCCTCTGTATCTTAAGGTCCAAAGTGTTCCTCTGGACACTGGGGTTATTATAACTCTCCCTGCCACACACAGAGAAGCCCCCCCTTTTTTTATACGTCTCTGCACTGTAGTCTTTAAAAATAATTGGAGACTGTTCTGACATGTAAAGTTTAGTTTTGTCTTTTTAGATAGTTTGTGATCTGACCACATGAGACATCTGCCAGTATCGCAAATACATTTCAATGAATAACAAAACCTGTCACCAGCGTCAGTCGTCATCTCATTACACAGAAGCCTGCTTCTAATTTTCCGTGGCGTTTTGCTTTGTGCTGCAGCACGTCTAAATTTAGCCCACGCCTTTCTTTCTCTCTGCCCCAGGAGCTGCTTGTCCATCTACAGATAGGCTGCCATGATAGGTTTCTGAATTCAAGCATACGCAGAAGCACGATGCATTGATGTCGATACAGCGAAAGCCAATAAAATGATGTTGCTTTAGTAATCTATGCGGCATGTTGGAGTGTGCTGAAGGGGCGTTTTTTTTTTGTTTGTTTTTTTCCTCTGGTGGAAAACACAAAAGGACTGTTTCAGCCCATTAACTGCAAATCACGAGCTCTTTATGTTGCTGCCGAGCCTTTTTTCAAATGTGAATTTGATGATTTGTTTTCAACCTTGCAGGTAGCTATTGATTTAATTCACGACAGCACAATATGAGGATGAACCAAAAAGGCCGGAAACTATCATGAGATCCTTCACACTTGGCAGTGAGTCACCGCTCTGAAGGCTCCTTCATGGTGCTGCTGCTTTCAAGGAGGCTCCGACTTCCTCTGTCTAAGGGACGGCAGCCAATTCATTCTGCATTTATTAGGAACAGTTTCAAAAAATCCAACTCAGGAGACAAAAATGGGCAAAGATATCATTAAAATCATATGGATCTAGGTTCTTGGCTATTAAAATATTTAGATATCAGAGCTTCCATGAATTCAGTTTTCAAAACATTCCCAACTCTTCAGTGTATCCATCGAATCACCATTAACAACAAAAGTCACTTCCAGGTAAAACTGTCGGTTAATTTTCAGTGCAGAGGAATGTGAAATGGGTGCATGTATTTCATATCAATCGTTCTGTTGTCATTTTCATCAGAAACTGTAAATGTTTTAAGTCACAGTATATAGTTAACGCGGTGGTGTGATCTGTCTTATGTGTGTTGCTATGCTAGCGTCTTTTATCTGAGTCTACCCAACAGCCATTTATCACCGCCAAAGCGCCAACCTAATAACCATGTTTGCTGTTATAATTATTGTTGGACTAACTTTTTCATGTATTTTTACTCCTTTCGACTAAGTTGTTGTACTTCCATTGGGGATGTAATGTTGATCTCTCAGCGGTGATGCTCTGAGCACTGCCCATTCATTGGATTGCCCGTTTCTCCAAAACACCAATAGTCCGGAAAATATCCCCATTTGTCTAACAACCTGTTATCCTGAAAACAAACGCCCATTGCTTTGAAGGGCCATTGTTCCGAAAATACCCACTCTCCCTGCGGTTAGTTCAGTGACTGCCAGGACGGTCCATGGCGCTCAGTGGAGGGTTTGCTCTTAATGGGCCATCTTTCTCGCCAGAATGACAGTGATTTAACGGTGGCAGGCAAGTTTTCAATGTCAGAGTAAAATCGGGAGAGTTTAACCTCAGCTGATGCACGCCCCTGTGACCTGAGTTGAAAGATATAGGCTGGTCTAAAAGCAGCAATTTAACACACTGATGGAAACGTTGATAGAATGTCGCTAGCTGGAGAATAACATTTTGGGACAGAAAGGTCAAGGGGGTTAATCTATGCTTCTGTGAATAAGGTTCTTCCGGCTCATCTTTACAATAGTTTTGCTCAGACTATTGTTCGTGGAATTTGTCTTTTACTGTCTATTTGTCTTTTTTTTTATTCTGTTGTCAATTGTTTTCACAGTAAGAATGAACATAGTTATTTTAACAGGTATGATAGTGCGATGATGATATTTCTGTTGAGCTGCTTGTCATCCAGCTTTATTTTGAAAGCCTAGCCGGATGTTGCATATTACCAATTGTGCACTCAGGGGGAGCAGTGTCCCCTGCTGGTGCCCTCCTGATCGTAGAAATGCACTGAAAGTGCCCACCTGGATGCTCTTGTTGGGTAAAATATGTGGTAAGTGCCCTTTAGGGTGCCTCTTGTGATCGAATGTCCCACTTCACAATGAACATGCCACAAATTTCTCTTCATCCCCACACTTACATGTGGTGCCCCTGAAACATCCTGAGTTCGCCTCTGCATATTGCTTTTTATTGCTAACTTGACCACCGAGCTCTTCACATGTAAAACTGATGCTAGAGGGGAAAAAGGGTTCTCTGTGGATGTTCCAGCAAAATGCAACTGCATCAGGTAGTTTTGGGCTCAAGGCTGGCACACTTTCAAAGAAAAGAAGAGCACTGGACCGCACAATTTACAGCCAGAGGGGAAGGTGAAGCAGCATGGTCGGTGTCCAACAATATCTTTTTTTTGTTGTTTGTAGTGTACGTGACCTGACAACAATAGCCCCTGGTGAAAGTATTGTATGTTTTGAACGCCATGCAAAATGTTTAGTAGTCCAATGACAGACATAGCTCAGGCACAACCACACAGACTCTGTCATTCAGAGGTCATATCACTGCTGTCGTCCTGCTGTCCCTGTTGTTTAAAGCAGATACTTCAGTATCTCTTCCAAACCAACTTGCTGTCCTCCCCTCCATTCCTCCTCTCTCTTTTTTTTTTTTCAAAGTCTTTGCTCTTCCAAACCCTCCCAGCCATGACCATGATGTCTTCCTAAAGCTCTCATCTTTCTCTGTCTCTCTGTGTTTCTGCTTCCATGCTCTGCTTAGCTGGCTGCACAGTTGGCAAAATGAATAGGCATACTCATTCAACTAGCGCCTCTCTGTTGGTCCACTGCCCTAGGTGGCAGTGCTGGGCATCCAGCCTAGTCTGGCTCAGTCTGGTCGGGCTTCCAATGCGGAGCCAATCGGGACCTGCCAGGCCTTACTCATGATTCACATCGTTTGCTTTCCACTCGTTCCCCAACATTATTTCTTTGAGTCATCTTTTCATCTTGCTGCCAGCTGAGATGCTTAGCCAGATGGGCAGATTTTCCAGTAAACAAGTCACAGTTTTGATCTCGCGTTATGATATTATGGAGTCGACCTTGGCGCAGGTGAGGTACACCTGGTCCAAATGGACTAAGTTTGCTACCGTGGCATGAGAAGTGTTTGTTTTTCCCTGTTTTGTCTCTGATGTATTATATACTGTTGGGGCAGGTTAGTCGGACATACTGTGGTCTGCATCAGTCACTGATTTGGAAGCCTTGATATTGCATGTACCCTTGATTTTTTTTAGATTGTGTTGCTCCAGTGCTGCTTTTCCCACATTTTTCTCGTGCTAAATGGCTGATACTTACTTACTTATCAGTTACTACAACTGTCAAGTTTTCCAATCAAACACGGCACTTATGTTGTTTACAGTGAACAAGGAGGCCGATTTACCAGTCAGAAATGTAAGTTTGACACAGAAGAGGATTTCTGCTGCAACTTTACCCAACATGGAGAAAGGGAAACTCTTCTGTCATCAGGGTCATGATGACAAGTGTTGCTGAAGTTTTGACTTTGTGGTAATCTCTGAGGCGATGTTTCGGGAACTTCAAAGACATGGAGTAGACAGTTTGGTTGCAGGCTGCCTTTAGCAGATTTTTTATTATGTGTTGCTAGTTATCATTAAGTCTCCGAGAATGAGAACATAAACAGCACTTCAGACTAACTTTTTACACTTTTTGCACTGGTGTGCGTATGTTTTTTTATTCTGGTGCACCAGCGCACAATTAAGGTGCACTGGATAATCCAATTTAATTTGATATGTTCCAGCATTATGTAACAGATTGTAAACAGGAATAGAAGTGCACTCCTGACAGCTGTGTTTAAGAAATCAAGAAGAACCTGTGAAGTTCTCAGCACCTGCAACAGTAAAGTTTGTGGCAAAATGCAACTTTGGGTAGAACTGAAAGCAAAATGCACAAACCACACTTCCACATCAGTGTAGCTTAATAAGAAACTGGAGCCTCTTTCAAACGTCTATAATCCAACTACCCATGCTGCTGTCACTAAGGCCCTAAGCTGCGGCGACACTAAGAGGTGGAACACATTAATGGGTTGCAAGATTCATCTCTACTCCTGGGCTTTTTTTTTTTTTTAGACGATAAAGAGTATTGCTCCTCATGATCTTGTCTTCAGTATACAAGGAAGTCCCAATCTTGATAGGCCTGCTCTACCTTGTGTGGTTACAAAGATCTTCTATATTCAGGGAGGGGTTAAAGGAAAAGTCAATTGTTTACAGTTTTTATATTTCTCAAATGCTTTTTGGGGAATACACGCGCCTTTATCTCTCACCGCCACCTCCCTCTGAACATTTGGTCTGTTCTGGTTCCACACAAAGAGGTCAAGTTCTGAGCAGCCAGTGTCGACCGAAGACGTCTCCGGAGACCAACTGGCACCGCCAAGACACGGCAGCGCTGTCAACACGCACTAGACTCTGTCTGTCTCGCTGGTCATTCTCTCACGGCCGTCTCTTAGCCCACTTGCTCTGCCTCTTTCTCCCACTCTCGTCATCTCACCCTCCTCATCATCCCGTCTTGCCTTGTCTGTCAATACGCGTGACATCACTTCTGTTGTTTGTTCTCTCTGTCTTGTCCTTTCTTCCTCACTCCCTTGCCCCTCTTTGTTCCCAGCGTTTAGCAGTGGCAGATACTGTGTTGGCAGTGTCGCGGCTCATTGTTTGCCGTTCTGATAAATGTGAATTTGTTATGATTGGTGTTTGCATGGGATTCTGGGCCCCGTGACAGGTAACAGTCACTGGCTGTCATTGCTGTTTAGGGTCATGTTGTGTTGCGGAGCGGTGGCGGCGACATGCTGCCATGTTTCTCTTCTTTCATTTTTAATCCCTCTCTTCTGTCACATTTGATCGTTGCAGGCTCTGCCGTTGCATATAAATAAACCCATTAAAATAACACATTATTCTTTAATGTGAAACTTTTGCTTTGTTATTACTTGATGATTTGTAATTGCGGGGGTTGTTTGGGGTGACGTTCGGCCTGGCCCTTTCTTGACTTTATGTAGTTGTCGTCCTGTTTTTTGCTGTAGTTGTTGTTGTTTTTTCTTTTTTTTTTTTTGCTGTTTTCAGTGCTGCACAAAGTGAAGCATGGCAACACCCTGCCCTGTGATGTCCTAGGCAAGGTGGTGCAGGGTGTGTATCTGGAGGGCGTCTGCAGCAGTGGTGTGTTGCGTAAACAGTCTCAACACAGATGGTGCAGCATGCCTCTACACATGGCAGGTTCACCGCCCGGGGAGCTCAGCATCCTCCTCCATTCCTGCCTCTCTCTCTGTTTCTCTCCGTCAACGTCTGTCACTCCCTGAGTTTCTTTCTGTCTTCTGCACCTGCTGCCCCTGTCTGTCTGTCTGCGTCTCCATCTCTATCTCTGGTCCTCTCTTTCTATGAATGTGTGCTGTCCGGACGCAGCTCATCGCAGTTCAAAGAATATATAGTTATTAAAGCTGGACCTCGGCCCCTGTTTCTACTTGTTATGATAACACTGTATCTATCAAACTAATCGCTGAGATCAGGAAACACAACAACATCGCTAACGCTTTGTTAATAGATACAAGGAGACATTAGGGCTCCCAAAAGGATGGTTCTGTAATAACCTCTCATTTATGGGAAAATCACATTTATTTGTCACAAATTGTTTTTGTTGGCTATGTTTTTGGTGGAAATCATCACTGCTGCCTGAATTATGTTCACAGCCTCAGTTTATTCGATGAAGTGAAGAGCTACACAGGGCACAAGTCATGGGGAGGTATTGGAGGTGGATGGATGGCTGTGAGAGCACCCTGTCCTGCTGAGGATGTTTATGCAAAGTATGAAATGTGCTGCAGTTCAGTTTATTGAAAAATCTTGTTTTAAAAGTAAACAAAAATAAGGTACACAGGAATATGAATAGTTACTAAGGAGCGAGTAAATAGATAATCAGGAATTAGTGATTGTAGTTCAAGGAGCATAAACAGTTGATAATGATGACTTACTGGAAGAAACTAAATTATACAGTAAGCTAATTGTTTGTTCATTAATATCTGTGAATTATCCCTGATTATCTATCAATCACCCACTGAGAGGCACAAACTACTCAAGACTACGTCATGACTTATTACATAATCATCAGTAACTTTTTATTGCCCATATCAAGTAAATTAATTAGTATTACTAAGTAGTTACTCAGTAGTCCTTCATTACTAAGTTTTCCCACAGAGTACACCATATTTTGCTGTAATAATAGACCAGAAGTAAGCATGAAGTAAAGAGTGACTACTTACTAATTATCAGTTAAGGATTACTCATTATTGATTAATATTTTTTTTATGTAATTCCTGGTTTGATGCTGTATCTCTCCTTATTCATATTTTTAGTATATCTCATTGTAAAGCCTTGCCAATATTTTAAAAAATGTGATCATTCCCTAACCTAAACCAAGTACTAGATATTGTTGGAAAACAAATAAAATGAGTTGTCACAGAATAATTTGTGGATACCTCGAGTATCAAAACATCAACAAATACCTTCCATCCATCCATCCATCCATTTTCTTCCGCTTATCCAGGATCAGGTCTGTAAGTCTTGTTTTCCAGTCGTCCATCTCCCCAGCTACGTTTCCCAGTTCCTCCTGGGGGACCCTCAGGCGTTCCCCGGGCCAGATGAGGTATGTAATTGCTCCAGTGAGTTCCTGGGCCACCCAGGGGTCAGTTCCCAGTTGGACGTGCCCAGAAAACCTCCAAAGAGAGGCACTCAGGGCGCATCCTGATCAGATGCCTGAACCATCTCAGCCTCCACATTCTCAATCTTTCGGTCACTATCCAGAGCTCATAACCATAGGTGAAGGTTGGAACGTAGATCGACTGGTAAATCGAGAGCTCAACTCAACTCGGTCTTGACCAGTTCAGTGTGTTACAGCGCCCACACGAATGCTGATAATGCAACAAACTATCCATACATCTTATGCATCATTTCCGCTGTATCTAAAACCTGTATGATGAAGCCTGAACATGTACCGTAGGGATTAACACGCTGACCTTGACAACGTCCCTGATTCGAGTCTGGCAGGGGATCTTTGTTGCGTCTCTGTTTTGATTGTCACCCCTCTAGTGTCTCTGCTGTCTGAAAATCTACGATCTGTGTAATCACTGGTTTTATAACCCGGCCTTCACTGCATTTCTTTTTGCTTTGCTCTACTCAGTAATGGACAGATAAGACGAGGAAATCGAAAAAGTGGAAGCTTGTTTGCTTTTACCGCATGTTCAAACTGAGATCTCATTCCTGGAGGTTGGTTTGTTTCATACCATTTGGTCTCCCTCTGCACATATTTCATTTCATTTTGCGTATTCAAATGATACTGCACACGCGAAATGGAAACTCAGGACTGTTATGGATTGCTAAATAAGTGTTTCTCCTATCAAGGGTGAACTGTAATTGATGATATCCAACGATCCGAGCCGGCCGGAGCAGCTTTCAATCCTGCGCTGAATTTTCCCAGATACATCCAGAAAGTGGTGTTTTCGTTTTTTATCGATGGTACTTTAAAGCACTCAGACCAGTGCTGCTATTTCCTTTCCCGCGATGGAGGAGTGAAATGGAGGGATGGAGTTATAGAGGAAGGGAAGATATGAGACCGTGAGGAGGAGGAGGAGGAGGAGGAGGAGGAGGAGGAGGATGAAAAGAGGGAAAGTAGGACAGAGACATGACTGACTGTTACAGCCTTCTGGGTAGTTTGTAGCCGTGGCCTGTCTTGTGTTGGACCTGATGGGGAAGTTCTGCTCTCCAGTTCAGTGAACACGGTGTGTTACGAACCAATTCAGCCGATTCAGCACAGGTGTCCTGGAGTTACCGATAGGGAATTAAGTTTTCTGACGAGCAATGATGACTTTTCATCCAGCGGAGCGCTTCAAGCCTGATTAGATGCTGTCAAGACGGATCTTTTATGTTTCTGTTGACTCCTCATCTAAGACAATTGGAAAGCTGGAATAAAGGACTTCCTCCATAAATCTTTTTGATGTTACAAAAGCAGCAAAGATGAATTAAAAACACTTTGATTTATATTCAGTTAGAAATACTGAAATACAATGTTTGTATCTTTTATGTATGGTCCAAGTTTTCAGTGCCTGGCCAGCACCGAAAATCCAAGCACACATCATGCTCACATTTGACCTTGTTCTCCGCTCTGCCAAAGGGAATGAGGAATAAGATAACTTGGTGGTTATTTATAAACAGGAAACATATCAGCTCAACAACCAGCAGCTCTGAATCATCTGATGAATTGCTTTGTTTGTGTTGACTATGGAGCCTAGTTTTGATAAAGTGTTTCTAGTCCTGTTATGAACAGTCAAAACATCACTTACCATCCGTGATCAGCAGGAGAGTAATTGACAGTCATTTTGATAATCGATCACTTTTTTTCTTTTTAGATAATTAACTCAGAAAAGATGTCAAGTGTTTTTATGATTCCAGCCTTAAAAATGTTCACCCGTGACTCTCCGATTGGGACAGCCGCTGTAGTTTCTCCCTTTTAATCAACAAAATGATTCAACTGAACCCTAATCCAGAGATTCTTTCGTTTTTATTGTCATTGACAACCAGTACAGCTAAAACTGACATTATGGATATCTGTTATAAGAAGTGTTTGATATGTACAAAATAATATATCCATATTAAGTTTAATAATCTGAGCCTCTTCTGAGACACGTCATGTCTAGACCATGTTGACAAGAGTCAAACTGACAATAAACAGTTACCATGAATAAAGTATTATGGTTGAATAAATGTTGTCTAGTTCCTCGATGTTGAACACGTGTCATGTGACCAATCTAGCCTCAAGATGTTTGCCTATTAAGGGTTTTAAATATGACGATTTCGATGTTGATGAGATACAATACGATAAGATAAGATGAGATAACATGAGCCCTCATTAATCCTCAGAGGGTAAAATTGAGTTGCTGCGGCAGCGAGAGCATAAAAACAGAATAGATGAATGAGGAAGTATGGAATTTACAGTATCTAGTGAATGTAAACAGACTGCACCAGTGTAATAAATGACTGAGAAATGATACAAACAGAACATTTAATATAGAAATGTAATGTAAGAAGATGGACTACTGTATAATATAATAAGCAGCACACCCTCTATTAATGGAAGGGTTGGGGATGTACAAACTGATGAAATTCTTTCCGGTAGTACTTTGGTAAAAGTAAAACATATTTCCTGGCTTCTCAGGAGAGAGAGTTGAACTCTGTGTGATCTGGAACAAGAGCAGGCTCATAGTCCAGTGAACATACTGAAGATATGAGATGACTGATCAGGGGTCAGGGCTCTAAGCAACAACGAGGAACTATTCCTCTCCCAAGCTGTCACTCCACATCTGTGTTCAGCTGGACGGCGGTGCTGCAGCTCCGCAGTCCTTGAGCTCCTACGTTCCGCTGTCTGAAAACAATGCTCTCTGTTCCTCCTGCAGTAGCATTAAATGAAGCACATATGAACAGAGAGAGGTAGAGAGGATCCAGGGACAAGTGTGGAACTATTGTCTAGACCACAGTAATGCAAACTGACGGGCCTTCATTTGTTCCTCCCCATTCATCTGCTTTTATTCTCCTCGTGCCTGTTTTTGTTTGTCTGCAGGTGTCTTGAGGTGAAAATGCAGCAATATCATATTCTTCTCACATTTTATTATATTTGGTTTAAGGCGGAGGCAATGGTAAACAGTAAATATGAAAGAGAATAAGTCGAGTTTCTTGAGATTAAGAAATCTAAGACATTTGAGTTTTATTAGGTTGTTTTTCGGTGGCGAAAGAAAGGGATATATCTGTACAGAGATGGATGGAAGTGGATAACATGCAAAGGTCAAGAGTGAGTCGAGTCCTCACGATTTGTCTCCACAAAGCTCACTGCAGCCTTGAAGAAGTAGTTGCAGCTCTTTGGTTCATTGTCTACTGTGGATGGAAATAATTAAATAAAAGGTAGTCTGAAGGAGATATTAGGACAGCAAATGTATTTACAAGAAGCCTCTTTTTTTATTGATTTCAGTTGAAATGATGCCAAGCAGGTGCAACATAGAAACTTAAATCGTTTTAAACCCTGTTTATATTTGGTGTATTTTAATTAAAGTGTTATCAGACACTTTTGTCTTGTCTGTTTTGACAGGTGCTGTTTTATTTAAAAAAAAAAAGCTATGGCGTGTTTAGTAGCTGAATTTACGCATTCAAAGTGTCCAGTGTTCTGTTGAGCGTCTCTGTTTTTGAAAGTGGTACTTATCAGCAAAGGATCCAATCTTCCTTAATGTCTCTAATTAGCCTGAAGAGCACTTAAAGTCAGAAAGGAACAGCTTGTCGATGGGGATATATTTTAATACATTTTCGAGCTGAATCAAGAGAGTCCTCCACGGGTCTAACACTGCACTCCTGCGACGCTGTGGGACTCAGGAGGGACAATAAAAGAAGGGCAGATTCCTCGTCGAAAGCCTGCCGCTGCATCACCCAGAACAGTGGCGAGTGAGATTCTGTGGTGTTCTCATGTTTGTAGCAGCTAATGAAGCTTTAAGCTGCTAGCCTTAAGCAAAATTGAGGAGCGGGTCACAGAGGTTCTGGTAATATCACTTTCTCTCTTTTTCATTTTTTCAACTTGAAGACTTAACCGACATTTATCAGACTTTATCAACAATTTATTAGACTTCCTTTAGCGCCCTGTGGAGCCCCCAAAAGGCTTTAGAAACCTTGTTTCACACATGCAGTAACACTCCCCGAGACCTGAAACTGACTTTGATGTGGAAAATCTGTTGAGAGCCCCTTTAAAAAAAAAAAAAAAAGAATTCGTAGCTTTAAACCCAGACAATCATACAGCTACACATATTAAATGTCAACTTCTCATTGGAAGCTATGAATAAAACTCAATGAGAAGCATTAGAGAGCAGCCGGAGTTTTAAAGAGGATGATCCAAAGGGAACGACAGCAGGAACAACTAAAGCTATAGTGATAAAAGAGTATGGCAGGACGAGATGTGCCAAAGTTTTCTATGTTTTGTTTTCAGCTTTTGTTGAATGATAGGAATATTCTGATTATATTTTTTTGCCTGTCTTTAAACCCCACTGAGCAGGACTCTGATCCTCAGGAAACATGACTGGCGCCGAAGACACAAGATCTTTATTTAAAATAGAAAATCTCATCGTTGTGTCTGTCGGACCCTTGGAGGACCTTGGAGACGTATCGCTGCCATACAACTTTGCAAGCTTGGACTGGCAAGCTGTCAGTGCTGGCAAACGCCAGATGGGCCAGCCCACCTAGTGTTCTGCAAGGCCAACAAAAGCAATGTGTGGGGGAAAAAATGGGGTCGGCCATGGCCCACTTGATGTTGGAACAAGCAATCTGATCAGGACAGTCTCAGAACTGTCAGTAGGCTGCCTACGTATACTGTAAGACAGGTGCAGGAAGTGGTACTGACAGTTGTCACCTCCCAAAACATCAAGTGGATCTAAAAGTGGATCTTTCCTCCAACCCCTCTTTTATTTTGCTCTTGTTTTTACCCCACAGAGAGTACCGGCACAGTGTGTCTTTGCAGCCTTCTTCCTATAAATAATTCCAGGGAGAGTTCTTGTTCAGCGTTTTTTTTTGTTTTTTTTCAAAAACTAACCGCAAACACTTTTCTGAACACGGCGATGAGCTTCTAAGGCTGAGGTCAATGATGGTGTCTGCTTTGACCCACCACGGGCCAGACACACCAACTTTTAGTTTATTGCAGGTGCCCGTTTATTTATACAGACACGATTTCAGAGGGAAAAATGATGTACTGTGTAAAAAAAAAAAAATTTTGAAAAGTAATTGCGGCTCCTGCAGGATGAGTCTATCCACATATTGACGGAGGTCAGGCAGGAAATAATCCAAAGACTCGGCATGGCACTGAGCCCAGATAAAGATCCTCTCTGCTGCCATCTTGATATCTATGGCTTAGCCTTTATGAATATATAACCTGATAACGTGGGGAATGTTGGAGAAACACGGGGTCAGTTCAGATCAAAATTGCCAGGGTCGGATTTGACCTTGTGTGGATAGCATGAACACGGCTCAGATGCCTTACAAAAACATGCCATCTGCATTTGGGTTAATGAAAGATAAATAGAGAAATGTACTCTCAGTTATACATTTGCATAATCATTAAACAGACTAATTATAGTTTAAGATTTAGATTAGATTTTTGTACACATTTCATTTTCATGATTGTTTTTAGCATTTTTCCCCCCTGAATGTGTCTGTTGTGGTGTGGAGAATCAGCAGACAAGGAGAACAAGATATTTTTTTATTTCATTGTACATTTAACAATACTGATTGTATGCTTAGTCCTCTTCTCCTGAGGACTATGCCTGTTAGTGGCATTGTGTTGATTTGTGTGTGTCTGCGTGTGAATAGTCCCACAGATCCGAACCCCAACCAGCCTCATTTCATGTTTCGCTACAACCCTCAGCACTGATAATTCGGACGTTGCATCCAATCTTAAAACTCAAAGAGAAGAAGAGGGAGACGAAGAAGAGGGAGAAGAAGAAGAGGAAGATGAAGAAGAAGATGAAGACTTTATTCTTTGGACCCTCCTAATCCCTGTGACTGCTCTGTTCAACCCCCAACTCCACACACACACACAAACAGACACACACCACATGGGCTGACTCTTCTGAGCGCGCTGCCCCCCATCACATCCACATTATTACACAGCAGCTAATCCTGTTTCCCAAATCCCAGCACCTTGGACTCCACAGAGAAAATCCTATTGGTGCTGCGCATCTCTCCATACGCTTTAGCATACAGGAATCCACTGTCCTCCAGACTGCCTTTGTCTCCTTCAAGCCTGCCGTCCTGATGTTTTCTCCTGTAAATCACCCTCTAAATCCCTGCACCCCTTCCACGATCAACAATGTCCCGAGATTATTATAGCACGCATTGTTGCGCCGAATATCTCAGGCAGACAAATAAAACCCACACAGACAAAGGAGACAGTCTCGCTGCTTGCCAGCCCCGTTGTTTTGCTGTAACTAACTTAGTGGTTTATTTATTGCTCTTCTTGTTTATTGATAGAGTTTCAGTTAAGAATTCATGAGGCCGCATTACTCCGCTGTGAAACTCGAGTGTTCGTAACTAAGAGAGAGGAGAAGATGGGCCGTCAGATCACCTCCATCCAATCTGCACGTCTTACTCCATAATTAATTGCGTGACGTGCGTGCTCGCATGTACGTGGTTGAGCATGCAGAACTGTCCGTCTGCCCAAATGTGTGATAACTGACAGGCTTCTCTCAGCAGCCAGATGATGCCTACTTCACTGTGTGTTGCAAGGCAGCTGGTCCAGGACTCCAGTGCCAGCAGCACGGATTAAGCTGTCTGCGTGTGTAAGTGAGTGTGTGCGATGGATATTTTTCGCGCTCCGTGCTCAACTGAATACGTGTAAGTGCTTTGGCAGCATCCTGGGATTTCAGGAAGGTCGCATGTTTAGTCGTGTGCTCGCAAGGAGCCATCTGCTTCTCAGTGTACGTCTTCCTGTAGCGGTTCGAGGTATTCCTGCGTGTGTGTGCGGAGATGGAAGGGAAGATGTTGTGGGTAGAGGGGCAGCTTAAAGAGATGCTCTAATGAGATTGACAACAACAAATCTAGGAACCACACTGCTGCACACCGAGGAAGCGTGTCCCACACACACACACACACACACACACGGGTGAAATTCTAATTTCAGAAGTGAAGCGGTCAGAGGAAAAAAGTATATTTAAGTACTTAGTGATTTTTCATCTATAGAAATGTATATCATCTGACAAAACCATAAGCTGGTTATATTGTTTTTCATGCTTTCCATATTAAAGTTAGTCTGGTCAGGACGGACTTCATATTATAAACAAGAAGTGAAGTTGAAAAATGTCTTTGGCGATCAGACCCTGTTGTGATGTGACATCACTGTATTTTAAAGGGGCAATGAAGCAGTGTGTGGTGGAGGACCCCTCTGATGGAGCGTAGACACTGCTGGTGCAACTGACAGCAGCAGAGAGGAGAACAGATTTAAAGTTTAGAAGGAGAGGGAGAAGGGGGGAGCGAGAAAGAGCCCTCCTTATTGAATTTTTTTTCCCTAAGCTTCATTAGTAAAGCTAAATAGTACTGTTAAATTTAAAGTCCCTTTAAATGCTAAACTGTGTGTGTGCTTGGAATACATCCAAAGGACTTTCTTTACACACATCGAAACAGACTGACTACACTTCTGGACTTCAGAGTAGTATGGAGTAGTATGGACGCCCCTTCACGAAGCTGTGGATACAGGACTTTCTACTTTGCTTCAGTCTTCACAGTGTGCTGCAGAATCACTGTATCATGATATCATTCTTATCATGGGCAACACATCAGGACGATATTGTATTATAACTTTCACTGTGATTCTCACCCCTATATTTTTCTTCAACCCTAAGTAGTGCCTGCGGTCATCTTCAAAAACTGCTTGTGGGCCTGCCTGGGTGTTGAATGAGAGGCTAATTCCAGGGGAAAACACGGCTTCCATAACATGTAATAACTGAAGATCAAGGTTTTAACATTTTAATCACCTCACTCTTCTCCCATCTGGACTCCGGTGGTTACAGGACACAGTTTAGTGCTCTTTTAGTGAATGAAAGTGAAACTGTAAGAGGGAGCATGCCCCGGTCATCGCCAGCGGAATTTACTCACTCACACACACTATACACAACATACACACTGAGGCACATTCATTCGTCCTCCTTCATTAACCTCCAGTCTGACCCTCTCAACTTGTTTTCACTCAGAAGTCTCAGCTACAAAACGGGTGCATCAGATTTCATCTCAGTATAACCCTGCAGATTTGGTTGATTCTTAAAAAGAGGAAACGCGCGTTCACGGACTTTGACGTACCAACTTGTTGAAGATAAAACATTTCATCGACCTCTGCAAAATTAATTAATTGGGTGCCTGGCAGCTGAGATGGAGGTACAAAAGCCTCACTGATAACTGGGGGCAAATTGAGGAAGATAAATGGCCGTTTGAACCAAATTATATCGAGCAGACTTCGTCTCTCCATCATTAGATCACAGCGATGCTCGCCGGTGTCAGCTATAATCAAGACATCACTTCCTTTTCACATTCGGTTGTTCGAGATTTATCACACGCGAAGGGACCAGTCGGTGGTTGGGGGTGCTTGTGTTTGTGTGTTTGTCTTAATCAAATTTGAGGAAGAAGGATTCTCTGAGCTTCACCCCATCCATCAGCGCTACCGTGCCGCGGTCCTCTTCACACGCTTGTCACAATATTTAGATGATCGTGAACTACGTGAGAGCTGGTAAAAGCTACTCTGCACTTGTTGTAAATGAGCTTGTCTCAGAGGAGTAAACATTACTACTGAGTCTCGCTCTCAATCTGTGTGTGTGTGTGTATGTGTGTGTGTGTGTCTGTGAGCCTGCCTGTCTGATCGAAGTGTTTTAGACGGAGCCATTTGTTCTCTCAGGCTTAGCAGATGTGTGGCGTGCGAGCGATGCAGGGTTCATGATGATGAAAAACACTCTGCAACATGCATGATTACCATCCATTCAACCGGTGTGAACTACTGTAATCGTGTGATCCATCGACTAATGCGCAGCATGTGCAGCATGCAGCCATGTGTGGGACCCGAAGGGAATGGCTGCTGCTGTGCCGCTATATACTCGCAAGATGTTTCAGACTCTGCCGTCAGATGGGTTTCATGTTGAGGGGCTTCTCGGTGTCAACCTGCCCGGTCAATCTGTTTGCAGTCATACATGCTTGAGCATTATGTTGACAGAGCTCACGGGTCTGAAAAGTGAGGTGGTGCCTTCTACTTGCATTCTTTCTACTGGCTGGCAGGGTGGTACTACACTGGTTGCAACAAGAACTCTGATTGTATGGAAGCTTATGCAAAAATGTAACTACTCCTCACTTGATGTATTACCTCAGTAAACAAATTAGTTTCTGAATTAGTTTTTGGACTCAACCTTTTCTAATCTTCTATGTTCTTTTAGCAAATTATGATCCCATTTACATTAAAATAGATATAAAAGCAGGGTATGATTTTGGGGCATGGCGACCTCATGATTTGGTACTTTAAGCAGTGATGGTAGAGAGACAGCGAGTGGAAACGAACACCACTCAGACCGCTCAGACTTCTTTGTTTACTCTCAACTTGTCAAATACTGATGCCTTGGGGTGGCGACCATCCCGACCTACCATCCCAAAGTGTCAACATTCAATGAGTTTGGAATGAGACTAAAAAAATCTACTTTACTTACAACAACTCCATCTACAGCTATCTTCTAACTCCTCTTGATGTATTCCTGGGAGCAGTATACCAGGCTCCAGAATCAGTAAGTTTTGAACCAGAATTGGGAATGCACAGAGTGGAACTTTGTTTTTTTCGCGAGCGCTGTAGCTGTCTGTTCTTCGCAGCTTAAAGTCGCTATTGACAGGTTGCTACCACAGCGTGTCCTCCGGTTCTTAGTCAGGTCCAGTCGGTATCCTCACCAATTCCACTCACTCGTCTAAATATGGTCACCTTTGGCTCACAAAAACAAAAACAGGATGGTGAAACAGTATTCCAAAAAGGCTGACAAAAGGCTCACATCATGGCGGGCTTTAACATTTTTGCAAACTTTAGCAACAGATCAATAAGTAAACTAATGTACTGTAGAGGCAGCCATGCTTACTATTAATGAGGCTTTTCAATGTGTTACAATAAAGATCTATAACAATGTCTTTGTTTTTACTGTTAAGCAAAAGAAATGTTGATTTTTTTTTAGATTACATTCATGTCCATTATGCTTGTCGCCAACTTGTGTTTTCAAATTCAATCTCTTCAGCATTAATAATAGTATCACATATTCAACTGATCGGTTCCCAGACCGGGAACAAGAAGCCCCCCGAAGGCAAAATTAATTTGTTTTTCTGGCATTCATTTAGATGACGGAACAACAACTGTGCATGAGTTTTTAAGTCACTGCAGTGAAATACTTTTGTTTCTGCAGCCTGTTGTCTTGATGAGTTCAATCTTTTGTCTTTTTCAGGTTGATATGTGATGTTCTGTAGATGGATAGAATCCTTCTAAAAGCCTCTGCCAGAGCTTTTAGAGACCAGAAAACAGGTGAACTTTGACTCGGTTTCAAAACAAATGGTCTCTTTTTTCTTTCTCAGAAGTGTTTTCTGCATGTAGACATTAGTGGTTTCATTGCTTTAGCACACGTTCTACTTTAACAAGACTACAACCCCTTTCACACTGGCCGATAACAACCCTACTAACACCCACCAACATCTGGCTTTTGTCTTCAGAGGGAAAGGTGTTCGATCGGTGTTCAATCCCAGGTCAAATGACTCTGCAGATGTCATAGGTATGTAGCTTCGATTGGCAATAATGGAAACGTGACGCTTACTTTTCGCCTCTTCTTCTGGTCTGTTGATGTTCCAGAAATCAGTGTGTGCATAGTTTCTATCCATCTCTACGTTCAAGCAGCGCTGGAAAATCAAGATACAAAAGGGAGCCATCACAAAATGATTATTGGCCTCCATGCTGCTTTCTATTGTTCCCTGTTTTCTGGTTTTCTTTGTGACATTAAATGTGAGGCAACAACAAACAAAAACAGAATGTCAAACTTGACTACTGGCAATGGAAAAGGTGTCGACTGGCTATTTTTGGCAGGTTCCCTGGCAAAGAAAAGAAATCCTTCTAAAATATGGTAAGTCTGGTGTGAAATGTTTTGAGAATGTGAAGTATTTCATCCTAACATTCATTCAGTCACCTGCGTTTTTATTTCTTTTCTTTGCCATACACCAGAGCCAGTGGGGGAAGCTCAAAATGCCCGTCATCATGTGATTCAGATTGTTGCATTTGCTCAGCTTTCTAGGGTCCATTCTACTTGCCGATCCACAGTTTAATGAATATCTGTGTAACTCCCCCTTGGATATATTTGCCTTACCTGACTGCTAACTTTGTTTTGACCCCTACCTGCCTTTTGACTCAAGTGAACTTGAACTTTCATCACAACCTGACTGTCTGTGTGTGATGCCTTTGGGTTCTGAGTTGTTTCTGAACACTTACAAAAACCCTGGAGCCATGCTTGTGGCTCTGCAAAACTGTATTGCACAGTAGTTCCTTGTGCTAAATGCCACATGTGGAACCAAAAATTTCAACCTGCTGGTGGTACTAGAGAAGTCAGGGGATCACCAAAACATTGAAGTGCTGGATTTGTTACATGTTCTGTTGTTCTGAATCAGTATTCATTATAATTATTAAAAAACACCCATCTGAAAGCATTTTGTTTGTATCAGTGATGGTGGGTAAAGTGGGCACAGCTGAACACCATTTGCAGGACCAAATTACCCATGAACGCAGCCAGAAAAGCTTAGAGGATCGGCCGGACGATAAAAACAAAAACAAAAGAAAGAGTGAGTAAACATGAAAAACGCATCAGCAATAATGAAATCAGCTCTGTTCATGTGGGCATGTGAAAGCCACCACACTCTCAAAACTTCAAATTGCCCCAGCCATACATCACTATTCATCCCAACAGTCCTGTAGGCCTAAAAGATGTGCTAACATGAAACATTAAGGATGAGGAAAAGTGTTTTTATTCCTATGTGGAAACAAATCACGTTCATTCACGTCATTCTATATGAGCCACAAAATACTGACAAAAGACATGGCTAACTTTCTGAAAGCAAAAGTAAACACTTCCCGCTCACCCCAGCGTGATTTCTTCCTGTTTTGACAGAGCAGACCTCATATTTTATGTGTACAATGTAAAGATATGTACTCTTGGGCTCTGCAGGTTTGATTTCAGCCCACAGACTCTGTTTCATGTCTCCCTCTGCCCATGCTATCTGGTATTAAAGCAGAGATGTCTCAAAATAGTCCATCTCTCCTGCCACATAAAATCACTTCAGTATATCAGCTGCATGTAAATCCATCAGGTCTCTCTTTTATATTTCGAGGTAGTGATTCATGTGTGGAAGACCCTGTGTTGTGTACGGAAAGAGAAATGGAGCGCAGGAGTCAAATAGGAGTCACATCCCTATGTTTTATTCATCGTACTTACGTCGCTGTTGTTTTCAGAGATCGTTTTAGAGAGCAGTCCACGCCAATCAGTTCTTCGTCCATCACCATCTGCTGGTTCGGTGATTGGAGGATGGTCGGGTGATCCTCAGGGAGGGACCGGGGGGGCGTCTTTAGGCTCCAGGCCTGCCTGCGAGGCACCCTAACCAGACAGAGCCACCAGACAGCCTCCTCGGGCTACCGCATGACCCCTAACACACACCGTAGACCATGTTCACACAGCGGCCATTTTCCTCTGATTTCACACTCAGGGTGGGGAGCTTAAATGTGATGATGCTTTGTTCCAAGTTGCTTGACGTGTAAACCTCAGGAGTCTGATGAATCATTGAACTTCTTCCTGATTAATCAGCAACTAAAAAGACAATGGAGTAAAAATCCAGAGGAGCATCAGGCAGAATCAAAGTAAAACAACATGTTTGATAAACCATTAGCAAATGTTAGCATTCAACCATTTCCTGGCTACTATATGTTACTATTTGATAATATGCAGTGCATTTTATTTCCTGGCTTAAAAATTTCCCCAAAATGTCTGTTGATTAATTTCTGCCTTTCCATTGTTATCGTGTAACCCAAAATCAAACAGTAACGTTAGCCAGGAAGTGGTTAGATGCTAACATTAGCTTTTGTCTCACTGAAGCTGATGGGGTGTAATGTATGTTGTCTTACCTTGAAATATGGCTGACATCCCGCCAGGTTGTCACTATTCTTTGCCTTTTCAGTTGCTGTTCAATCAGGAAGTAATAAGAACGTATCAGATTCACTACCTGAGCATGATCTCAGTGGAAAATGTGTGTCGCATCATTTACAAGAGCTCTGGCTTGAGATTAATATTCAGAAATCTTAAAAATCACTTCATTCAGTTCATGATAGCATGATTTTAATCACTCTTTAATCATCTCTGCCAACTGATTATTATTCAGAATTTGACCCAATCACATTCCTCTAAATCCTCTTTAGGCATTGGCATCCATGCAAGGGGTTATAAAATAAGATATTCTGTTCAGTATATGAACAGCAGAGACAATAAAAGACCTCCCTTTTTTATAGGATAGTTGAAGTGATTTTATGAAGTGTGTATTCCCCCCTTTTTTTTTACTTGTTCCAGTAGCCTCAATAATAAATCCAATAAAGATGACATAAAGTCACATTGTGCGACGATTACCTAGAAACAGTGCACGAGTGTCATGTTTGATAAATGAAGACACACTGTATGTAAATTCATTATATGAGGAGAGATATATTGCCTGTGCTGTGTGTTAGAATATAAGATTAACAAAGGGTGACCAGCAAGGTCTGAGCTGATGTGAATGTGTGTCGTAATGTGTGTGAATGTGTGTGTGTCTTCTCTATTAGGAGGTTCTGATGGTCTTGCGGTAATCCAGCTTTTCCCCTGCCATACATCTCTATCTAGCATGTGTGTGTGTGTGTGTGTGTGTGTGTGTGTGTGTGTGTGTGTGTGTGTGTGTGCCTTCTCCTTACTATCTCAAGCAGCCAGGAAGACACTTAACATCTGGAGAGGGACCCAGGTACGGTGTGATAAAATCCTCTGAGGGGAAAGAGCAAGAGAGAGAGAGAGAACACAAGGTGTGCGTGCGTGTGTGTGTGTGTGTGTGTGCCAATCGCAAAGTGAGGGTTTTGTGTTGTGCTCGGGGGAGGG
This sequence comes from Acanthopagrus latus, assembly GCF_904848185.1. Lineage (NCBI taxonomy): Eukaryota > Metazoa > Chordata > Actinopteri > Spariformes > Sparidae > Acanthopagrus > Acanthopagrus latus. Next base: position 22,062,995 of record NC_051043.1, read on the forward strand.
ATGGGCGAATCTGCCCTGAGATACAGATGTAGATACGCAAACACACAGGAAGAGGGCAAACGGAGGAGGAGGTGAAAGAGAACGGCACCTTGGCTGTGAGTGGTTCGCTGGAACCAAACTGGTAACCCCCAGCACTCCGTCAGCACATTAAATGGATGAGGGCCAGCAGGCATGTAAATGGGTGGACAAGATGAAAGGCAGGGGATGGAAGGGCGAAATGAAAGACGAAGAAGAAGAAGAGGAAAAAGGAGGAGGAAGGAGAGGAGAAGGTGAGCAGGAGCGAGCCAAGAACAGCTGGGGAAAATGAGAGAGAGAGAGAGAGAGAGAGAGAGAGACGACCCCTGGGGAGCCTCATCTCCCACATCAATTATGGAAGAATCAAGTGTGTGAGACACACACGCACACACACACACTTTAGCAGCTGAAAAACAGCTCAACAAATGCACTGGTCATCTCCAGCCAGCCTGTTTTTGTGCAGACACAAACACACTAATCAACCTCAGCCCAGCATCCGACGCGTAATTTGAATCACTGCACAGAGACACAACAGATGAAATTTGCTATTATATTTTGTGACGGAAGTAACATTAGGAATACCACTTTGAAAAATACTAGAATAGCACTCAGGGGGCTCATACCTCCGCCAACGCCTCGGTTCCCCTTTTTTTACTCACTCATAGATACCAGCCAGCATTTAGCATTTGAACATTATCCCCCGGGAGGTTAATGAAAATGTTGAAAAATCTCAGAAAAGTAAATTCACTGGATTCAAATCACAAATAAGAATGATCTGGATCCACACCAAAAGTTAATGGGTTCTGTTCTGGGCTGAGATCCATCCTGTATCCAAGTTTCATGGATATCTGTTCAATCCTGCTGACAAACCGACAGTGCAACATGGGTGAAGACATATCCTCCCTGGTGGCGGTAATGAATGTTATTAGTATGAAAAAGTAAAGTTCTCAAAATGCAGAAACGTAACATTGGATTATAGTTACTGACAGTAGTGGGAGGTCAGGTACTGTTTAGTACAATCCAAAAATACTTTAATTACCTCCATTTTATGCCATTTTAAAATTCTACTACACCACACTTTAGAATATTAATACTAACTAATAGCATATTTACAATTACAAGGTGCTGTTCAGGCTGGGTTGCATATTCAACATATTGACCTTATAAATTATGACAACAAAAGGAGACGACTGTTTGCTCAACGTAGATAAAAAAAAATTGTTAGAAACGGAGAAAAACAAGGGTACTCTTGGCAATCCAGGTGCTCCAAATACAAGACAATGTATTAAACGAGAAAGGAAATATTAGAAAAGACTTAATTAAAGTGGCTAAATCATCAAAAAGCCAACATGCTTCCACAACAAGGTCTTCATCAGGGCTCCACACAACAAACAACACAATGTGGCCTCACTATTAGAGTAACAACAGCCATGAAATATTGTTATTTCATTATTTTCCACTCATAGTTTGTTTGTTTCCTTTTTACTTTCTGATAAATGGCCTTTTTTATGATTCAGCCAGCAATATAGTATTTCCTTTATACACCTTCTTATGTTTGGAGTGGCTGAAGTGCCTCTGGTCATAAAATATTATATTATGATATCAAGCTAATCAACATTAGTCGATATAAATAGTTTAGTTTTGTTCCAGTCCAGCCAACAAACATTTAAATGCTGCTATGCTAATAGAAAATGATAGTTTATCATCATAAAGCACAGGTCAGAGACATTTGATTTTATAAAATGCATCCTTACACTGTTTAAATAGAGAACCTTTACTTGTGATGAAGTCATTTTATCAGGTGGTATTGCTGCTCTTACAACTACCACTCAGTGATCAGTGACTGCATTGTTCCTGAAAATATTTATACTGCATGATACTATATACTAGTATTATATGTCTTTCTATTTGTGCATTGTGCATTTTCTATCTTTTTATCTTTTATCTCTTATTATTCCTATGATTCTTATATTTTTGTATTTTATAAGAGTTACATTTTTTCATTTGTGCATATGATAAAATCAAGATAGTAGATAGTAACTCATGTTAAATACGAGCAAAACTTTTGGATACCACTGATTTTATGTTCTAAATGAGCAAATCTTTCTGAGAAATTGACTAGTCACGGTCAAAAAAAGAAAAAAATGATAGAGTATAGGTCAAATGCAATGGGTTGAAATCCATTACATGGCGTGACGGCAAATTATGGTTTTCATTTAGAGTCCAGCGTTTTGCATAAACCTCAGGCATTGATTTCATCGCTCATGAGGCTCCACTTACGCAGCCCTGACCTGTCACCGTGAATGAGGCTGTTAGCACGCCAGTGAACAAGCCTTAATGGTGGTCCCCATTCACAAGTAATGTTTAAAGCCGGCAATCACTGCCTGAACTAAAAAGCTTTTTAAACACGTGTGCGGGTATGGGGTGGGGTGGGGTGGGGGTGGGGGTGTCGGACAAAATTGGAATGGGTGTGTGCGCACACGTCCATATAACATGGTTCTCTCTCCGCTTGTCTGCGTTTCTATTCGTTGCACCTTTTACTGATGATCTGTCGGCGCCCCTCGCAGCCTCCACTCTCTGCAGAGGTCGACGCGAAATGTCAAGTGTGACTGATGCTCCCCTCACAAGATGGGCGACCTTTGACCCCTCGTGTAACAAGGCCAGGTCAGGATGGAACCCAAATAACATTAAAAGTCCATCCAGTGTAGGCGTAAATGCTTCTCATTATAGAACAATTGGTTTCTTGGTCCAATAATCGCAAATGGGGATCAGTACACAGATTCAGGCAATTCATCAAGTCTTCTCCTCTCATGCATATTAAGGACAAATCAGATGGAGGCTATCACTCCATTCATATTCATGCGGTAAGATTGAGAAATACCGGGGAGGTGGTCATTTGAATTTCAATATATTGTCAGCTGATTTAAATTTGAGAATTAAAATTCCACATGAAACCTTTTTTCCCATAACCTCATTTGACAGTTCATCCAGATCCCAGAGAATACATTTTCCAGCCATCCGCTGAAACCAGCAGTGACCTGTCAAAAACACAGCCTGATCCCACAGCCTTTAACCTCCAACTTTGGGAATCATTCATCAGTTTGAGGATGATAAGTTTGTGTGTGTGTGTGCGAGGGAGACTGAGAGGCGGAGGGAAGGTCCAATCTGGTGTACAGTATGAATTTCCATCTGGAGTGACAGGAAATCAATGTGGAAGCGCAGCCGTTTGTGCTCCAAATCTGGATGCAGCTGAAGTATAATCACCTCTCTACTGACCTTCAGGGCTTCGGAGAACACACACACATGCACACACACACATACACATCTACAGTACTACATGCTGAACACAGCACCTGGCACATGTACTGCAAACACAAATGCTGGGCTGGCACAAATACACAGGTGTCCACACACACACACACACACACACACACACACACACACACACACACACACACACACACACACACACGTTCAGAGTTCGTCTCACTCTCTCTCACACACACAGACAGACACATATTGTTGGTTTAAGTCTCCTCTGGGGGCCACTGCATTGACTTATAAATTAAATCCCTGGAGTGAATTCACCATCACTGACAGATACTCCCCTCTACGTGGTTCTCACAAGATGACACATTTATAACATATTTATTGCTCCGAAGCCTTTTATTATTAATGTATAACATTAATAAAGGAACACACAGCTACTTGTGTGAGAAAGGGTTGGCTCGTAGTTATGAACTCACAATGGATTGTCAACCAAGTCTGCTGTATGAGGCGATTCTGCATCTCTCACTTCATTGTTTTGGTTTTTCCCGCAGCTGTGTTGGTTCACTCTCAGCTCTCCCACAGCTGACGGCTGATAACATTGGAACCAATTTATCATCACGGCTCAAAAAATACTGCTCCCATATTTACACATATAATCCATGACACATTTAGGATGTTTATTTTAAAATTTTTGATCTACTGTCGGGATAATATTTCTGCTAACATGCAGCTGAAGTCAGTATATAACTATAGCAGTTTGTCAGTCAGCTCAGTGCACAGTATAAATAAAGGTTAAATGTACGGAAATTCAGCAGGACGAGGTCAATTGTGAATTTATTACCCTTCACATACTTTGTTGAGTCAGCCTGGCGATCAGATGTGAGACAAACATCTACACTGCACATGCTTTTATTATTATATTATTTTTATATAAAATATATAATTATTTTGGTTCAGGCGATTCTCGACTGAAACACTCCCACAGAGCTACCGACAGAACTGAAGCTGTTTGAGCTCACAACGATTACAGCTGCACTGAAAAAAAACAAATTGGGGACACCGGTTTTGTCCTCAATTAGACAAGCGGTCCCCAATCAACTGGTTTAAATTTCGAATGTGTCCCCAAATGTTCCACAGACATACACACATACACACACAAAACATCCAGACACACCCTGTCATTGCCTCTGGAGGGCTGACTGATGCCTCCAGCCCTCAGAGAAGAGATGGCCAGACCTGCAGCTGAGACCTCGCTGATTACAGTCCAGAGAGGCAGCACCTGACAATCATGTGTGTGTGTGTGTATGTGTGCTTTTGTTTGTGTATATGTATGCATAGAGGTTACGCATATCCGGCAGCTGTGTCCCATAGCTCTGAGATCTAAGTGACAGGTCGGTGGCTGAGCTGATGGGCAGGAGGAGAGAGAGATGAAGGGATTTGAAAGCAGGGTGCAGGGGCGTGGACAGCAGGGGAGAAAAGATGATGCAACGTTAGTGGGGGGAAGGTGGGGATGAAACAAGGGATACTGATACTGTGAGAGGGTGGAGGAGGGGACCCGGAAGGACGGATACAAAAGCAACAGCACTAATAATAGTAGGTTTAAAGGGATATGTTCACCACAAAATGAAAGTTCATTCATTATCAACTCATCGGCATGCGGGTGCAGCGCTGGATGAAGTTTCGCGGTCCAAAGAACATTTCAGGAGCTTCACAGCAAAACAGTTTTGCAGCACCGAAATAGATAGTGGCTCATCCGGTGACCAAAGTCTCCAGAAAGCCCTGAGATCCCAAATTGAAGGCATTACTTACATCCCTTTTAAGCCACAATCTTGACTGTAGCCGCTAAGCTACAAGCATTAGCAGACATACACACACACACACACACTGTCTGAAGTAGGTGCAAGAGCTTGACAGCGCTTCAGGGTCATAAATAGTTCAGTGACGCTCCGGATATGTTTTGAGGACGACAAAACTTCACCTGACTTCTCTGTTTGTGGACGAAACATCTTAGATTTTTCAAGTGTGTTCAGGCGTTTGTGGCATTGTTTAAAATATGACTATAAAATAAAGCTTTTTTTAGATAATGATTTTATTCTTGCCGGGATAAAACAAACAATGGCACAAAGAAAGTAATGAAAAATGAATGAAGAAAAAGATAAACGTAATCTTGTGTTGATAAAACTGATGCAGTTGCGAGGAATTAACCACCTTTGTAGTTCTTGGCTGCGGTGTATCGGATATGATCGTAACATGATAAGATAATAAGAGGTATGCAAAGAAGACACGCTTTCAGAAGAGGGTTTACAGAAGTTTTACTGTTTATCTAGCTGAATCACGGTGTACATAACTGTGAGGTCATCAGATTTGAGATTTTGACAACATGCAGTATTTAAAAATATTGAAAAAATTGGCAACATCCTTTTGATATATAGACGCGTTGTATGTGTTCTTCATAGTGCATTTACAGGTTAATTTAGATCATGATATTGTATATTACTGTTTCTTGTTGTTGTTCTTATGTAAGCATTGCTTTTTGACACTGTGAGTCATTCTGTGTGTGTGTATGTGTGTGTTGCCCGCTGGCTTGTATGCATACCATAAACGTGTGTGTGTGTGTGTGTGTGTGTGTGTGTGTGTGTGTGTGTTGGCTCAGTCTCGCTCAGGCAGACCAGATGGCCTATGCTTTACCTTCCTCCTCGTCACACATCATGTGATTATGGCTCCAGGTAATTCGTGTAATTATTATCAACACAGAGTTGTGCGGCTTGAATTAAATATAGAAGCGCAGCATCATGGCAACAACAGCAGGGAGTGTGTGTCCCACCAAGGGCCAATGTCAGCATGAGCATGGGTAAAGGTGAACCTGCGATATTGATGGAAAAATAGCGTTTTTTTTTCTTTTTTTTTTTTTTTTTCTCACATCTCAAAATAGAATGAATCACAAGAGCTCTCACCAGCCAGATGTTTACAGAGGCAAATTAATAACTTAAGCGAGAGCTGTGTTTCTGTTAGGATTGTGTTTAAGATGTCTTTTTCTTTGAAGACAATTATAAGCTTCAGGTATTAAAGTATCACACCCAATCAAACCAGTTATACAGTTTAAGTTTACACATGCTCATGTTGTGTGTGACTCAGGTGTAGTTTTGTTCCATCCTTTTTACATCTTTAGCCTTTTAAGCAGTTAAGATGGAGACAAGGAAGTCAAGACAACCGAACCCAAACCTTTGGGGTTTACTTCACGTTGGTGGATTTGAATTCACCACTGCTCCACTATTTGACTAGCCTTATTTAAAAAAAACAGAAAAAAGAAAAAGTCCCACCAGATGGCCGGTCCTCGTCTGGTTCAGGATCTGCTGGCTTCCCTCCCTGCAGAGGGCTGTGATGGCTCTGACAGAGGCTCCAGCAATTTGCCAGCCTCTCCACAAAGGCTCAGCTGGAAAAGGTAAATTAATTAGACAGACATTATGACACGTAATCAATTTGTTCGAGTCTTCAAACTTGACTCAGTCCCTTCTTTGTCTTTATGCGATAGAAATATGGGCTCTGATTGGTCTGATTGCCTTAAAGGTGATTGCGCCCAGGGTGTCTCCAGTGAAAGGATGACACAGTGATTGTACTCGCAACCCGACAAAAAGGTGTGCAGCTGCGAGTAGCTGTCTGCTTCAAAGACGGACCCGTTCGTCGACTTTTCTCAGCTATTTTTATGCTTTGCTAGACAGCATATGGTGGAGTATGATCACACACGTGGGAAAGAAGAGAGAAATTAACCACACTTAAACCCCATGACCTATAATGTTAGAGGTGCATACATCAACTTGCCAACGAGACATCCCATTGGTGGTTCCCTCAACTCAAATTTGCATAATTTAGTGCCCTGTAACTCAATGAAGGGAATTAGCCATGAGACGTGTGTTTTGTTTTGCTTTTCAGTGATGTGAAGTTACAGCGCAAACAGGCTGTAAGTGTCATTAGGATGTTTATGCGAGGACACAGTGTGTGTATGTGTGTGTGTCTGTGTGTCTGTGTGTGTCCGTGTGTGAGAGTGAGGCGACCTTGACCAACCAACAGGCTGTAAGTCACAGCTGTGAGCTGATGGATTGTACACAGCTCTTCATCCCAGCTGATATGAGAGCAGAGGACATGGAGCCAGCTCACAGTGACAGACACCACACACACACACACACACACACACACACACACACACACACACACACACACACACACACACACAGAGCAATGACTGTGCAAGCCCAAAATTTAATGATAGACAACAAACTGACAAACTGTAAAAAGGCAATAGCTTATTGGAAAATATTGCAAAGCCCCAAAATAAGTCATCAAATTAAATACAGTCAACATTAACATTTTCAGCACAAATGTTCTGACCGGTTGTCTAAAAGCTTTTAAGAAGCTGAAGGTATTTATAGCACGTTGATATGCATTTATATGTTATTGAGGCGAGGGCAGGATTACATCCCAGGAAATACTAAACCTAAAACTCGTTTTATCCTGTATTGAAAATGGATAATAAGGCACACAGACTCTCATACTGATGTAAGACGGATATATTTTCAAAAGAAATCAAATATTTTATTGTAAGTAAGCAGAAGAGGATTTATTAGTGCAGGGCTGGAACTGCTGGAGAGGAAGGATGGTTAACGGGCAGATAATGTTTACTCGAACAAATAAGAGGAATTGAAATCATTCATTATTACAGCAACAGCTACAAAAGGCCCAAATACAAAAAAGCTGTAGTGATGCAGTAGTGTAGCTCTAAAAGCTGGAGTGACCATTATTATTAAAGCTGCCAGTCCAAGGTGAAGCTGAGGCCGATATCACTAACTCACAAAACCTCACAGCAAAAGTGGTGCTGCATGTGTTCCTGTGCCAGTGGTCTAAACACACCTGCATCAAGTGTATGGACCTCACATTTCATGCCTAGCCTCCCAACAATATGGCGTCCGCTTAACTGAAAGTAGGAAACTAATACTAAAAGAACAAGTTAACAAAGTTGTAAACCATATGGCGGAAAGTTTAACTGTAGGTCAGCCGCCTCTGTTACGGAGCATTAAAAGGGATCACTCAGAAAAAAAGGCAGGACGGAGAGCCCGGAGACTGTGATACACAACGATTCAGCCAGGATACCATCAAAACACCAAACACAGCCAGCAGCAAGCAACGGCAGGAGCGAAGAGGAGTTGTAGTGTGTTCGGACGTAAAGTCACATGACATCACGGCACATAGTGAACAATTACTTTTTACCTCTGCATCACTTTCTCCCTCATATAGCTGTTAAACCAGCTGCAGCAGTTGCTTGTGTAGTCAGAGGACTTGCCATTCAAACATCAGTTTGCAGCGAGCGTCCATGTTTTTGTTTTTTATATCAGGGGAAACCAAACACACATAACGCACTCAAAAACATTACGGGAACACCCTCTCTCCACATTATCTTACAGATACTTTTAGCCTGTGACATCTCCATCTTTTTCATTTATTTATGTGGTGTTTGTCCGTACAGGGCAAAGTACACGGCACGAGCCACTGGCGGAAAGTAGTCTGAGCTAGTTGGCCATACATGTCTCAGGCTTTCAAACTGCACAAAACCGCAAAAACACTGAGATGATAAACGCACCACAAACCAGCAGCGTCACTGAAGAATCAGCTGACATCGTACACTGCCGTCCCTCTGTGGAGTAACTGCACTCTTGAACTATTCTAAGATCCATATTTTATACAAACAAGTTAATGATTGTGGTACTGGTGTCCCTTTTAGTCTCCATTTAATCCTCTTATCTGAAGCACTTAGGGCTGCATCTTTTCAGTAAACGTGTGATAAAAATAAAGTTATTAATACCGCAAAAATGGGAAGCCGAGTAATTTGTTGTTTAATGGCTCTCGCTGTAATAGCGTCTCTACACCTGCTATCAACTGCTTCGCCAGCGTCTTCCTCACATTTCCCGGTGCTGCAGCACTTCTGGAGGATTTTTTTTTCTAAGTACTGTTCCTCTGGGGAGCGGAGAGAGAGAGAGAGACTGCTTTCAGTGGCCACATCTGTGCCTCAGTAAGATATCCCTTTTTTTCATATCAGAAGTGCAGTTTAGGACGACAGCCACCACTACGCACACACACACACACCCAGCTACGTCTGCATACACACACACACACAGAGCGCTGGGCTGATACCACAGAGAGGCTGTAATGTGTGAAGATATGGGAGGTGGTTCATCTGGCAGAGGGGAAGTGCTTACACAGGCCTGTGGTTCAAGAAAACTGTTTATATATATATATATATATATATATATATATATATATCTGTCGGGGGAAGCGTTTTAGTAAGTCGTGCGGTGAAAAAAAGAACTTGATAGGCACTTCTGGGGATATAAACCTAAACCGTCTCATGTGCACGTACACTTAAAGGGATGTAGGACGATAAAAAGTTAAGTGTGTCATCTTTTAAGGCATCCATTATTCTGTACGTTGGAGAGAACCATATTCTATTCCGACACATCATTTTTGTTTCATGTGCACAATAAATCTGCGCGGTGGAGTTCTTCCTCTCATGTCCCTTTATGGTAATCTGCATCATTTCTGTTTTACACTATCTCTTTTACAGCTCTCCCTCTCCGACATCTTTTTCACGCATCACCTGCGATAGCATCACATCTCTGGTCCTTTTGCATCTTCGCGCAGAATAACATCCGATGACCTTTCACCTCCTCTCGGTACATTAGAGTGAGCGCAGCTTTGTGGGTGTGTTTCAGCACCGGCCCGGTCCTCCCTCAGTCCGAGGCCGACTCTGCCTCGACTGTGTCGAAGCCAAAGATGTTACACAAGCATCCATTCTTCCCACGTGTATATTTTTCCTCACCCCTTGCTGCTGTTTAAATACACCACACTGGTGAACTGGTTGTCTCTTACATTAGCTCTGATTGTGGGTAATGACAGGATGCTTTATTCTGCATCCAGTCGGACATTCTATGCTTGGCCTTATTACCAGCAAACCAGTAAATATGCATCGTGTCTCCGCCTGCACCTACACCTTTATCAATTTAGATAATTTTCTTCTGTTTTTATCTGGCTTACTGTCAAGGCTGTCCTTTTCAGGTTGTATCTCAGACAAGAAAGTGAAAGACTATCGCACCAAGTGTCTTTTTTCGGAGTGACACGGATGTCTGAATCAGACAAGCCCGACAATCTCTTCAGACAACAGCTGTCAGGGTGTCAGGTGTGTTTTTTTTCTTCAAGCTTGTAATTCATCTAAAATGTTTTAAATTCTCCTCTCTCAAATCAAAAATACAAACATTTTCCTTTTACCTGTAGTGCTACTTATCCATCTACAATGATAGTTGGTGTGAGTTTTGGAGATTTGGCAGGAGGGATGTCTGTCTTCTCTCGACTAGAATGGACATAGATGCCACTCTGGTTGTGGTGGAAAAACAAATAAACAAATGAACAAACAACCAAAGAAAAACATTCAAAAATCTAACAGCAGTGTCATTTTCCAGAAATGATATTCAATCAAGACAATACACAGACCTTGTTGTGACCAGCTTCATGTCAAGCTTCGTGTTTTCCCTTCACTGTTTGACCACGCAGATGGAAGTGTGCATCTAAAAGTGTCCACGTGAACATTAATGGTGTCCTCCTCGGCTGAGCTGTAACTTTAGCTAGCTTAATTAGCTTTGTTTGAATGCATGCTTTTCTTTTGCGCTGATACAAATAGAAAATAGTTCCAACATGAATGCCATCTAAGTCCGTTAAATTCAAAAAGAGTTTACCTTACCCTCCACAGCCCATATCTCCATAACTCACACTAACACAGTATGGATGGATCAACAGCACTGCACATAAGAGGAGCATACGTGCTTTGTATTTGTCCCGTTGACAGCCATACTTGATCCAAAATGACATCATAGTTTAAATCAGGAAACTATATTTGTCTTAACCGACTGATTCAACACACACGTGTCGGGTCGGGGGTAACATGCTCACATATCCCCCTGTGATCTCAGTTGGATGTTCTAGTTTTCAGGGTATTGCTGCTGACAGAGAGGCGTGATCACACCCACTGGGCCGACATCTTTCACCTTACTTTTGTCTCCGACAAGCCCAGGCAATCCCCTCTGACAACAGCTATCAGCAGCCATCAGGCGCCACGTCTTTCAAGTTGAAGTCCTGGATGAATGACCAGCATGTGAGATGGATGGATGATGGCTATCTTTAATGGCGAGATGACATCTTATCTCCTTCAAATGTGGGACCGTATAAATCTGGAATATTATTCAGTGGAATTCCAGCGTAAACGTCTCGATAAATGTTTCTATAACTTTAGATAATTGGAGTTTTGGCAGCTAGCAACAATAAGGATGACAATGACGGTTTGTCAGTACTCCACTTCTGTCCATAAAATTGGATGGATCACTGGGAAATACTGTCGAGACATTTATGGTCCCCAGAGGATGATTTATAATTAATTTGGTAATATGCTGACTTTTCGTCTCGCGGGCATTAGGAGTCAAAATGTTAACTCATCTTGTAAAATATCTTAACATCTACAGGATGGAGCTCCACATGATAGCACAGTCCTTCCTCGTCCCTCGAGGATGAAAATAACTTTGGTTAATCCTCTTTTCATCTATTATAGTTAAAGGTTTCCACAAGAATATTTTGCCACACACTTTTAATTCAATTTATGTATGGACATTTTGCCATTATGTCGAAGATATCTATGTATTACATTGCAAGAATATATGATGAAGTTAATATGCTAATCTGCTAGCCCCTAGCCATTTTGTAGCCTACTTTAAGGAGTGGCCGATAGCACAAATAATGGCGACACACCCCTGTTGTTCTGTGCTCCAGGTCTGGGTCAGTTAACTGAGCTTACTAGTTAATGGCAGCTACAGTTAGCGGTTCAGGTACGGCCACACAGAGATTTACTGGCTGCAGACTGTTTCCAGCTCCAGACACTTTCGTGTCCACAAAGTAACAGGATGACAAATAATATTCAGTGCAGGAAGAGGCAGAAAACCGGGTGGGCGGTATTTAAAGCCTCCACCGCAATAATGTTAAGATATCACAAAGTTATAGAAAAGACCTCATTTACATGCAGAGGAGAATGCAAACACTTATATAACAACAACAACAACCAGTATAATACCAATGATGATTGATCATCATCATGAAGCGCTGCAGGTACATATTCGCAATAATTATTACAGCGTTTGACCCACCGCACCTTTGTTGGGAGAATCTATTTGCATATTCAAAATGTTTGTCCTTAAATGGTCTTGAGTGAAAAAGCATCATGTTCTGCAGAAACCACTTTGTCAGTCTGATAGTATGAACCATCTTTTCACTTCCACTTCATCCCTTCATTATGGGCTGCTCTCCTGAATGACCAGCACTTAGGGAGAGGAGTAAAAAGTAAACATTCATGAATCTCCATGAAGCTCCGCTGCTGATGGTGACACGCTCATTAATTTTCCATGCCGGTGTTACTCTGAACGCCTTTTTTTTTTTTTTTTTTTTAAACTCTCTGACGCAACAGGGAGGGCATCAGCGGGACAACGGCTGCACGGAATAAATATGAAATGAACGATGATTTGAAAATAAAGACAGACGAGTGGACTAAAAATAACCTCGGCATTAAAACAGCCAAGTGAGATGTTGCAGGACGTATCCACGGGTCTGGAAAGGCAAAACAAGATGACAAAGTCTATCCCTTCATCCAGAGAGAGATGGATGAAACCCCATCAGCAAATTAACAAGTATGTGGCAGCTTTCACACGCGCATGTTTTCACTCCCGTCCTCTGTCGCAGTGGCCTGAGAGGTGGGAGGGAGGTGAGACTTTCATCGCTCTGGCCTTTTGACCTCCTCCTCACATGTTTTTGATGGTTACAGCGACACTGAGACACGTTCTGGGTCAAAGACCAGAAGGGAATTTGTAATATTAAAGATGTTTTCACATCAGTGATCCATCAATACATGGAATTAGATTTAAACTGCACTTGATCAGAAATGCTCTCTATGCTTGACACATGTATTGTATAAAAAAACTGTCTGCTGGTCTGGTTTGAATGAGCGTACAGCCAGTTTACACAGCTGGCTCTTCTCCATTCATCTCATTTGATAAAGACTTTTTGAAACAGGAATATGAAATCATTTTGAAATAAAACCGTCCTCGCACGGAAATTAAAGAGTCACCTGCGCAAATCTCTTATTGTCAAAAGAAACGGGATGAAAAAAAGATGAGTTTTAAAAAATGAATCGAATTATAATGTTTTATTCACTTAGTTAATAATTAACGCTTTGGATCTTGGAGAACACCAGAACTCACCGATGTTTTCCTGAATACTCTCGGCCGTTGTTAAACTGACATGATGCTCCAAACCATCTCCTCTGAAGGTTAGAACCACGCAGACTTTTTTTTTTTTTTTTTTTTTTTATCTTATTGAAGGTTAAGCATGGATAACAAAAGAAGAGGATGAAAAAATCTCAACAGAAATGAAGCTCTTGGGGATATGTTTCTTAACTTTGCACACAAAGATGGATTGTCTTCTGTGTTACATCTTGAAAAGCCAGGGTTCAGCTTTTCGAAGTAGCTCTCTGACTTCGAATTGATCAGTTTTCTTTTTTAGAGTAGTTTTATAGTCATTCACACAAAAATCTGTCCTGGATTCCCTTTTTACCAAGTAGCTCACAGCCTGGAAAAAGAAGTCTCCTCCAGTTTATGGCTTTGGGAGAGGGCTGTTTATACTCAGGCTCACTGATTAGTCTGTCCTGTGCTAAATGAACAACATATGCGAAGTCATAAATCAAATGTCATTCCCCATCTTTATCTTTGTCCCCGCAGTTGTGACTCTCCGGGCTCCTCACAGGATGACACTGTTAATGGGAGCTGCACCCCCATAAATTCTGACTTTTTTTGGTTCTCCGTAAATTATCACCACATTTTCCTGCCACCCGGCTGAGCCTCCGCTGTTGGAGGGAGGCTGCATCACACGAAAGCCGTTTTGCATCCACAACTCACACTATTTGCTCCACACTATATATATATACCCATATGGTGTTTTGATCGGGCCAATCGCGAGCTCTAAACTGTGACTATGAAAATAGCGAGCGTGTTTACAGAAAATGTTGAAATGCCCTGAAACAGAAATAATTGGATGTAGCCGTGTTGTTGTTATTTTCACCCATCAAAGAGGCTGACAGCATTGAGAAACCAGGTCACAGATTATTGTGGTATAAAGTTGATTGGCATCTCCTCTTAACTTTTTGGAGGGTGTTTTCTCCTGGCCACCGAAACTACGTTTTTTTTTTTTTCCACACAAACACAGTTTCACAGGATTATCCTTGCACTCCTGGCAGTATCAGCCAGTTAGGGACCTTCTGCAGTGTGTCTGTGCGCATGGATGCATCTGAGTTTGACTTTTTTCTCTGCTGGTGGTGTGTCCTTTTTCTTTGGGTTATCTCGCCCTCTCTCATGGTCATTATGCTCTTAGACTTCTCTAATAAGTGTGTGAGTGTGTGCACACCCGAGTGTGCGCATGAGCGTCAGATGAGGAGCAGGCTTCCCTCCCAAGTCCCTGAGCTCCCCTCCAACATCACCCACGGGCTTTGTTTTGATCCCCTCGCCAGTCATTCTCCTCAGCCACCTCTTAAGCCCAGTGCATATTGGACAGAGTGTGTGTGTGTGTGTATGTGTGTGTGTGACGGGGGCTACAGGGATGCATGCACAGTGCCCCCTTAAGCCTTTTGTGCTCCAAATTTACACCGTCTTGCCCTTATTCCCAATGCCAATTTCTCCCCTGCTCGTTCGTCAATGTATGCAGTGCAGGGCTTATAACGGCAGAACAAGGATTGGCTCTTTCCCCCTGCTCACTCTGCCATCAGAAGTCTCAGAGGTATACTCCTCTCGCTGCTTCTTCACAGCCCAAGGCTTTTTTTTTTCCCAGAGTGTGAGAGACAGTTGCTCTCGCCCTCGTTCCTGTGAATCCTCGCTGAGAATCTCCTTCTGGATTCTTCTCGGTTTTCTGAGAAGTCTGAGCTGACTGATGCATGCTTTAGTACGCTGGAATATCAGACAAGAATAGGCTGTTATCACCCACAGTGTTTGGTGTGCCACCCATCGCCTCAGTGCATCTTGCTGTCTCAGTGAGCCATCATATCATGAGACCCATTCAGTGAAATTTTAATGGATTCCTGGTTAAAGTTTGTGGAACAAATGCAAGTTTATCACTAATGGGATACTAAAAATGACACATGGTTTGAATTTTGTATGAATGTGGGCATGACATTTTTCACAAGGATGCTTGAGGTACACTTACATAATCAGACGGCTGCGTCATCGGTAATACGAAGATTAAAGGACACATATTCTGCTCATTTTCAGGTTCAGAATTTTATTTTTGGGTTACTACTAGAATAGGTTTATATGCTTTTTTATCCATTTTCTCACACTGCAGCACTGTATTCCCCCTCTATCTAAGACAGCTCCTGTCTCTTCATGGGCCCCCACTCCCAAGTCTCCTATGATTGGTCAACTCACACATGCCTGAGCCAGCACTGCTCACTGTGTATTTAGCTTCCAATTAGCTTGACTTCAACAGTGAATAAAGATAGATGGTGACATACTGTGATGTCACAAAGTCACAGATTGAGGCGGGACTACTGACGAGGCGAGCAGAGAGGAGCTTCTCAAGCACCCACACAACATGCTGAAGGAAAGGAAAAGAAACAAAGAGTAATACTGGTCTCCTTTAACAACTCTGCTCTGTTTATTCTGCTCACTTTTACTCAGTATCTCCGGAAAACATCATCATTTAAGTCACTATCTCTGTTTCTGATATTACATTTCTCTCTGCTCTGTGGCTGCCAGGCACCGTGACTCAACAGCAGCATCAGCACGAAGGGCCTATTTCATTGTTTACACCTTTACAGGTCTCTCCGCTTCACAACAAGGCCACCTGAATGCCTTAAAGGTACACTTAGTGCAGCTTAAGTGCTCTGGATGTGTTAACGCACTTCCTACAAGGGTAAAATGTCTCCAGTGTGCTTTTATGTATTCGATGAGGCAATAATGTCTGCTCTGCACTAAATTTTTGGCCCACATCCAGATTACTGCAAGACTTAAATCAGCATAATATGAAGTGCAGCAGATATTCTTCAGCGCGCAAGACATATGGTGCTGCGTGAAAGATTGTTGTTGATGGTCGTTAAACCACGGGGATCTCCAGATGACCGTGGCCCCATTTTCAGTCATTTTGTTCACTATTTCACAGTGAGACAAAAGTTTGCCATTGTATCGCATTGTAATACTTAACAAAAGTGCAGACGGTATCCAGCATTTAATTTTGTTATATCCCAGTTCATTGTGAAGACTGGTCTGTTGGGACGGGTTTAGAGCAACAGTAAGCTCTGCATCTCCTCTGGAAGATTGTTTTTCCCTCCGAGTCCAGGATTAGAGAGACGCATCCACAGACACGCGCAGCATAGCGCACTGACAGGGGAAAACCTCACAGAACAGAAGTTCCCCAGTTGACCCGAAGCACTGACCCCCTTAGTTTATTTTTCGCTGTGCCTGTGAAGCTTCCCATTTTAGCTCTGCTCATAGGCCTGTGCAGTTTGCAAGGACAACGGTGGCAGACTTACTCCAAGAAATTCAAAGCTGTTTTTATAATAAATCAGACCTCAGCGGTGTTCCCATTTCTGGCTGATGACTGTTGATTACTGCAAAAGTACCACCGCTGCTGGCAGATTTTATCAGCCGTACCAGCTAGCAGCTAATTAACTAACATTAGCTCCATGAATTGGTTCATTAAAGATAGATGTGGAAAAGCGTAAGACTAAATATTTTAGGTTTTTTTTTTTGTTGTTGTTTTGATATAACCCTGTTTGGCAGCTCAGTTTACATGTGTGACATTTTAGCTGTTAACATTAAAAGAGAATCGTTTTTTAGGATTAAGACAAACCAATGTGTATGCGAAATAACATTATAATAGGGGGTGAAGTTGGATGGAGTTGCTGTAAAATAAACTCACTCAAAGACGAAAAAACAGCAGGACAGAGCTGCTGAACATCTGTTGGACTGGATCCAGGAGTTGGTTTTCCTCGTCAGAAACATAAACCTTATCTGTAAACCGCTCAAGCTTTTAGTTTTTAGTTAGTTAATGAAGTGATATAGCCTTGGAAGCTTTTGCACTGCTATTGTAAGTAGTAACCTAGTTAGCTAGACATGCTATTGATCACAGCAGAAAGAGTTTAGTCCATTCCTTACACGTTTGCTCCTCTGTTTGTGATTTCTTAATTCAAGCTGACATATTTGTCATATCTCTGAGTGAAACAGGAAAGGAGGTGGGACATACCACTGGGAGGAACTACATTTGAACACCAACGAGCACTTTCAGTCAGGGAGAGAGAGACACAGCCAATTATATGCTCCATGTAGTTGCTGAAGCAGTCAACTTGAAATGCCTTGCGCATAATCTGGAGCTGTCACACCATACCACCCCCCTCAAAGTAAATAACTTATAACCACCGGGCCCCCTCACCACAGTATTTGGGGGGAAATGGAGCAAGGTTTAAGGGGACGAACACCTGAAGATAAGGTACCATGTTACCAGCTGACCTTTAGCTCTATGCCATTATTTTTGGCTTAAATTGTTTAAAAAGGTGCACAATATGAGATGGGATGTGATTAAAACTGTTAAAGGGGCATTTTTCATTTTATCTTGATGTTAAAGGCTTATAAAAAAAACATCTCAAACTCTTTGAAATGCAGAGTACCACTCTAACTAGCCCCCATGCACGACATTTCAGTATATGGGGACAACCAAAGCTTGACGGACCTGCCATGCCTGGTTATGTTTGCTAAACTACAGCGTGTTCGGACATTCAGTGGCCAACAGAGGGGTTTAGCAAACAGATGCATCATTTGCTCCCTTAAGGAAACAGACACCAAAAGGAGAGCTCTGTTTTCTTATGAATTTTTTATATTTAGTTACAACATTTTCAGTTGAATTATATTTTCCGTGAAGTAAAAATATCTCTGTACAAATATTATATAATACAATTTGACATTTCTATAAATTTGTATTCCCTAAATGATGGTCTAAATGTGGCCTTTACTGCCAGGAATAAACAGTTCGAGAAATATTGAGTCCCTGATTTATTAATTGGCCTCAAAGTTATCATATTTGACCAGTCTAAAAATATTGGAATAAGATTATGAAATATCGAATGTGGTTACATATTTAATTGTAGAAACAGACTCACAGAGCAGACGGACCGTGCACACACACACACACACACACACGTTTAGATGGTTGTAAAACAGACACAGAGACTCCACTATTAAGCTCACATATACTTATACATGACACATTAACGACAAACCAACCAACATGGTGAATGACCATTAAGGGGCCTGTTGACCTCCATTAATGACTCATAGAGAGTCATATTTCACCAGGGACACATTACAATGGAGTGTGTTAATGTGTGTGTGTGTGTGTGTGTGTGTGTGTGTGTGTGCTCAAATATACGTGTCTGTCTGACTTCAATTGGATCTCTGCAGGGTTTTTTTGACAAGGCAGATAATTATCTTTAGTCGTTTTTTTTTTTTTTTTTTACCTGTCTATCCTGTTGTGTCTGCTTCTTTTGTGTTGCTGGCTGACAAAGGCATGTAAAAATAAACCTAGTATGTGTGCCATTAAAGAGCAGTGGCGGATGTAGACAGTATCAGTGCAGGGATAATGATAGCGAGATAGGACGGCGAGGATTAGCACACGACTAAGCTTGTTGTGACCACAGATTGCCGGGGCACTCGAAATGAGCACTAGCGGGCCGAGGCCAGGGCGGATTAGAGCTGTGTTGGACTGGTGGGGGCGGGGCAGCGTGAGTGACTATGTGGTTTATTTAAAGGCTGGCTGGAGGGTTTAGTGGCTGGCTGACCAGTTAGCTGGTCAGCTTGTCAGCTGGCTGGTTTGTTGCTCGGATTGTTGAAGCCCTGGCAGGCTGCCCTCTGTAGCTGTCGCTGGCAGGGCAAAGAGCCGTCGAGCTCCCGGATTGACGGGTCATGCTGTCAGATCGTGGGCCAGAGTGACTGCTGCTGATTTACACTAAGAGCTTTGCAGCATACGGTACTCCTACAGCAACTGCTAATCAAAGAGCATTTCGTACTTACTTCTAAATGCATTAGGTTGTTTCAGTGTATGAGGCCACAAAACCACAGCATCATTACAGCTCTCTCTTTTAGTGACGTCTACACTCATGGAGAGTGCATTGCAAAAGGACACTTAACATCAAGTCATTCTTCATTAAAAGGTTTCTTTCTCTCTCTCAAGCAGTCCTGATTGCACCTCAAAATGTACTAAATTATGTACAATCAGAACTAATAGTCTAACAAACTTGTAATAAATTACATTTTCAGTAAAGGGTTTGATGTCCAGTGGTAATTCAGGGGTGTCGGATACCCTTCATGGTCATTTTGGTAGTTTTCTCTGTCAATTGTATTGTTGTGTTACACTGACAGGTATTTCAAATAAACACCTCTCATGTGAGAACACACAATAACATTAACTCCAGAAATAATTCACCTCAAACAATAACTTTAAGTATTTTAATCACATGTAAAGCTTCCCATGAAAGTGTCACATGTAATGCAAAGTTTCCCTATCATGTTGATTTTAATGTGAATGAATTAAATAACTTTGTCAGATTAAATTAATCTTTTTGCAGACTTATGCATGAACCTTGTGTTTTATTCAACTATTACATTGAAAGCAACAAAAAATCACAAGGATTCATTATTCAAGTAAAATACATAAAAGTACATAATCAAGTTGGTTATCCCATCTAAATAAAAAAAAATACACATCTAATTGATTTATACACATTGACTTGACCCTTAACAATAAACTTTATGTGTAATGAAGATACCAGGTAGATTGAGTGTGCATTTTAATAATGGCTGAAAAGAAAATTTCCAATTGTGTAATTAATTGCACTATAGTGATAGAAGAGGTTGTGTAGTGGAATCATTAAAATATCTGCCCTAAAAACATAGGACACTGAAGTTTGAAAAAGGAGATTCATGACACAAATTTAAATAAGTAATATTAAAAACATATAATATGAAAATCTCTTGTCCCACTCACCACCTGCACAGTGCAATTAAAAGTAAATTAACAAGTGTCTGTTTGAATTACCCTCAATTATGTGCACAGAAACTACACTTTCCATGGTCCCGTCTGAATAAAGTAGCAGCAACATGATATTTTTTTAGAATTATGATACTTGTACTGTATCTGTATCCACACATCAAGTTCATTGTTCACTGTAAGCACACTTCACTTCTGTATATGCATTTAAAATCAAGATAACTGCAAATTTGCTGAGCTGAAATCAATAACATTAAGAGAACTTATAAATATATTAAAGGCTCTACACACTAACGCTATGATATTATATTGTTACCACTCAATTACATTAGGATTATGGCTTATATTACATTAGTATCGACACAGAACAAGCTCCATACACTGGACTACTTGTATGTGTCTGAAAGATGTCTCTCCTGACTGCAACATGTTGTCTCTTATCTCTGAATCTCTCAACAAAGGCAGGGTTCACCTGTTCTGACCCCTTAAATTACGACATTTGCAACACTCTGACTAACTCTGTGCTAATTCCAGCTCACACTAGTCACCAATAGATATCATTGTGCTCTTGTCACGTCGGAAAAGAGTTCAGTGGTGAATATCTGAATCTTGATCTCCAAGCAGTACAACAACACACGGGTGCTCTGAATGGGGAGGCACAATGCAGCATTGTGAAGGCAGCGACAGGCCTCATTAGTTGCACCACATCCTGGTTATCTGATCTCCATGCGCAGTCTGACTTGTACCAACGCTTGTAACTTATGACTCACCTCTGGATCAAAGGCGCGAGTGTCAAGCTACCTGCCAAAGCCACATTTCCTGTCAAAGTGATACCAAGGACGTGCTAGCGTATGACAGTGGAGACGTTCATTTGAAATAGAAGCCATCTATCTGGTCAGTGTTAGTCAGCGCTAATGCTCTGTGGGCGAAGAGATTTGCTCTTAAGATCGGTGTTAATTATCAGACATGATTTTGAGCAATAGCATAGGAATTCTAATGTGAGACAGACAAAGAGATGCTTTGACCTGGTATTATCGCTTTCTTATATTTAACCTTCCTCCTTAAATTTTCTCCTTTGCATTCAGTGGTTTATTTCCCCCTCCTGCCAAACCCTACAAGTATTGTTTGCTTGTTTTTCATACTTCCTGCAAGGAACTAAGAGTGCATGTACCATTTTTAACACCTACTTAAACCTTCTGTTGAAGGGTAATTTCTTTTTTTTTCCAATCTGGATGCTATTTAATATGTTTTCTGTCTTGTTGTGACTT
Source organism: Acanthopagrus latus (assembly GCF_904848185.1). Classification (NCBI taxonomy): domain Eukaryota; kingdom Metazoa; phylum Chordata; class Actinopteri; order Spariformes; family Sparidae; genus Acanthopagrus; species Acanthopagrus latus. The sequence continues at coordinate 22,084,711 of NC_051043.1, forward strand.
TGTTTAACCAGAAACAGCACTTTGCCAAAGCCACCAGACTCCATTTGCAGAAACAGTCATTTTTATCATCGTAAAGCACACTTCATTCAAACTCAATAGAAAAAACTTCCTTACAACATCTTGGTTCATCCAACAATCACCAATATTCCCAATCCCAATATTTTCCATCCAACATGGCCAATTGGGACGATGAACCAAAGAAATTTTAAAGTGAGTTTCTCTGTTTTTTACACCGATAAAATGCCATTTCATTTTGCCTAGTTGAAAGCAAGAGCGACTGTTTCTGGTTGAACAAAAAATGTATCTTATTCTTTTTTCTTTTTTTAAAGTATTTCTTTGACCTTTTTTATGGCTTTATTTAATAGGTCAGCTCAAGAGGTGACAGGAAAGGGGACGAGAGAGAGGGGGAGTGGCACGCAGCAAAGGGACCCGGGCCGGGAGTCGAACCCGGGTCTGCTGCAAGAAGCCTCGGTACACGGGACGCCTAACTAAAATGTCTATCTCCGCAGAGATTCTTTTCATAATGTTGTCAGATACTTGCTGGCCAGGAATACATGGCGTCTTGCAGGTGCTGGCTGCAGTAAGCAAGATCGGGTAAAATCTAAATTTTAGTCCCTTAGACACAAAAACATGGGGAAAAGAATCCAGGGTGAAAAGCCTGAAGTCAGTGGTCATACCATTAGGTTTATTCCTCATTTTTTGTCATAACTTACCTGAGCTGAACTCCATTAGGACAAGACTGAGTTTAATTTGTAACTGCTAAGAATATAAGCATCAAAGCTTGTGTTACACTATACTCTTGACCACTTGCGGGCAGCAGAAACAAGGTGTAAACACTTCACTGACATGTTATAATCTTATAAAGTTGATATGGTGAGCTTGTTTTTTTAAACTTCTGTTCATTAACTTCTTTAAATTGGACTCAAACAAAAGAATCACCCCCACTCTGGAATCCCTCCATTTCCTTGCAAGTGCCTTCAGAATATACTTGAGTTTATTGATTTCCTATTTGGGATTAAATGGTTTACCCCAAACCTGCACTACAATTATGAACTCCTAATGCCTCTGTGGACGATTATGTATTGCAGTTTAAAGGGTGATTTAGAGTGCCTTCTGTACCAATCCGCCAAACACAAAGCTGCCCCCAATCTCCATCAAATTGTTTGCTTCATTTAACCGAGAGGATCGATAGTGTAACAGAGTGCGGGGCTCTTCCCTCGTAGATACCCTCACATATTAGATATGAAGTTCAAGAAACCATTTTCACTTCACTTTGAAGTACTTTAATCCATTTAGATGTGCTTTGTATCAGAATCTTATGCTGCAGAAAAGTTTCTCAGATCTCAAGGGGTTGGCGGTGGTTGTACTTGGGGTTATACAAGCATAATATTTTTCCCTCTTATTCTAAAGAACGTTCAGAAAGAGGCGGTGAAAAACTTCAGCTTGGTTTTCTACACACGGTGTTGCACAAAATCCAACAATTAAAGTACAGCGATAACACCTCAGGCACAGAAATAAGTGGAAAAAGTCAAGGACATATCACAGTCTTCATGACAAGAATTTTATTTTCATTTTTTTTTTTAATTACATTTTGCATTAAATTAAAGAGTTTTTTTCTTTACAACATACATTAAGCTGTGAATCAGATGTTAAGGAAGTGAAGAGAGTAGGGCAAAAAACTTTGTGACGTCACAATATCTTACAAGCTTACAAAGTTCAAAAGGTTGAGAAGTTGAGAAGAGAGTCGATTTGCATCTAATAGCAGTGTATTATAACAAGGGTGAGAGACAAAAAAGGCACACACCAAAGAACCTCACTGTCCACAGCAGCCTTCACAGTCAAACCCAATCCAGTCTTGAAAGGGTTCGAACCCCACTTGGAACTGGATGTTACAGAATCTTAAACGCACCCACAGCTAAAATCGACCTTCTGACCTCGACGTGTTTTATTGTTCACATTCGGTGTGGACACGGAGTCGGCACAACTGAACATATCCAGACAAAAAATATCCAGCTGTCGATCAGGGAAAGTTGCTCGTTCATGCGCTCCTCAAGGTGTAAACAGGGCCTTGTAGTGGCCAGTAACTAGTCTACAAAGCAGTGGTATTCTGAAAGTCTGGAGTAAACATACACCTTCAGATCAATCTTGGGCCTTTTGCACTTTGAAGATCATATCTTTCTGTCTCAACCGACCCCAGATCTTCTATCTGAAGTGGCAGCTTCTTCCCGAACTCACCGGTCGCCCATGACCTTGTCATTTGCAACCAAACCCTGCGGGTATCTATGTACACACGTTATAGTCAGGTCACAGATCCTACACGTCCTCCTCACATTAACTGTGGATTGAGACATAGTTGGCTTTCCTCCATTGAGAAACAGAAAATTGCTTGATATCAAGAAAACTTTTACCTATCTACACATACGACACTAAGGGAGTGCTCCACTGATTTAAGTGTTTGGAGGGGAGGGGAGGGGTGATCAATAAAAATCCTTAAGTAAAAAAGCAAAATAAAAGAGATCAGATTAGTCAAACTCTCCGCCATTCATAAGGCCTTGATCATGAGAGTTAGTGAAGCAAAACAAAAACTCTAGACTTCATCAAAACTGTGTTTTCTTACAAAAAGGGGTTAAATAAGGTACAATTTTTTTTAATATTGTTGTTTTAAAATGTCAGCTTCACAGGAACCAGCCTGTTTAAGCAACTGCCTGCTGACTCTGAGTGTTACGATGCACACAAGGACTGTGTTGGTACACTGGGTGCTTATGTTTATCTCATACTGTATGTTTTGCTAGAGTTGACGTTGCATTTTTTTTTATTATTGCAGTGCACCAGAGAGATACACCTACATTGGCCTTCTCAAGTAAGAAATGTTAATTGCTCAGTTAATCAGTCAATCAACCACCACTCCAAACCAACAGACAGCCAAAAAAAAAAAAGTAAAAACAAATACCAGGACGTTTAAATTGTATAAAATATAAAATCAAAACAACACTCACAACGTCTTCATCGACACTGCCAGCACAACATAAAGGGTTGCTTTAAGCGCATTAATGGCACAATCAGAAATGAACCACAAAGATGAGTGTGTGCGTGTGTGTGTGCGCGTGTTAATGCGTGTGTGTGTGTTTGTGTGTGAGAAAGAGAGACAAAGAAAAAGAAATTCCTCTTCCTCTCTTTCCTCTGGACTGTAAGTGTGTTATGTCTAGGGACCAGAATTACAACAATAACACCTACATTCTTTAATTGCATTTTTATCAAACCAGGGAAATATCATGATGTAAGAAAAATAAAAAAATACTACAAGGAGACAAAGTTAACAGCTAGTAAAGAAAACATTGTCACTACTTTAGGGTGTAAGGCACAAATTTACATGTGGAAAAAGAAGCAGGCAAGACAGATGTTTTATAGTTTTCTTTTTCACCTGCTCGTCGAGAAAAGACGATGCGGTCCCAAGATGGAGGCATCATTTGCCCCGTTTTGCTTGCAGTGTCTTCTTTTTGTATGTAAGTGTGTGTGTGTGTGTGTGTGTGTGTGTGTGTGTGTGTGTGTGTGTGTGTGTGTGTGTGTGCAGATACTGTTGCTGCAGCTGCTTCTCTTATATTTGCAACATGCAACAGTGAGCTTCGATGGCACCGGTAAGCCAGCAACCAATCAGGACAAATGTTACTGACTCACACAAAACCACAGTGCTGATTGGAAGGGGGGGTATGCTCATTGGAGGAGTGAAAGGGTGAGATTCAGGAAGTCTTTTTTTTTTTCCTTTATGATTGGTCTAAAACAATGGAAATTCTGGTCCATGAAGTTAAAAGTCCCTGTCTGGCACAGTTTAAATAAATATCTCCTCCTCTTCATAGAGGTCACATATATCTCAAGCTGCTGGTCCCACTGAGCACACAGTAAGACCTAGTGGACCTTCAGTCATCAAGAAAAGTTCTACGGGCTCCAGTTTAATGACTTTAAATACGTTTTTGTTTTTTTTTTCTCACACTTGATTAATTAATATTAAAAGGTCTCTTCTCTGTCCTCTCCCTCTGAGCCTAGAAAGTCAGTCTTTTTTTTTTTTCAAAAGCACTTCATAAAAATAAATACAACAAGCTATTAGTATTAACAGTCATGTGTTATTCAGTCACCAGTACAGTAGAAGATTCCTCTGGCCCAGGCATTCTGTCAAACCCAGGCAGGACTTGATTGCTGTAACACTGAGAGGCTTTTCACAGTTTCTCGCAGAAGTCAGGCAGCCGTCTGTCCTTTCAGTCCGAGCTCAGTCGCTCTGAGTGCTTGCTTGCTCGCTCAGTTCTCCCAGTCCTTAAGGTACTGTACAACGATTATTCTCCAGACCCCCCCGTGCTGTCTTCTTATGTGCTTTTACCAGCATGATAAAGTATCAAGTCAAGTCCCAGTGGCCGAAGACACCACAAACGAAAGAGCCACCACCTTGGATGCTACAGGGCGCCATTAGATGAAATATTCAGGACAGCATCATCCTCCTCTGTTTCAGTAGCACATGTTCCCATGTGTGTTTGCAGAGGACCTGGGAGGCAGCCAGAGCAAGAGCTCGATGACGGCAACAAATGACGACAACCATCTGTATAATATTTACATATTTATATAAAAAGAAAGTGTTTCCTTAAAAAAACTGTGTTGCATTTTCCACTGTACTGTACACCAAAAACAAACAAAAACACTAAAAGGAGATGCAAGTTGTACAGTATTCCCTGTTTTTTCGCTTTCAGAAAATAACTCTCACTACTGTCCGTTCACATTGGACTGACTGGCTAACGAGCTGACTATGTACAGGAGTCACTGGACTTGACTTTTGTCGAGAGTGAGACTACGGAGGGTTTGGGGGGGACATCAGGCTTGAGATATTTGATGCCCGTTCGAGGCAGTGAACCATAGGAGCTCATTCCAGGCTGCCGTGACAGAGATATGCCCTGTGCTGTCATTTGTATTGAGTCCACCCTCTGTGGTGCAGGGGGTGGAGTCTCCACACGGTTGAAGCTGTGATGTCTCGCCAAATGGGAGGAGTTAGAGGAGTTGGTGTTGTGCTTCTTTAGGGCGGAGGATCCGCAAGCACCGGAAGCCGATCCTTTCCGGAGCCCGTAGACTGACGAGTGGACCTCCAGACGTTTGCCCATCTGTGGGACAGCTGGAGGGATAGTGAGAGAGGCCTCTCGTTGGGGCACACGTGGCGGCAGCACCCCATCTGGATCCCCCATGCTGAGGTTGTGACAGGGGCTCTTGACTGTCTTGTACTCCAGAGTGGCCCCCTGGTCGTCCATGACACCGTGACCCATGCTGAGGTCACTGTGGTGGGGCTGCTCCACGTACTCATGCTGGTAGGACTGCTGATGCTGCTGCAGATGAGGCTGCAGCTGGTGCTGATGCTGTGGCAGAGGAAGGACCACCACACTGGGGATGTGCCCTGGTGAGGCCCTCAGGGGCAGGTCTGAGATAACAGCAGAGCCCATCGGTGGCATGTCCTTGGTGCAGGCGTTGATGAGGTTCTGGTTCCGTTCCCACTCCCTGCTTCCCCGGCTGGGCTTACGCCGTGGCTGCATGGGCGTGGATTCAGGCGTAGGCAGAGCAGCGAGGTCCAGGTGATGCTGGTCTGCTTTTATCAGCATCTTCCCATTCGGTGTGAGTCTCCCGTTGTGCATCAAAGGGGTGAGGATCGCCTCGGGCCGACCGTCTTTGGCCTGCGTCTCAAACAGGCCCGTCAGCTTGGTCACACTGTTCATGGATCCCCGGCGGGAGTGGAGGTGGTGGCTGTCCTTTTCCTTGCGGCCTGTCAGGTCTATGTCCCGCCGCCGGTGGTCACAGACGCAGTAGACGATGATGCCAGAGAAGATGGCGCCCATGGCGAAGGCCAGGATGACAGCGATGGCCAACAAGGTCACAGGAACTAGCTGGTCACGACCCTTCTGGTAGCTCTCACGGATCACACCTGCAGAGAGACGTGGAGATGACATTCAGACAAAAGAAAGGAGAGATGACACTGCTGCTGCTGCTGCTGCTGCTGCTGCTGCAGCTGCAGCTGCTGCTGCTGCTGGGAAGTTGTTTCTTTATTTCTAAGAAAAACAGAGCTGTAGGGAAAGATGCTTATTATAAGACTAACCAAAAAAAAACATGAAAAAGGATATAGAATTTGAAATAATTGAAATATATTTTCGTGGTAAAAAGATTAGTCATTTAATTCATTTCACGAAAAACATGCAAATGAAGCCAGTGTTTATCCCATCATAGGGAACACCTATTCAACACAGGCACAAATGGTTGCTTGAAGTAGCAACATTCAACATTTCCAGAAAATCCAATCTTATACTGAGAATGTGTTTTGGAGGGGTGATTATGATTCACATTTTAAATCCCAGATAAACCCCTCCGCTGAAATGAAAAAAAGATATGAGCGCAGATAAAGGAGCCTGAAATATCCGAACCCATTCTTCACATGGATGCAAATGGGAGACTTTTCATAAATCTTCATAAATGGATCCAATCTCATGAATCACAGAGAATACATTAAAAAGCCTCTGATTAGGCGCTAAATCCAATGAGCTGTGTCATCGATGTCTTATGAAAGCGGCACTTTCAAAGACTGGCAAAGACGCACCGCGATACGGCCAAATAAAAGATAATTCAATAAAAGGCAGCTATGGAGGATTCTGGCGGCGGGAGAGTGGGAGCAGCAGGTTGTGGGTAATAAAATGGGGTCAGCAATAAACCGCACACACGTACACACAAGTATGGACACCCCACCCCAAACACACACACACACACACACACACACACACACATGCACACATACATATGGATGATAACCTTCAGCCTGTTGATGAATGTAGACATCTAATGCAGCACTCTGCTCCTTGGGTTAAACACACCAGTCCACAGCAGAGAGATTTATAATGTGTTCTCACATGACCTGCGGCCAACACAGATCAGTTCCCACTGACGGAGGATTAGGCAGGTGTGCTCTATCACGTAAAAAAGCTCCCACAGAGCACCGCTGGTCTTGATAACGTGACTCAGTTACACGTGTGCACTGCGCTCATTGTGTCACACCGTGGTGGTATGTATTATTCACTGTACAGCACGTACAGGTGGAAGATCCTCAAAGGTTCAGTGTGCACGCTGTTTGTTTCCCGAGGAGGTCATAAAAACCTGGAGGATGTTCAAAGAAGATGGAAGCTCTCAGTCACTCTGTGTATGTATGTATGAACCTGTATGAATGGAATCCAACTCACGTAATCGACCATGCCTGTGCCCCCTGTGTGTTTACAGTGAATATACGCGCTAAAACGAGCACTGTGTGGGTGATTCGGTTTGTATAACAGCTTTTAGAAATTGCAGACAGTCTCATTCTCGAGGAATTTACATAAGAGTGGAAAGAATTGCCGAAAATGGCTGACTGTCTCTCTTTTTGCTTCACTTGTTAAAGATTTGCATTTTTAGAATTTTGTGCTTTAGTTTGCCTGGTTTGTCTCATCTCTTCCCGATAAAAGCTAAATATATTCTGAAAAGAGACTAAAGCTACTGTATAAACAAATACCTAAAGAAGATTAAAAATGTTTAAACACAACAGCTACTGCACATTAGCAGTTGGGAACGGGACTAAAAATATGTAAGTATGAGCCGCAGACATCAAAATTCAACGGCACAGGGCGATCAAAACAAGCATACTGTTGCAATTTGGTCTCATCCCGCAATTAACTTCTCATCTCTCGCACATCATCATAGCCGTGTTTCAATTTGCTCTGTATTTTTTCCCAAATATGACGCCTCAAACTGAAGCATACCTTTGCAGTAATTCTGTAAAATCCTGAAGGGGCCTGGTAATCACATTTAAGGCTTCTCTGCTCCTCTCACCTAGGACGTACTCCGAGAATATCTTCCCTCTGTGTCTCCTCGGCGAGAGACATAACGCAGACACAGAAACAACACGGTAATCTGTTCTCGTGGAAAAGTAATCCAGACACTCTTAAACTAACATCCATAATTCTCGCTCGCTGCAGTCGTACTGCATTAGTCCAAAAACATGACTTAGAATCTGTCGTCTCGGGTGAAATAAAGCGAGTCTCTGCGCTGAGTTTAAAGCTCAACCTGGATAAGGAAGGAAAAAAAAGCAGTTACTTTTGCTCAGATCATCCCTCATTCATTGTTAAAACAGACTTCACTTCTCTCCTTAATAGGGTGCCGACAAGATGCAGCTCAGCCGTGCCTCATTTAGCATCAAACAAAAGGTTAAAAGCGTCTTTTTACTGGTTTTCTTATCGAGGACGTGCCCCTGCCGTGTAGATAGCGGCAGAAGTGATGAGTGTTATCTGCGGCGAAGCATTAGCGTCTGACATGTGTTATGCTGTGGACTCGTGTGACCAAATGGCCCGCCCGCCTGACGAAACATCTGCTTCCCATCTCGCAAGTGTAACATCTGCAAACAAGAGAGACGCTTCTCCTTCGCCGCTATCTTTCACTTTGTTGGCTGTCTTCTGCCCTCGCTTAGATCTTTTCTGTTACTTCTCTCCTTCACTCGCAGAAACAATGAATCACTTCTCTGACTTTCTTCTTGTCTCGCGGTGTTTTCTTTCACACTTTTCAGCTGCCATGTGGTAAGTGTCCTATTCAGCGGAAACTGGGAAAAGGCTGTAATTATAACCTCGCGGCCGTCGTGAGTTATCACCCTTTGGCAGGAGTGACAATGGTGACAGGTGAGAGCTGCTGGGTTAAGGGTTTCTGCGAACAAAGAGGGGAAAAAAAGGAAGAGGAACATCGCTTCAGAGAGGAGAGGAGACCTGAAAAGCTCCTAAAACCACTTATCTAAGAGAATTCAAGTACGACAATAAACACACACCCTGGCGAATCTCGTTTTTCCTCCATGATCTTTGTTAAAATGTAAATGCGTTCATCTGTCTCTGTCCGCGGTTGCTTACATGCTGAAAGAGCCAGTCAAAACTGTGATGAATTTTCATGACAGTGAATTTATTGCTGCTAAAGGTTAACTTTCTCCAGCCAGGGATTTGGATTTCACATGAATAACAAAGCGGGAGTGAAGCGGAGCCAAGCGAGCGTCCATTCTGGTTGAACTGCGCAGCCAGAGCTTCTATTTCTGGTGCGGGGAGTCGAGGTTAGAGCCCCGTTTGACCCACACCGCAGGTTCTTCCCGTGCAGCTCTTTTCATTCTTCTTCTCAGGTTTTTTCTCCCTCCCTCCATCCATCACTAACGTCTCTTTTCACTCGCACGCTCCTCCCCGGTTCGGTGTGTGTACTTAGCCCAAGGCCTCGGGTGAAACACGGAGGGAAAGAGAAAGAGAGGAAACTTTGAAGACTTTTTTTTTTTTCATCTTTCGTGTGAGGAATTGTTTCTCATCCTGACATCAAAGAGAATGAAAGTAGCCACAGAGGACACAGGAGGTGTCTCCGTCGGATCACAGGACTTTCGGGGTTTTTGAATCAAGGTGGCTTCGCAGCCCTTTTTTTTTTTTTCCAAGGCTTCTTTGCGATCTCGGCAAAAACTTTTCAAAAACTTTCCCGACGCGACCTTGAAAAAAGTATCAAAGTGTTGCTAAAACCCGCAGATTTTCTACTTTAGTCTCATCTTGTTCGGGCTCCGACTATACAGCGACTTGTAATCTTTCTGGTTTCGACTCTTGCCGTGCCCCCGGAATGCCTCACACGGCTTCCTGCAGTTTCGACACTTCTCTCGGCGGCTGAATTGATTTGAATTTCACACCGCCTCGGGCCTCAACATTCAGATATTAAACACATATCTCAGATACTCAGATATTGCTCGCTGTCAAAACAGCCTGGGTCGGCAACACTGACTTGTAAATCAGAAACATTGTAATCTGCTGTGACTGGAACTTGTGAATGCTCTCTTTCTGTCTGTCTGACACACATACTCGCTTTTTTAATCTCTTCAGAAGCACCAACTGACTTAAGCCCACAGAGCTGCTCTTTGTGTTGGTGTTGGGGAAACTTCAAAGGTGGTTAAACATCACAGAGAGGTTACGGAGAGGGCTCTCACCTCTGACTCCAGGCCGCCGCACAAAGACGCCGTCTGCGAAATGATAAAAATCTTAATCAGACTCAACTGCACTCCCTGAACGTGTCACTTGTTGAAAGTCAGAACAGAGGACCTTGTCGGCTAATGGGGAGGAAGAAAGAGATGAAGGGGAGAGGAGCGGGAGACGTTCGGGGCGCCTCCGCCGTCACGAGAGCAGTAGAAAAACTTCTTATTTGCTTTCAGGGACTCGCTTGTTGTCGCCTCTTTAAAAGGACATTGCTGTTTAGATGATGACAGCAATTCATTAAATTCTATTTAATCTCCTGTTCGGGTATAATCCCATTAAGTCTTGTGTATGTTTATATTCGAGAGGCACTCGCATTAATGGTGTTATTCAATATTAAAGCATTCATCAGACAATCACGAATCGGCGTGCGGCATACTGATGAGCCAGTTAAGATATAATTAAACCTTTAATTATATCGTTCTGCACCTCAGGTATTAACTCTGATGTACTAACCTATCCACCTCCCCGCATACAAACTGTACTATTTTAATACTCGCAGGAAATCAAGCTAAATTACACATCCCTGGGAACATTTACCACCAGGTGTTTGATGCCTTAAATTGACGCCAAAACTGTTTGTGTTCATGAGTGACTGACTTGTTAAAAAAGCACTGCCCACCATGAATAACACAGCGCAAACAATTAATCCAATTATTTCTGAATGTCACTGACGGCACAGGTCGGCTGCAAACTACTTTTCTATAGCGGAAAAACTGCAATTTGAACTCTTTTTTTTCTTTAACGCTAACTCCTGTTAATTACTAATCAATCCCGATGAGTCACTGTTATATAAAGGGTGACCCATTCGGGTGCATTTAATATGCTCTAGCTACCGAAAATGTGTGACAGGCCTGTGATTTGTATGGATGACTGAAGTGCTAAGTGTGGTGTGATATGTGTTGAAATTCATCCAGTTTTAAATGCAGGCATGGATGATGAGTCCAAAATGTTTTAGTACACAAAAGGCCCTGCGTAGTGCCACCGGAGAACAAAAGCCCAGCTTGTATCTCCTCGATGAGCGGCTCACTCACGGACATCGTGAACGTGGCCATTTAAAAATCAGTTCAAAGCCCAGTAATGACAGCTGAATGTGGGTTAGACAAGCTTCAAAAGCACAAAAGGATGAGCTGCTGCGATATGAGATTCAGTCTCTCATGGCCAAAAAGACAAAGGCAAAGCTTTTTGTAAGAACCAGCAATGGCAAGAGGTCCTTGTTGAAAAGCATAGCCAAAACATGAAAATGGAGAAGTAAGCAGCAAATGTGTGTAGAAAACAAAAGAAGTCTGAGAGAACAATGAGCTAATCAGTGAAGGAAATTATGGCTTATGGCTTGACGTCAGTGCGGGAAGTGCGTAATGCCGGGAAAACATCCAGTCCACTGTTTCTATTATGATTCACAATGAGCTGCGAATAATTTATCAGCCTCACAGAGGCCTATCACAATCTTTGGCCATTTAAAAACACTAAACCAGAACCCTGCTGTTAGTACAATATCAAAGGTGTTATAATGACAGGAATACGAGTTAGAGGATTAGCCGATCAAAAAATGACTCTGCTGTTTTCTTCCTCTTTGCCACAGTGCAGCCTTAAAGGACCACTTCACCAACTTTTTAGCCTAAATCCTATCATCCTTTTTTTACAGGATTAACCTAAATCCTATCATTCTCCTGCAAGGACATGCAGTACGAAACTACCAGCATTAAATTTCCCTTGCAGGCTCCCGGAAAACTTCAGCAGCCAAATGCATCATCTGACACTGAGCAGAGTTCACGTCGAACTAAAGCGTCTATTACCTTACATCTTGTCGGCTCACCTCCAGGGGAGGGTAATTTGAAAGGAGAGATGTCTCCATTATCAGACAAGCAAGAAATCCCTCTTTTTTCTCATTAGTGGCAGAAGCAATACAGCTGGAAGGTAATGTGTGATAGTTTTACTCTGGACACATTTAAGAGAAATCACCGCTAAATGCTCTCTTGTTCCAGTTGGCACTGGTTGTTTGTTTTGGGTTAGCTTGCAGAGCTAATACTGGGATGAATTAGTGGTTAAATAGACCCTTCCAAACTACACAAGTTGGATTTTTGTGTTTTTCTTCTTTTAACTGTACAAGCATTACTGTGTTCGCAAAATTTGCCAGAAATCAAAAGCCAGAGTTCTGCTCTTGTAGAGGCGTGTGGCTGGACGGGGCGGAGGCGATGTTGTGCATTGTTAGAATAGTTTGACACCAGAATTTGACTGTAAACACGTTTTATATTTATATTTTCTCTGCTGCTGTCGGACTTTACGGGTAAAAGTCATAATTGACATTGCATCCCACATAACAATGGTGAAATGTTCCTTCCAGAAAAGTGACTTCTCGCCATGACAGAAAAAGTATTCCTATGAGAGCGGGGGGTCATACTCTCGCTCTATCACACCACCTTGGCACACAGGTGTCACAGGGAGCTGCCTGTAGCTGAAAATAACCCTTGCAGAGCAGCTGTCAGACAGCTGGTATTAGCATGAAATCCTGAAACGGAGGAAAATCACATCCCCCAATAAACTACAGAGGATCTCGTCTAATGGCGACGACGTATCATCAAGTTTCTGTTTATCGAGATGTAACCGCTGCATCTTCTTCTCACTCAGCTGACACTTGTGGAAACTCATCCTGTGAATCCTAATGAGTATGAGGAAGAAAAAAAAACAAAACAAAAAAAACACATCTAACCAGACACCAGACGTTTATGTAATACCTAATTTGCTCTCCCAATTACATTCTGTTTAGAAGAGTAATTGCAACCTGGATTACATTCATTCTTTCTAGTGTAGGCGATGTTACATATACACTCAGCAGCCAGTTCATCAGGTACACACCGTAATGCAATCCAGCACAACAGCTCCACCATGAATTCTGTTTTTTTTTTTTTTTTTTTTTTTTTTTAAGGAAAACTCATCTCTCAGTTTTTAAGGTCGCAGTGGGTGGATGTGTTGAACCAGCTTGCACGAAATATTCAAATCACATCTCATTACTATTCATTGCAATTCAGTTCAACACTGCTGCAAACTACAAGCTAAATAATGAACACGCGGTTCAATGTATTAATTCTGTTTTGATTGGTGCAGTCAGAGAAATATCTTTGGGTTCAGGTTAAAGTAAACACTTCCTGTCTAGGGATTCACCACTGACTTTTTCAATCTTTAACGAAAACTGCTTTCATTTCCTGACGTGGGCCCAATGTTTTAACCATCTTAACGGCTAACTTCACCCAAAAATGAAAGGTCAAAACAAGTCCCCATCTGCCTCAGTTGTCCAGGAGAATGCCGAGATGCTGTTTCGTTATGAAGCACCAGAAATGTTTTGTGAGCATTGAAACGTTACATGTTTTCATCAGTATGAGGGCAAGTAGATAGTGACGGAAGTTTCATTTTGGGGTGAGCTTGTATACGACCTTTAAAGAACTTCAAGTATGTGTTTGATGCTGTGAGCAGATATCCTAGGGAAACAAATAGAGTAACAGAGACAGACAATTTTCTCTTGCACCACTGGCAGGTTATTATTTTCTTCTTATTACAGGCAACAAATACCTTGCATTCATCATTATTCTTGAAGCAGAATTTCATCCAGTGAACTTTTTCCCTATGAAATTTTAAGAAGACAAGATTCCACCAGACACTCTTGTAGATGTTTTATATTCAGCCCCACACTGATTCAGCCAAGATTAGTTGGGTTTAGCTGGTTAGACTTTAAAAAAATACAGAGTGTAGACTGCTCGGGGGTTGAAATTGTGGCCCAGTATGAAAACAAATGACCGGAGAGGGATAGAGAGAAACACTGTTGTTCACCCTGTGTAGGCTGCCATCTCTCACTACAGCGTATATCCTCTTCTTTCCCCCCATTTTATCCAATTGTTTGTTCAATCTACCTTCAATCTCCTGACTCTCTCTTTTTATAACCTTCACTGCTGCATTATAGTCCTGCTCTGTTTAATAAATCTTTATCATGCGTGTTCCTCTTCTCTCCACCTCCCTCATTTCCTCATGTCTCTTCCCCTGTTGTCTCTCTCCATCCCTCTCTCCTTTCCACCTCTCCCCCATCTCCTTCTACCGTGGATAGCTGCTGTAATGAACCCATAAATTGGAGCAACACAGCGGTGGCTACAGGTCGCGTTGGGGGAGGGTGGATGTAAGGGGGGGGGGGGGTTGAGCCTGACAGAGAAAGGTAGAGGGAGGAGAGAGAGCAGGGGTGGAGGGGAGGGGGGAGCAGGGCATGGAATCATTCCTGCAGACAGGGGAAGAGATATGACTCCAGTTGGAGAAGAGACAGACTACAAGGGGGGAGACCAAGGAGGAGGAGGAGGAGGAGGAGGAGGAGGTGCAGAGATGGAGGAGAGACAGAGAGAGGCAGGGGGGAAGGGGCATTGGGGGGTAGGAGGCTCCATAAATTGGTTTCAGGAATTCATTTGCACTAGGTAAGGTATAGCCTTGGAACATGCCATCCCAGTCAGATGAGAGGTCCTGTGGAAGGGAGACTGATCACAATGGCAGCAGATGGTGGAGAGTGGCAGGGCTGGTGGTGTTCGGGGCGGGGGGAGGCAGGGCGAGCGATGGGAGGTGAACGGGAGAGGTGTATGGAGGGGAGGGAAAAACATAACAGAGACAGACGAGAACAAACACGGTGTGCAAGTGTACTGTGAAACGCGGGGCGGCCACCTGGTGACGGCGACGGCCTCGCTGGAATGTCAGATAATGATGCTGTTGGGTGCTAAATATCATCAGCGTGTGAATGCTCATCACTTTGCAAGCATTTCTAATTACTCTGGTGGTGTCGGGCTAATACATATTGGCGGCACTGTAATATTCATTAGCAGATAAGATTCCACCATGTCTCCTCTGCAAATGAAGAAAAGTTGGAGAGTAATTGTAATTTTCTTTTTAAATCACAAACAAGCTTGCAAACGACTTTGGATACGAGCTAATGCATTTTTCACTCAAGCAGAAACTTTCTTTTTTTTTTTTTTTTAACTTAATTTGAGAGATTGATGGTGTGGTTAAAATGGTTATCCCTCAGCTCTTCTGTAAAATGGGGCCACATGGATTTATCTCTGAAGCATTAAAATGGAGATAAAATGACTCATTTACTTAGTTTTGACTCCGTAATCGCTTCTCATATATCGATTCCATTTTGACTTTCTCACACGCACTTTGGCTAAGTTTTCACAGTACAGTTGACACCTGAAGCCAGTAACACTGAGGGGCGACAGGAAGGAAGAGGAGGCAGGATGGGTGGAGCGGGAAATGAGCGCTGTTGACTGTGGTGCTCGATTTGCCATGCTGAAAAAGCGTTAAGCTGCATGGAGGCAAAACTGTGCCTAATACCATCAAAGCAATCAAGGCAGGAAAAAAGGCAAATGTATAAATAGCAAAGAAAACAGACCAAGCCATGCAAAATATCAAGAACCGTTCACAAGAAAACCAACACAGGAAAATCAAACAAATCTCATCAGATTGTATAGGAAAGGAAAAAACAAAAAGAAAAGACTGTTGAGCTGAAATTGAAAATAGAACTGATAAATACTGAAACAAGCTGCAAAGGTGTCTTATAGAAATTATAATAACAATAATCATACAGAAAAAACAGCAGGAAGCATTGTTTGGAAATGTGAAGCCCTGTTGCCATTACCTGTGTGTGGTGTATCCCCCCCCCCCCCCCCCAAAAAAAACCCAAAACTGAGAAATAAGATTTCCTGAAAGTTTTATGAATGCACATCAGCTTTTTTTTTTTTTTTGGCTTTTTGTTCTGTGTGATTCTCAAAGTACAGCATCCCTTGTGAGGCCCCGTGTAATATCACTCCTGCTCAGGTAAAGGCAACAAGGGGAGCGACAGCATGTTGTGACGCTGGCTGTAGGCATGCTGTCTGAAGTCTCTGCCACCATTGTGCTTGGATCTATCTACCGGTGCCTTTCTGCTTCCAGCTGACACGCTGCAGTCACTGCCTCTGTTTATTTCCACCGACAGGAGCTGCTGGAGGACGTGTCGCGATAACACAGGACGACTTCATTTCAGTGTTTGTAATCATGGGAGACGGTCGGTTTATAACTAACCCCCAGTTTGTGCCTCTTGTGTATTAACATTACGGTTGAGTGAAATCACTTCATATCTGGTGCTACAAACATTATATAACCGTCGATCTCACCTTCCAAAGGCTCCTCAAACAATCTGGATCAGAAAATATCACATCTGTTGCAGTGTAAAAAAGATTTCCAACCTGTTTCTTTTGGCTCAAAAAAGTGAGGCTGATGCAGAAGTGCCTAAAACGTGTAGTCTGGGTGCGACTACGCTGGTTTCAAAAACAAGCCAAACTGTATGTAAGCTTATGAGAAAATAACAATGCATCTCGCTTGATTTATTACCCTTGTAAACAGTTTCCATCTGATTTCATGGTCTCAATTTTTTGTTTCAAATCTTCTTTAATACAGCATGATGTTAAGCATATAAATAATGGTCCCATTTACACTAAAATAGATGATAAAAAAGGAAGTGTTTTAATGCGTGCCATCTTAACCCTCCTGTCCAAAACTGGTCAATTCTGGCTCTGGAAATTCAAAACGGCGATTCAGTGCCAAACAGACAGCTTCAAAAATGTAGCAGACAAGCCAACGGGTGATGTCAAGGTTTTGAATCACAAGATGTGATATAATCGACACAACTTCAATCTTTCTTTGCTGCAACAGACAGAATACCTTATTAATCAGAAGTGAATTCTGGAAATGTATTCAGAACTTCAGAGTAAAATGACCTTTTCAGAAAAATGAAGGCTGACACAGTAATTCAAATGTAGTGTTAATAAATAAGAGGCATCAACAAGGCTACTTTATGAGCTGCGGCATATTCACTTTCTATAGCATCTCTTTTTTTTTGCTGCTCTGTTTATATGTCTCTTTCTTTATATACAATGTGTCTATAGAAAGTCCCTCCTATGTTGGCACTCATGATGTCTTACCATTATTAATAATCAATATGTCCTCAAGGCCATACAGCAGGGACATGTTGCATGTTGTTTTTATGAGAACATATAATAGGCTGATCTGTTTTATTAAGGGACACAACGTAGCTCAGCAGCACCGCAGTGACCTTTTTTCTTTTTTTTTATCTTCCCACCCCCTCCGATGTGTGCGTCGTCCCCCTCGTCTCCTTCCCTTCTCTCCTTTTTCTCACCATCTCATTTATCCAGCGAGCCGTCCTTGAGGCGGTACAGCATTAGGCAGGTTGTTAACACAGGAGAAAAGGGCGTTCAATGTCATGTCACTGTGTCGCAAAGCATGACAGAACCGGGGACCGGGCCATCTTCTCCAGGAAATAAATACATCGCCATCTTCCTTTTCAGAGTGTAATGGTCTGGATATTACATCTCCTGTGGGACATTACGGTCCATGGATAATAAATCCATCGTACGGAGTGCGCGCACGAGTGTCTGTGTGTGCGTACGTGTGTCTCAATGAGCACAGGGTGTGGATGCGTCTGCATATGTATGTGGCTCGTAGGTGTGTTTGCTACAGCGGGGGGTTTACGCGCACAGTTTGAGGCAATTTGTCCCCTAGAGAGAAAGTGATCCACTATCTCCACACCTCGTTCAGCTGGAAGCAGCAAGGCAGCCGTAAATCTCAATTACACAAACCCCTCCCCTCCCCCTGTCCTCCCTCCCCTCCCCCTCTCCCCTCCCTTGCCACAGGTGACAATGGACCAGTTTGTCTGCTCACTCTTGTGTTCCAAGGCTTACCATTGGCTTCGGGCTGAGTCTGAGAGGGCACGGCTACGTAGGGGTCCTCCCCTTTGTCTGAGCTCATGGGGGGGTCCTTCCGCTCCACCATGCGGCCCCGCCCCAGGGGGCCCTCGGCGGCCTCGGGTAGGGCCGAGGTGGGGAGTGAGAGGGTGTGGTGATGGTGGCGGTGATGGTGGCCTGCCGGACACAACACAGGTTAACTGTGGCTCGGGGCAGACAGGGAGACAGGCTGCAGTGCATGTGAGCACGGGCCAGCAGGGGTGCGCACACACACACACACGCGCGCACACACATAGACATCCATTTCTTCTTTGAGGGATACACACAGACACAGATATTCTCATACACAAGGACAGCTGCTGGGCTGTGTGAGGCAACAAAGTGTTCCTCCCTCGTGACTAGGGGCAACTCATTAGCAAATGCGTGTGTGTGTGTGTATGTGGGTGTGTGTGTGTGTTTCTCAGGATCGACATGTCCTTTCTTTTTTTTCCGTCACTCTCAGCCTCTCTCTGTCTTTTTCTCACTCCCTCCCTTCCTGTTCTGACTGACATGTCAAAGCTCCGTCGGGCCTGTCAGCGCGGAGCAGAGCACAATCGTATTCCTCCACACTCACCATAGGGTGCCTACCTTTGATATGAAGGACAAGAGACAAACTTTCCTTCCATCGTTCCCGTCGAGAAGTCTGCCTGCAACTTTTTCTTCAACTCCACGGCGCTTTTAACTCTGCTAACGTGCTTCCCCGCTACCTTTTCTCAAGCTCCCCATTACTTGAAATCCAACTTTTCAAGCAGAGTACAATTCATTTTGATGTGCACATTAACTTCTTTCACTTTGACTCATGGACTTGGTTTTAAATCGGCAACTGTTTTGATATTTTGATCATTTCAGCCATTTTTTAAAGTGGAACAGTATGAAGTTGTGTTGTCCTTTAAGATCAGTGTGTTTATTCAGTTCATCCATCATTAAAACAGATAGTTTATTTATTTAGTTTGTTTAGGAATAAAAAATCAATAGCTGAATATCTTTCTTCTTCATAGTGTGACTTCAACTGAATATTTAAAAAAAAAATGGGTCTAATAAATGTCTGTATCTCCTGTCCTCCGCTTTGTTGGCTAATTCCCTCATTTCCCTACAACCCCTCCTCTTTTCCTTCCTCCCTCTCAACTCCTGTCTTCTCCTCTTCTTCCCATTTCTTCCCATTTTTCCCCTCCTTTCTTAATTTTGAACCAAAGATCGCACAAATGTTTCATATCTACGCCGGCGGTAATCTTTATTTAGCAAGGCCCTCAGCAACGTGAGTCCGATCAATCATCAGAAATACGTCATTAAGCGTTAATGAATTTTCTCTGATCTTACTCCTCCCTGTGATTAAATTCCTTCATGGCGAAATGAACTATTGGCCAACAATCATAACACAGCCGGAAAGTAAAAAAATATTCATGAGACTGTAGCGAGAATAGCACACACTGAGTGTCTCTCCGTCGTTGACGTGACAAAAGAGACAAAGTACTCCTTCGTCTGTGGATGATAGATCTCTGTCCATCACTGCGCGTCTCTCAAACAGCATCCGCCTCTCTCAGTTTTTCTCATTTTCTTTCACGGGCGCCACTTGTGCATACGCTTTGTCGAACTGTTTATTTTTGAACCATGTTAATCACATTACCATCCCACGTGCTAACACTTAAGCCTCCCTACACAATTTTGCACGAGCTGTATATTGTATTTAACATAACGTATTTAAGTAGAAAGAAAAAAAATTAAAATCCACCCGCGATGAAGAGTGACAACACTTTTATCAAGCCTCTGTGGAGCTCAACCCCCCCCCGGTTCTCATTTTGACACGCTCTCTCTGCAGAGGAGGTGAGAGCAGTGTGTGTGTGTGTGTGTGTGTGTGTGTATTTGCAGCTGTGTGACTGCCTCTTCAATATGTGTTTATGCTTATGTTTGAAGATGGGGGGTGGGGGGTGCGGGGGGCATTCCGGGGGACTAACGTTGATGCTGCTGGTAGACTATAGGCACAACAGACACCCGCACACAACACAACCCATAGCCTCCGCCTCGTTCTCGTCCTCCTCCTCCTCCTCCTCCGTGTGGCGTGGCAATCATTAAAATGATTTATTTAACTATTGGCCCAAGGCTGAGAGATTAGTGTGACAGGCCTATTTTATAATTCATTCCCCCACCGCCAGGGGAAGTGCAATTCAGGCAGATGACACACATAGAGAGAGAGCGCTCGGAGCCTCAGAGCTCCTCCGCGGATCGAGGGGCGGAGGGGTGGGGGGGCGTTTGAAAAAGCCCTAAACTGCCGACGGATGCACATCCCTCTCTTTCTACAGATTAAAAGCTAGGCAAGGATGTCTAGTCTGGAGTAGAGGAGAAGAGAATGGAGAGGGGGCATTTATTTATCTTCAAATCCATATCAACCACTGACAGATAGACGGTGGGGCACCGGCTGAGACTTTGTTGGGGGGGGCGGTTGTTAACTGGGTGTTGTTTGTGTTTGTGTGTGTGTGTGTGTGTGTGCGCGCGGAGACACAGCCGAGCCTGTGGGAGCGTATTCAGCACTATAGGGGCGCACACCGAACACAGATGCTTTTTTTTTTTTTTTTTCCTGACCCTGGATGTCCAAAAGGGAGGGAGAATCACAGTGGGGGTACAGCCACAGGGGTGAGGGAAAAGAGAGAGGGAGGGATGGGCTTTCTGGAAGGACTTCAAAATATCTATTCTTGTCATTCTGTATGGATCTGACTGTTTTGATCTGGCAGCTGCGAGGTATGGGTGTGTGTGTGTGTGAGAGAGAGAGAAAAAGAGATCCACTGAAAAGCAAACTAAATGCGCCCTCAGATTAGATAAAAAATAAGGTAGATGTGAGCATAGGTGGAGGATGAGAGTGACTTTGCTGCGGGCTAATCACGTCTGTTTATCATTCCTTAAAGAGACTTGATCGATGAAAATGTTATCAGCCGGCAGTGGAGTGTGATGGTGGTTTTAATGCCGCGTGATTAGGAGAATGTTTGCAGCTCCGAGAACGAGCGCACGCCTTCTTCTGTGCATGTTTACATTAGCCTTCTTTTGGAGCGTGTGCGCTCGTGGCGGCAGCTGGCGGAGACATATCTGATCATTCCTTACTCTAAACCATTATAATCTCTCTCCGTCCCTTCTCCTTCTGTCAACACGTGTCCTGTTTAATGTGCACGCTGAGGCATTTCTTCACCATCAAGGCTCTAAACCACCAACAAGCAGATCCATCCAATTAGCGGAGCAAAAGGTCATGGCTAATCGATGACATTGTGCGGAGGGGATACAGAGGACGGGGTGACAAGGAGGGAGGGAATCAGAATCAGCATCACAGACCTCTACATTTTCTGATTTTCTAATTCTACGTCCTCTGTTCTAAACTCCAAAAGGGGGCTGCACGAGGGGGGGAGGGGGAACACTACGAGGGGTGAAATTGACCGACCGTGCTGTAACGTTTCATTACCTTCGTAACTGGAAGGATTGTCTATCAAAAAAAAGAAGAAAAAAAGAAAAAGAAGAAGGGATGAAATGAATTCAGTTAAAACCCTGAGTCATTAATAACCCGTCTTTACTCATGTGGGAGGAGTTTTCATTTCCTTGAGAGGGGATGATTGATTGAATAGACGAAGAGGTGTGGCTGGAGTTAAAGTCAGGGGAGATGAAATGCAGCTCCTGTCTTTTTATTTGATTGCCTCTACAGTATATGCAGGATACTTACCGTTCAGCGCCACAAAGGTGTCTGCAAGAAGAAGAGAAGAGAGACGAGGGGAGACATGTTACTGCTTGCCGTAAAGATGGGCTCATGCTTTAACACGATCAAAGGCCGTGACTTTTAAAGTAATTCGGAATCGACGGGCTGCTCGATATTCTCAGAACTTTTAATCAGAGGTGATCAATGGCCTCTACGGCTAATGAAGGCTCAACGCTATGGCTTCCCTTGACTAAACATACTGATGAAATTGAAGGCAAAAGTATACAGTGTTTGAGTAACTAGTTGAAACTGAGATGCAGTGGACTTAACACTTTGAGTGATATGATGCCAAATTGTTTTGAAGCTTCTCATGCAAAGCCAGCAGCTCAGTAAAACATCAACAGAGGATCACATTTGATGACTCCAAACAGTTATTACTGGCATGGAGAGATCAAATATACAAGCTCCACATTAGCCCCTCTCTGTGCTGTGGCGTGAAAGATGTCGTTCAAGGCGTCTGAAGCCGACTGGGTTGAGAGGCCTGTCTTGTTCTAGTGTTTCTAAATGAGCCCTGTGACTGCTCGCAAGCAAAATCTTTTTTTTCCCTGTGCGTCGCTGAATATTTGTGTTGTGTTTACGTGGACATTTGCAAGAAGGAGCCCAGTCTTTTGCCCAAGTGGACACAACACTCTATTGACCGGGGGGACCAGGGAAACAGCGGGGGGAGGACAGAAGAGGATGAGAGCCGATAGGGACAGATGGATGGAAGAGGCTGAAAGAGAGGATTTTGAGGGCGGAACAGACGGGGGAGAAAAAGGTGACAGCAGCGAAGAAGGAAGCGGAGGGCCGAGAGAAGAGGGAGACTGAGTTAACTGAGAAGAGAGGAATTGTGGTGGTGGTGGCGGCGGCGGCGGTGGTGTTGGTGGGGGAGGTATAGAATAGAGGAGGAAAGATAAGAGTGAAGAGGGCCTGCTTACTTTGGCAGTCTCCCAGGCCATCTGTGTTACCATGCTCCACGTCCTGCTCAAAGGCCGATCTGCGGGGAACAGAGACATCATGGTCAGCAGAGGAAAACAGGCCAGGCCATGCAGGCTCGCCACGCCTACCAGAGCAACAAGGCTAAAGGGAAGCTACTACAAAAGCACCCCCAAACACAGCAAACCCTATGCTCGCACACAGTGTAGGCTGCAGAGAGCCCGATACTGGAACAAAATCAAAGAACACCTAGCAGGTGCCCCGGAGGCCTAAAATCAGTGGTTATGAAGAAAGCTGGCGGGCTAGTAAATCCATAGCTGGCATAGGACTCATCGCCAGTAGTGTCGACACAAATAGACTAATGTTTTATTTGACTGTAATAAAAATCTTTTGTTTTACAGCTTGAAGGGAACAGAATCACGGGTTGGGAAACATGCTTTTTCGCTTTCTTGCGTAGAGTTAGATGAGAAAAGCTATTTCAAGCAGCCAGTTAGCCTAACTTGGCACAAAGAAACAGGTAGCCATTAATTGGCTACCTTGATACACTTTTTTTGTACAATCAAACACAATAGTATTAAAATGCTATTGTTTTGCTTTAGGCTATGTGCTGGACTGTTTCTTGGCTCTGTTCTAGTCTTGCCAGGTATAGAGGAAAAACACTTGTTTGTGGTTCTTTAAACCAATCACATTCAGTGTAAAGAATCACACATAACCAGCAACACTGTCCTGTAAAATAGTGTCAAATGTGACCTTTTTGGCACGTGGTGAGTCAAACCCTGTCAATAAAATGGCTAAATGTAAGAATTTCGAGCCAGTTTATAGTTTTACTGTAAGCAACCATGTTAGGGTTGACTGGGAAGCCCCCTGAGGTCAGATTCCTGACTCAGAAAGTCTGAGGCACATTACCAGTCCCAACCTCAAAACCCAAGATGGCCTCTTCACAAATCACCAGCTGTGAATTCTGAATGAATGAATGGATGAATCTACTTGGGAATGACGTCATTCCCACCACCGACTTCCAGTTGCCAAGATAAATGAATGCATCATAACGGGCCATTTTGAAGGTTACAAGGTAAATTTAGCATTTTTTAATTATAAAACAAAACTATATGTGAGTATTTTGTGCTACATCTATTTTAGAAAACGGTGCATTGATGTTGACTCGAGGAATGTCACCTGCCTGAGGGCTGAAGCTGCTTTCTAGTGTGGTGGTACGGCAGCTGTTGCTTCTGTATCTTTTGCCTTCAGCGAGGACTTTGTTCTCTTGGGGGTTGTTGTTTGTAACTAACACACACAGAGCAGAATGGAGGAGAATGGCGCCTGAAACGGCAGGCTTTCTACCCACAGTCTACATCTGGTGAGTAGGACTAGCTCTGTGCAGGCGACAGGGCAACCAGCCAGTCTGTGTGCTAAGCTAAGCTAATCGGCTGCTGGCTCCAGCTTCGTATTTACTGTTCTATTCTCATCTCATTTATTTGGTAAGAAGGCAAAACAATGTCCCCACAATGTTGTGGTGCACCTCCAGAAAATATGGAATGAAACTCTTTTGATGAGAACCTCGTTTTGTTCGGTCCCTTATCCTATTTCTCAGTATCTGACATCAGCTGGGTTCAGTAGAGATATGAGGCTGTAGTGCCAATCACACGGGCCAACAACAGGGCAGCGAGGGGTAACTGTGCTTGAGGGCCATCATATGACACGGGGGGGAGGAAAGAGGGGTGAGAGAGAGAGAGTTTGGGAGATGTTATTTTCTGATGCAATCTGCACGAAGACCTGTTTTCTTCCTGAAAGACCACCAAGCAGGCAGTAAGGAGATCTGTGAAACAGAGCGGACCAACTGTCAACCAGGATCACAGTCACGCATGACAGCTTTTCACAGTCCTGCTCAGCTCCCAACCCCGGTCGCTACACCTCCTCCTCCTGCCTGTCCACCCGCCTCTCATCTTCCTCACCCTCCACTGGTCACAATTATAGCATGAAGAAGAATGATTTTCCAAAACAGCATCACACACCCCCTTATCCCCCTGATCAGAGGCGAAAGCGTGAACAGGACGAGTGCAGGTGATTTTTTAGGTGGAAAATGAAAATTGGATTTTGGTTTCTCTGCTCAAAGTCACTCCCTCATGTATATTTAAACACTGAGTGGAGATTATTGAACATTTTCTTGTCGTCATTCAGTATCATTTCCTCTTATGTGACAGGACTGTAATTAGGATGGAGAAAACGTCCCCTCTTGATAAACAATTTCCCTTCAAAAGCACCCACAATAACAATCTCACAAACAACAACAGCGGCATCCTCTCCTCATATCTGGGGTTGCGTTTAATCTGCTTATCTGATTTGCTTATCATAAACAGTCATAATCACAAAGCAGACGCAGAGTTTGCACAATTAAAACCTGTCCAAGCACAAATGCTGTCCAAGCAGCACAAACGCTATCTGCCGGATTTTCCTCACAGACTTCGCCACTGCGTCCCGCCCTGCCATGAAATGCTGGTTAGCGTCTTTGATGAGACCTAAATACTGGCGACCTCGCGGACCTTGTTTCCATGGTTGATAATAACATTACATACTGCGGTGAGACTGTGTTGAGATGAAGATTACAAGGTCTAAATCCCATTGGTCTCGAGATGAATTAACAATGAGCAGTCACACTACAGATGCAGTGTCTGGCCTTTACTTGGCACATGTGAAAGTGATTGAACCGTAGTACGCACCCGCAGTTAAAGGTTTCAAGTCCCATTGCGGCTGCAATATAGCGAGAGATGCGCAGTGTGTTCGAATGTGACACTGCAGACGGTTCAGCTCGGGGTTAAGATCCCACTGCAACCGCGTAATGCATATTTAAATCATATTCAAACTTCATTGGGCTTAACTGGAGGCAGCTAAGAGCCTCATTTTGTATTATCTTGCGTCAGATGTGATTATTATGTGCGATGTGTGGCTGCACAGAGGGGTTGCTAAAATGCAGGTCAGGCAGAATAGCATTAATTATTCATATCAGAAGTGAATGGGTGACCAGGGACCTAGTGTACTGTACGTACAGTGTAAAGTAAGCCTGCATTATGTTTCCTCAAAGCGTCCCATTCATTTTGATTTCATGGCTTTGATTTAAAGAGAAATACCTGCAGTAAAGTGAGACTGTGTTAATCAGGGATTTTACCAGGAAATAAGTCAGTCTTGTGCGCCACACATGATCCAGAGAAGAGACAGGGTTGATGGCTGTGAGAATGGCTTAAACATGGGGTTCGAGACAGTTATCAACATGTGAAGCTAGCATGCTAACTAGCTACTTTACTGTGACACACAGTCCACCACAGAAACCGCTGGAGAATGTGCAGAGAATGGGGCTAACGTGGCTAACACTAGCCACAAAGAACTGCTGTCAACATGTACTGTACATGTACACACTAGAGACCAACTCTCACATTACTGTAGGCCCAGGTTAATATGCAAAACAATTTTATACAATATATGTAGTCGGAGTTCCCTGCTCTATCTCTATATCAGCTGTTGGGTCCTCGGCCCGATAAACGTTGAAGACATCTGGCTTAAATAATTAACAATTAATTACCAATATGTTGATCTGGTGTCAGCGAAACACTAATTTACCTAGTTTACATAATAACAACCGTACAGATTCACGCAGGATTATATGCATGAACAGGGGCCGACTGGGCACCATATTGCAGGGGACCAGAGTGCAAGCTGCACGTAGTCAGTAGGTATGAGAGGCATAACTCCACATGGGAAAGCTGGCACACAAGTGTTGAGGCCAGATGGAAGAAGAAAAAGGAGGGGAGGCTTGCAAGAGAGAAAGAATATGTCAGAGGGAAGATAGAAAAAGAAAGACGGACAAAAATAGATGCACAGACCGGGACGGGCATACGGAGGTAAGAAGTTGGATAGGTTGATGGTTGGATAGACAAATAGACAGAGAGACAAGTAAACAGGAAGAGATGGTGCTGCAGAGGGATTTTTTTTATTTTTAATGAGGGAGGGAAAAGAAATATGTTGAGAAGGTCTGTTCTCTGCACAGACCTGTTTATATGAACAAACCTGCATATTTATCACCAAAATGCCTCTGACTTTTCCCTCTCGCCTTCTGTCCGGCCTGGCAAACGCTCCGAATAGCTCACCACAGACCAACAGATCCTACTGGCTCTAATCCCCCCCCTCCCCTTCCCCCCACCCCCTCTCACTTAGAAATATTGTACAGTAAAGGAGCGAGGTCATCTGCCCTCTTAATGCCTCTGTGTCGGCTCCTGCTCCAAAGTGGAAACTCAATCAGAACAGTCGAATGCAGCTTTACGGAATAATAATAGGATGGGTTGCGTGTGTGTGTGTTGTGTGTGTGCATGTGTGCCTTTGGTGTATTGGCCTGCCAGACCAATCATTTTGCAGCAGGGGGATCAAATTCATTCAGCGTCAAATGGCCACTGGAGCACTGGTCCTTTTGTTATGACTTCATCTGTAAAATGTTTTTTCCCACCGCAGAACTCCATATGGTGTTTGTTCAAAAAGCATAATCTGGTTCTGTGTCATAACTACAGCCACAAATTATAGTTACCGCGACCATCAAGCTTTCCCCAGCGCCGCTACCCAACCCCCGAGCCTGGGGCAAACAACACTTTCCTTCCATTCATCCTTCCAATAGGCCCTTTTCAGCTGGAGGAAATTGCACTTACACACCATAAAATTAGAAAGATCACAGGCACGACAAATCGAGAGACGAATGCCACCAGGCATGACAAAGAAGGTGGGAAACTGTTCATAAAAGTTGCTAGAAAAACACTTGTGCCTCTCCATTCAAATTGCCGAATGTGTTATCAGGTTTCTCAAAGTGAAAAGTTTAGTTTAGCAGCGCCGGCAACTGAATTTCAAGCACGCTGATTGGATGTCTTGGAAGTCTTAATTGACTTTCTTCTTAACGCTTAAAGGGGTGTTACAGTATTTTCAATCCCAAGACTAACGTGTGTGTATTTTGGCATGTACATAAATAATAGCAACAAATGTTTTGGAATTGTGAGAATATTCTGGTTTAACAAAGATGTTGTTTATAGTAAGACCCTGTCTGTCATCTGTTTCTCTGTTTTTCAGAAAACATATTTTAGTGTTTTGTTTATTTGTAATACATTTTCATTTGTTACCAGTTTTACTGTTTCAAAACGAACCACGTGCGAGAGCTGAGCCCTGCCCGGCTCGCAGTACGTCACCCATCAGCAGAACTCTTGGCTGGTTTGGTGTGTTGCGGTGCATTAAAATTTTCGTAGGCTTTCTACCTACTTCATCAAAAGGCAAAGACACGTCTCTTTTTTTCTGATTTCTCTGCTCGTAGCACCAATTTAAAAAAATATTTGTGTCTCCCTGCTGCAGAGACAGTCCGGTTTGATGCAATTGCCGTCTCTCCGGCAGTGAAGTACTTCTTTAACAAAATTGATTTTATTCTTCGACAGAAAGGTCTTTCTCTGCAAGGATCCTTTTGTTAGACTGTCAGACATTAACAATAACAATCTGAGCCTGCCAAGTTCACTTTGACAGTTGAGTTTCCCTCAGAGATTACGTTGCAGACCTCGCTGTGGCTGCGGCTGCGGCAATCTAGGACCAATTACAAAACTTTTTCTTCATAACTGTGTCAACATATAGGTTTTAAAAAATCAGGTTCTCCCCCTCAGAGTGTGTACCTTTGACTTCTTGATCAAAGGGCCAGACATTTTCAAATGCATCTACATTACAGGGGGAGTTTCATCCTTATCCAGGCCATACAGGGCTCTTCTGATCTAAATTTCTTCCTCAAAACCACATAGTGCACATTTGAAAGTGCTTCGTGTCCCAGTCACCTCGCATTGTCTTTGCAGAAAATTAATGGGACTCCGCCACAGCAGACATGTTTTGACTCGTAGACCGGGGGGGAAAAAGCAGTATGGTCATAGTCTTTTGAGAAAGTCAGGTTTTTGCATTTTTGGCACCCTTAGGACAAATTGTCATGTAGGGAAAAATGCAGGTTTTACTTTATGCAAGTGTCCCAGTAAGTCATGGCAGTGAGCCAGCATTCACTATACCAGGACCCTGAAAATGGGGCAGCTAAATGGAATTCAGCCATCACTAATTTTATGATTTACACCTGTGTTTTTTTCTTCTGTGAGTGTCTTAATATCTGTGAAAGCAGCTCACTGTGATTGTGTACAAACAAGTTACTTACTTGATGTTGCCAACCACCTGCTTGCAGGCTCCTTCTGACACCCAACCACAGTACGGGTCTCTGGAGGCTATACAAGACCTGGATGTGACACACACAGAGACACAGACACACACATATCAGCCCCTCATCATATTGTTTACTGGAGTAGTGTTTCCCCCCTGTCAGAGGCAATGATTTCAAACTTACTTCTTGCATCTTCCATGTCTTTCACAGCGAGACAGCGGCACTTTAACCACACAGGAGGTGAAGGCCACCCACAGAGCGTGACTCTTGCTGTCTATCTGCATGCCGATGATGCGCTTGTCCTCCACCCCATCAATACTGCACCTGGAGGGAGCGAGAAGAGAAGACAGAGGGGAGGATGAAATGAGGATTTTTCTGTATTTCTTTCAAACTACCAGGCTATTTAGGGACAAAGGAGAGATATAAGAGTTCACAAAATCTGTTTAAACAGTTCATTTGAGGAGACAAAACGAGTAAGAGGACGATTAAGATGTGGCAGAGAGACAAACTGTGCGGTCAGGAGGAGCGGAGATGATGCTGGACTCGAGAACATGGGGTCAGCAACAGAGTGGGAGATAAAGAGAGATAAAGAAAGGGGTGATACAGATACAACAGATAAACAGACAGATGGGCACTGTGAGCAGTCAGCAATAACACTGCACTTAACTTTAAACCTCACCAACATTAACTCCCCCCCGCCTCCTCCCCGCTCCACCATTCTTCCACTCCTCCATCCCCGCTTCTTTGTCTACTCGGCCCCACAGGAGTCACTCTAATCCCTTTGGGCGTGTCAAGCTTTTCTATCCCTTCCCTCCATCCATTCCTCTCTCCATCCTGCCATCCAGCTCCTGGGATTTAATCTCCCCTTCGCAGTGCTCTGGTCCCGCATTAACGCTCTCAATTAGGGCTTAGAGTCCATCTACACTGGGTAATGCACGACAATCGGGCCCGCGCTGATCCAGTCAGCAAGGCCTGAGAAGCAGGCGGGCAAAGTCACTTACTGGATTCGCCTAAAGCCAGATGGCCAGCAGCCGACGAATGCTCAGTCCCAGTCATGGTGAGGAGAGGAGAGGAGAGGAGAGGAGAGGAGAGGAGAGGAGAGGAGAGGAGAGGAGAGGAAACAGGACAAGAGGACTAGAGGGCCTGCCCTTCATCCCTCCATACGCCTCATCACATGGCCGCAGCATGCTGGATAACAAACAGTGGTAACCTTGAAAGCCCTCCTGTCACGTCCTCACTCTACTTCCCTTCTTCTTCTCAGCTGTCTAACACAATCACGCATTTGCCGCCCGGCTCCTTCTCATCTCTCCTCTCTGGTCGTCTCCTCTGTTCTCGCTCCCTCCTCTGCGCTGCCATTCGTTCTCCCTCATCCATTACCCCTCGACTAAATATTTGCTTTGGCAGGGTCATACTGTGGCTGATTTTTCCTTATTCACCTCTACTCCAAATAAGAAACAATGCTCAACTCGCTCACCCCACCGTGCCCAGCTCACACACTCACACACACACACTCACACACACACTCACACACACACACTCACACTTAGGTCCATACTTGCACCAACAGCCGTGTAATGTATTAGCCAGAGAACCCAGGACAAACACAGGCCCTGGTCTAAGTGTGTGTGTGTTTCCTTTAATCAGCCAACGTTTTGGAGGAGCTGGGCTCCGCTGTGGTTGGGAACCACAGCGCTACGTTATCCAGAGCCTTAGGGTCTACGTCTTTAATTTAGTAGCTGCGGTTGGGCAGAGTGTAACCTGATAAAACTCTTTTAAATGATAGAGTAGCCATCTGGCTGGCTGGCTTCACTATACAGCTCGGGTCGGGGGAGCTGACTGGTACTGATGGAGCTGGTGGGTTGGTGGGTTGGCTGAGGTCGGAGATGGTTGGAAACATGCAAAATCACAAACACACACATGCTCAGATCACACACACTCTCTCTCTCTGTGCAATAAGTGACCTTCCTTTGTTTCTAGCAACTGTATCCATGTGTTTCTCTATTTCTATCCATCTGTCTCACACACGCACACACATGTTCGCCCAAAGCGACGTACTTGTCAGGGTTGTAGACGTTGAGCTCCTCCAGAAACAGGCTATCGTTGAGGAAGCCATTGTTCATCTTGGCCAGGAACTTGAGGATGATGCCTTTCTCAGATCCCAGGTAGACAACAGTGTGGTTCCTGTTGGGGCCCGCTTCGTTGTCCACAACGATTCGTGTCAGACGATACCTGGGAAAAGAAATACGGAGTTAAAGGTACTATTTATAAGTTGTACATATTTTTAAGTTCAAAACGTCCAAATTATCATCTGAACTTTAACTGAAATGATCAACAGGATGTGGAGGAATAACAGTGTTAACGTCATGTTGAATATGTATTGTGTTGCAGAGGTCAGAGTTAACATGAAAACCAGCCACCTCAAGAGGTGATTGTGCAATAGTAAACAACACCAGCACTCATCCGGTGCTCCGAGCTCCCAGTCTGAACATAGTAAGTTAATACAACTGCTAGCTACATGGTTAACTCAGCTTACTTAACCAATGTGACATATAATTAGCCGCAGTTAGCAGTTACTCTGGTGAGATGATGGCTCCACATTTGTTAAGAGTATGACTCCAACAGGTGACCAATTCTTCCGTACAGCACCTTTAAGAAAGCCAACCAATCAGTCAGTCAATTAATTAGCTTGCTGCCCATTAGAAGAGCGACAGATGGTGATTGAGAACACCTGCAGGGATTCAAAGTAAATGTTCTAACTCTTTCACAGCACTGTGCTGGTTCTGCTACTTTAAAACAAAAAACTTGTGAGACTAAATTTGCATGTGTAAGAAAAGTAAACAAGTAGGAAGGAAAAGAATTGAGGGGTAGAAAAAAAAATTCTAAATAATAATTATGTAATCAATCAAGCAATTGACGTCCCTTTCATCATTCACGTCATATGCCTAAAGGAGACAAAAGAACGGCAGGGGAGATTACACAGTCTTCATTATCTCATTAATGATTGTTGTTTCATTAGATACCCTAATCAGACTGCCAAAGGGCATGTTAGGTGAGTCCTAAAAGAAAAACACTGCTAACAAAAACAGTTAGGAGCTCTACTTTCTTTCTCATTGACAGCTAGTGATCATACAGTTTGGCGCCACATGAGGTGGACGTGCACGAGAATCAATTTTCATTTCATTACTCATAAAAAAAAAAAAAAAGAAATAAAAAAAAATAGCTAAGCACACCAAGCAGATTCAAGTTAGCAAATTAGACACCTGCCAGTCAGGGCGTGCTGGATCTGTGCCCCGTTGTGCTCGTGGGTGTTACAAGGAGAAGTCAGACGGATCAGATTAGAGGAACGGGTTTGATGAAAACACCTCTTTAGGCTATTTACTTTTTTACCATCTGATTCCATTGACTCACAGATGCTGGTATCTATCTCTCAATTAGTTTCAGGGCCAGGAAACTGTTAAAGTTATCAAAAAGGTACATATCGGCACATCAGAGCGTATTATGCAAATGCCTGTTTTAATGATTTTTCGGGATGGGATTTAAAGATTAAACAGGAGAGCTTATCGGAGGAATCTAGGAAGTCCACTTTTACTCTCATTAATGGTTTACTGCATGTGCACCGAGCGAAAATTGCGGGAAAAGGTCCGGAATTCATTTTGGCTGTGATGAATGGGAATTTAACCTTACTGGAGAGAGCACATCCTCGAGGCCGCATCCTCTCATCCCATCTCCCTTTCTGTTTTCTTCAAATATTCCTCAAAATGCTCCATGTCGCTGGCTTCACCCAATCAACAATAACAGCAATCTGAAGGTCTAATGTGGTTGTGATCTATTCAAGCATATCAGGATCTCCAAGGACTGTGTCAATGAGATTTGATCCGAGCGAAATAACACAATCTCAAGGACTGAGACATTCACTGTGCTTCCTTTTTTGGGATAATGAAAATCTCAAGAGGGGGATTCTTCCGAGTGTCTTCTCCCTTCAATTCATTCATCGTGCCCGGCCAGCTGAGGTCCCTGCCGCAGCTCGGCACGTCTCGGGACAGAAAAGCTTTTTTCAAATTTGCAGCTAAGACTCTTTCTGGATATTAGGGTGGCCTCTCCAGGGTGGATCCGAGGATCAAACCCTATTACTGGTTTTGTTTCCAGTTGACTTCAGTTCAAGAATAGAATTCCACACGGAGACAGTGACAGATATCATAAAAGGCCTTACACCACTTCCACTCCATATGCCTCCATGATGCTTTCGGAGCTTACGTAATGCTTTTAACTACTGCCTCTGACTTGCATGCAAGGCTCTGCTCACTGTGGTGTCGTTTCAAATCGAATACGAAACTCTGATTGCTGCTTATGTAAAGACAGAAACCCTGTGTTATTCATAATATGGTTATGTGATATAGTGCACTAATGAACAGAGGGAGTTGTGGAGATAACCTTGATGAAAGCGCTTCATATTCTGACTAAGCTGGCGCAGTATGTAGGTCAGAGCTCAGCGAAGTAGCGGCGAGATGTGATACGATGCAAATCATTTGTAAAACCGATGAAGAATTCTTTATGTGGCTCATCTTTAAAATGATGGTGCCACCGCTGAGGCTTGACAAGAGTCTGGCAAGCAACGGAACCCTTAAATCTCAAGCAGCTGCAATTCAGAACCAGGTCCAAATTAAAAACTCAATTTTTTTCTTCAATTTGAACAAATGCTCTGTCAGCTACTTATGCCTTATTGCCGCTGGGACGGCAGCGCACCGTCATATATTCCCCCAGAGGCCAAATGAAATGTCTGTGCGTAGTGTAGCTGAAAGCCAGACAGAACTTTATGATCAAAAGGCATCAGCCACAGAGCACTGGCTTTTGGGAAATGGGCTCAATTCCAGAGAAATAGGAGAAAAGCCAACTGCAGAACAAAAAGCAACACTTTTTCCTCCAGTGTCCTCTCTTTCAAATACCCTCCGAGGGTTTAAACAAGCACTCTGCGACACAGACTAAACAAAGCTGGAGTCATCTTCTTAATAAGAGCCTGTAAGTGTAAATATGAAATCTGTTTGTTCACTGAAAAGCCAAATTGTTTACTCTGTCTTCATCACATCACTATGCGGACACTCTGGGAAACAGATAGTATAGCGTGGATCAGTCTAGTAGAGCAAAAATAGGTCAGCAGCGGGTTTGTGGTGGAGTACTACTGTGCTTTAATGAGCCTCACTCTCAGAGCAGCACTTCACGTAATTATTGTCCTGGGCTGAAGAGGCTCATAGACCTCTGATGATGACCGCCTTTGGAGTGTCTAACACTTACCGGACCATGGTCTTGAGGAACCAGGGCCTGTTAGTAATGGAGGGCACGGCCTCGTCCATCAGAGGATGCATCTTGATGAAGTTGAGTGTGTCATCGGGGAACTCGTTGGATACCTTGTACCTCTCCATGGATGGAGTGCCGGCACAGTTGCCAGGCCTGCAAACGGAGAGGACGGAGAAAATAAATGGTGAGCATTGGGAGGAAAAAAAGAAAAAGAAAAGCCTCTGCATTGATTGCGGAGGGAATGAGCAATTTCTCAGGCCAGAGCTCTGATGGAAAACAGAAAGTTCTACTTCCATAAAATCAATATGAGTGCAACCTTAAATGACTAAACTCTCATTCCAAGAGGCTTTAGTTTGAGCAAAGGACACAAGATGTCTTCTTTTCTGTGGACTTGGGCTGAAGCACTGAGACATCCTATCTATCTGATCCTTTTACAGGGGGTTGGTGAGCTGCTTGTAAAAAGAGAAGCTGCTTTTGATAGCGTATCCCCTTTGCAGGCATCTCACCTCGGAGAGCTTGTAAAACCCCTTTACTGCACGCTCTCTGATACCCTGCCACACCACATAATCCACACCAGGTCCTAGAAATATTAGCCAGTTGGCCACTGAATGCCTGACATGTAAGGACCCTAAAAAATGTATGTGTGTGCCCAAGAGAAATGTGTACTTATCTTTTTATGAAAACCTTTATTTATGTAGAATAAATCCCCCATTCATTCTGTGCATTTCTGCTTGTATCTCTACACCTTAACAATATCTATATTTAGTTCATATGAAAATGTGGGACCCTGCAAGAAAACTGCACTGACGACATTCTTGAAAACGGACCTTTTAACTCCACAAGGCCCACTTTTCCATCCTCGAATTAAATACGTAAAAAAGCCTCCCTTGACAGATGAGTTCAGAGGCTCCGATTTCAAATTACCCTCCAAATTGATATCATTGCGGACCAGCAATAGACTGTAGAAAAAAAAAAGTGGAAGTAGGAGCCAGTCCTATAATGTTTTTTTAGTCGTAGCTACATTTATGTCGGCGGACATATGGAGGGCAGAGCGGGAACAGACATCTCTTAATGCGAAAACCTGTAAATGATTCAGCACGAGAGTCTAACACATGGAGGAACAGTCTGCTGCGGGGCCAGACCTGGGTGGCATTGTTACAGCTCCCCGTCTGTTTGCCGGTTTGCGGATAGACGGTCTGAACGCAAGACGGAGGATGGAGATGAAATCAATCGCGTCTATCGCTGCAGAAACGACGGCGCGTGAAAATGATCTCTTTTTTTCCGGCGCGCGACCTTGTTGAACATAAATAAGTAATTACGTGCTAATTGAAGGGAGCTCACGCACAGGTATTCACACAATGCATGAAGATGAATGCACAGAGAGTAGAGTGCAGGCTCTGTGATGGTGAGGAACCGCCTCCTCAGCCATATGGGAGCACACACACACACACACACACACACACAAAGGGTACCAACAATTATCATGGCCCAGATCTTTGAAGTAAATCTCTTTTTTTCTGGGGGATAGGAGAGCAGCTCTTGGCGCACTAATTAGCAGGCAATAGATGGGAGATTGATCAGGCTGGTGCATTTGTGGAATTAGCCAGCCATCTGTAAAATGATCTCATGCTTCATTTGTTGATACCGAGCCCTTCTTTGATGCAGCTGCGTGTGGTGGGGGGGAAGAGGTGAGGTAATGGCGCAACTGCGAAAAGAGGTGGCGTGTGTGTGACTATGCGGGTGTGACGCAATGTGACACAGGATGTGTAATCCCTGATTTCGAAAACAGTAGGGATTCATAGGACGCTGACGCAACAGGAGTTAAAAAAACGTGGCGACATTAACACGTTGTAGATTCAACAAGTCTTGTGCATTAATTAGAGGACGTACATCGTGGTTGTGTGTGTGAGAGACAGAGAGCCAGCAGTGAGAAGAAAGGCAAGAAGAGAGAGAAGCGGCTTGACTGAAGCTACTGTGTTACTGTAAATCCTGTGCATGTGTGTGTGTGTGTGCGCGCTGTGGTTAATTAACTGCTTTTGTACCTTGGCTTGGGAACCTTCTCTTCAGGAAAAGGCGTCCAGGTGGAGTCTGGGGATTTCTGCTCTTTGAAACGCCCTGTGAACGTGTTGGCCACCTCCTCCATGTCATAGGCACACACCGCAGAGCCTGGTATACTGCCACGACACACAAACGCAAACACATTAAAACAAAACACACATAAACAGCAATCCCCTCAGCTGCACATTTCAAAGAAACATGTTGCCAAGTCTGGACTATCACCAGGAGACAGAAAAAATGGATTTACAATCCCACTTTCGGAGGGGGTGAGTCTCTGGAGGACGGCTCATTTTAGCTGTTGCATGTTACACCGGGGGAAGCAATCAATGCACCATGTCGTCAAGGTATTGCAATTTGTCTCCCCTCACTCACACAACAAGACATTTAAAGTAGGATTTTAAAAGCTTTGACATTTTTGGGGGAGTCAAGTCATTTTTTCCTCCAACCAAGGTACTGCATTCTTACCAGCAGTTTTAATTTTTATAAAGACAAGCTGTTAGTGAAGTACCTGTCTAATACAGATGTCGTTAGCAAATGTATTCAAGAAGAAGAAATTGTGTTATAATTATTTGTTGATTTATTTGCAATAGAAAAAAAAACATCATCTGCATATTATATTCAGTTAGGTCCAGTTTTATTTTGTAGGTTCCCTCCTTGTTTGTCATGTTTACATTTCCACTTCCTGTCTTTGTCCGTTTACCAACACTTTTCTCTGCCCACCTGTGTTCCCAGTGTTCCATTTCCCTCCCGTGTTCCTGTGCTCTTCCCCAGCCTGATTTTCCCTCTGCACCTGTCTTACATCAGCCTCATTAGCTCAGTCCTGTTCCCGGTATTTTCCCCAGCCCATCTCATTCTCAACTCATTCTCCCCACCTGTGTTTCTCTGTGCTGTTAGTGTAGTCTGTGTTTAAGTCCGGTCTTTAGTTAAGATTTTGGTGGGTCATCTGTTGTGTTTTGCAGTTATGTCGTCTTCTGTCTAGTTGTCACTTTCTACTTCCTGCTCACCTGTGTTCTGTTTCCCTGCTGTTTTCCTATGCTTCACCTCATCCCCTTGTTAATTTAGTTTGTACTTAAGCCTGTGTTGTTCCCTCACTCTTTGTTGGTTTGTCTCATTTAAGTCCTTTGTGCTCCTGTGCCTGTTCCCCAGTCCTCATGTGCTCCCTGTGCTCCTGCTTTGTTTTCTATGATTTTGTGGTTTGTCCCCAGTTTTTGGATTGTGGATGTTTTCTTTGCCAGCCTTTTTTTTTTGCCAGTTTCTGTCACCTGTCACTTTATTGCTCATACTCTTGTATTCGTAACTTCAGCTGATTGAAGCTTGCCTTTTGTTTTCAGCCAGCCTGCCTCTGTGTGTCTTGAGATTGTGGCAGTTTTATCACACTGTTTGCGTGATTTACTTTGGAGTGAACTTCTGCCATTGATCTGCCTGACTGCGGTCTCTTGCATTTGGTTCCTTTTACTGATTTTTATATTTTCAGATAAAAAAAAAAAACTAAACCAACAACAAAGTGAACACAGAAAAGCCATCCAAGTCATCATGTCACGAGTCTTTAACTTCCAAGTCCAAGTCTCAAGTCAGTTTTCTCTTTTAACACTGTGACTCGAGTCAAGCGGAGTTGAAGTCCCAATGACTCGAGCCAACATCTCTGCTATATACGGTCGTGTTAATGCATTACCAGTCTGTGATTTACAGTGCCAGTGCCTGCTGAGCCTCATGAAGGACACACATTCCCGAGCCCTTCCATCCATGGCTGGGTTTCCCCAAAAGCCTCCAGGCATTAAAGTTCATCACAAGTCCACTGTTGGCCAAGAAATATGGCGGACAGATTATCTTTTTATTGCCATTCGGTTAAGGGGAAAAACACCCATCTTGTGATAGCAGTGGAGCCACTGGCTGCTTTCTGTCTGTGGGGGAATCAATGCATAGCAGATTGCTGAGTCACTTTTCTATTTTTCATGCATCTGTCCTCAGAAATTAGATCTGAAACTAGGAACTGTTTATTCTTTATCAGACTTTCTTTTCAGGAGAAAATCTCTCTCAGCTGGCTGGATTTTCCTGCAGTTGCATCATGGGTTAAACTCATGTAGCCACCGGGGAGATAGCGCACACAAGGGCACTATTATAGAGAGCAAGGTCAGAGAGCTGTTGATTCTTGGCTTGGCTACTGAATTACAGTAATTGCCCTCTGTATTGAATATGTACAGAAAGTTAGACAGTCATATGTCTGTTTATATCAGGCTGCTAACAAGGCAGATAGATGCCAGCCAGTTAGCAAGTGACTGGGCCGGGCAGCAACCCAGCCAGACATCCAGACAGACAATTATACAACACAAAGTGTCGAGCGTTGCCTACAGTCTGAATGTGCTCCTTCCAATTTCACCCCCTGACTATGAAATAGAAAATTAATGCCAGGATCAAAACCGGCGCTTATAGAAATTTTCAGAGGCACTGCTTCATTGGGTTTTAATGTCCATTAACCATGCTCAATTGCATTGTCACAAGCAATTGTCTTATCTGCTAAAAAGCAGCCATAAAATGGAAAATTACAATATGTGCAAGCTATCAGCCAAGCTCAATGGCTTTGTGGTAATTTTCAATTTAGATAGCAACTCCCCCTGCCTATGAATATGAAAGCAGCTCTGAATATGAATTGTAAAAGGGGAAAATAAGATTTAACACCTGCGTGTCAGAAGGCCAACAGTGCTGTTTTGACAGAAGATGTAAATGTTGACCCAGTAGTCTCCGAAATTACATGTCGCCGAGAGGCACATCAGGGGCGCACGCTACTAACATTAACAAAGGTCAGACTGTCATCATGTTGATGAATTGAGGGTATTTTTTAAGAGCATTTCAAACACAGAAAGATGATCGGATTAATAAATGTAAAGTGTAAAACAGTCACCCATGAACTCATTTGACGCGGGGGAGAAGCAGACGGCTGAGTTGAATGACCTCGACGGATCACTTGCATCTGTTGCTAACCTCAAACCTCTTGTGGGTTGGTACGCATGTGTTGATTTTGAATTGCCTTATATAGCTTTCTGTCCTTCAGGGTACCTGTTGTAAGGCGTGGAGAAGGTTGCCATCACTACATCCCTCCCGTTGATGTGGATGACATCCGTCACAGCCTGCAGGATGTTGAAGTAGAAGTGGGAGTCACCGGGGATGGAGCAGTTCAGGCGAGACTTGAGAAATGAAGTCCACTGCTTCTCCAGGACGCGGGGTGAGCCACCGCGGTCGTTCTTACAAACCCTGGCCACCCGGGGAAACACCACCTGACCAACACATACACACACACACAGTTGAAAGATTACATCTGGGTAGCGCAGGCTTTTAAATCAACAGTCTCGGTCTCCTGCACTGAATTGTTTCGCAGTCT
Organism: Acanthopagrus latus; assembly: GCF_904848185.1. Lineage (NCBI taxonomy): Eukaryota > Metazoa > Chordata > Actinopteri > Spariformes > Sparidae > Acanthopagrus > Acanthopagrus latus. The sequence goes on from NC_051043.1 coordinate 22,124,156, forward strand.
ATCAACTGACTACTCTTGTACTGCTATAACAAACACAAACATGGACAAGTTAAAACAAAAAGCTGATAAGAATGGAAGAAGTAGGACCAGAAATACTGTATTTTTGTTCCATACAATTAATTTCCTTGGCAACAACATTACCAAAAATGCAACTTGACCAAGGGCAGTGTGTTGCATTGTGGAGACTGAAGAGTGCTGTGCTGACAGATGTTAATTTCACCTCAAGCACAGATGAGGAGCAGGCTACACAGGTCGTACTTCTAACTCTGCACCGACAGACTTTTATCATCTTTAAACCCACCTCAAGTGACATTCCTTGAGGCTATTTATCAGATTTCCTTGTAGCTCTCTCTGGAGCCAAAAAAACATTTTACTCATAGAACATATATATAGACCGCTAAACAAACTTTCAATTGCCAAGTTATCAAAACCTGATGCAAAAGGCACTGTTTAACGTCTTACATGAAAGGGTTAACATTGTTTCTTTAGGGTTATGCACCAAAATTACTTTTTTCACAGACACAGCAGGTGAAGGTGAAGGTCCTGTATCCATCCATCCACCCCAGCCTCCTTCATATGTGTTCTTTCTCTCTCTTTATATGAGGCTACATCGCCTGACTTGTTCTAAACGTCTAATATTGCCACAGATGTTTTTCCAATGGAGCTTAGATGAAAGCCTGGTGCATCTCATACAGACACTTAAGACCTTGGCCTGGATGCAAGAAATTTCTTTACCAAAACATTAACACTTTCTTCATCTTTTGAATACAAATTAATTCCTTTTTTCTGCATCTGAAGAGCCTCTAATAGTTTGTTGTTATGGGTTACGAGCAACCCATAATGGACCATAATTTCCTTTTTAAAGGGTTTTTCATGCACACTTGACTCCTTGAATCTTTTATTTTTGCACTCTGCAATTTGATGAGGATAAGAAATAAGGAAAACAATCTAACCAAAATTGACTACCTTTTATACATTTTAAAGCCAGCGGTCCATAAAGTGATCAGACAAAAGTGGAAGTTTGCGATCGAAGCTGCTAAATGGACCTTGTGGTGAAACTGAATTTTATTCCAACGCACTATAGACCGACACTGCTTCGGCAAAAATCTGTGGGGGACACCGCGGTGTCTTAATCCAACATTTCATCACTTCAAGGAAAATTAAAGACACAGAAGAGTAAATGGGCGTGTTTGATATGCTGTTAAAGAGTCGCCACCTGGCAACAGACAATTTAAAGTATACAGCTTCAAATAGGAGCCGGCGGCTCTAATTACAACTCTGCTGCACGATCGCGCAGTCAGTATTGCAATTAGTTGTTGTCACACTATACTTAACGGCAATAAATCTAACCCTGACCCGAAACTGCAACCCAGAGTAAACAGTGTGAATGGGAGCGAACATGCATTTTAAAACCGATCTCTCCGCACCAACACACACCCACATATGACCACATATAAACACGCTCTCACCCCCGTGTAACATCGCAACCAAAAAATGCGTTAACCAAAGCAAAAAGAAAAAAAAAACACACTCACACTATCAAACACACACACACACACACACACACACACACACACACACACACACAGCCACATGGGCCTGTTCACCGCGAGATTATAGAGAACTGAGATTACAGAAAACGTATTACACTGAACAGGTGAGACTGTCAAGTTGAATGTGGAATTATGTCAGCTTTACATATATCAGTTCAGTTTCTCATATTTCTCCATGCTAAAGATAACCGAACACTGGCTTCTTCTGAGTGTTACCTGGGCACCGCCACCACACACACACACACACACACACACACACAAACACACAGATCACACACACCTCAGTCAAGGCTTGTTGAGTCGCTTGCGCAATGAAGTATTCGTCCCGTTGCATTCTTCCAGATAACAAACGTAACAATCTGACATTAAAAAACTAAAGCAGACGCGACCCTGCTACTGTAGATTTATCAATTTAACATAATGCAACACGCGACATTGTCAGGGGAGGCCAATCTGCTTTTAGAATAATGAAGCGATATTGTTCAATAAATGTTAAATTGCTCTCCGCACCATCAGCTCCAGCACAACATGCATAATTATACTGACATTGCTTTCAAAACACCCAGCAGATTGAGAGGCTTGATCTGCATTCATGCTCTGGGTAACACATGCCTGTCACTTCTGGCGGCGAATCCATTAAGTCTGTGTTTCTCCCTACCTCGGCTCTGTTCTCATCTCGTCCCCTCTCTTTTCTTGCTCCCTTTTGTATGCTTCCCTTTCATTTATTCTGAAAAATACATACTGAGCGATACATTTCCATAACGTATTTCCTTCTACCTGGTATCCAATTAAACTTTGTGAAGACCGGGGTCCAAAACTGAATTGAGCAGATTAATGGGAAATATGTCTGCTACTGTCCCTCTGGTGTTTCTTCATCCTCTCCGTCTCATTTCTCAGAGACACTTGGGTGGAAATCCTCCTGGGGAACACTGAGACGATAGGTCAAACGGGAGCGTTTGCCGGACAGATCCGGACGTGCAATTCAAGCGGTATATTTAGACTTCAAAATGGATCTGCAGACATCCACAGATTTTTCCTTTTTGGATCTATTTTAGGTCCTGCATCCTGCCTGTTACTGAAAAAAATGTTTGGCCACTTTACAGCTCCTGAAAGCCTCCTTCCAGTTATGTGATACACCCATATCCTGTTAGTTTCCTCGGGCACTTCCTGATTCTCCTGGTAAATAGGAAGTCACCTCCGATTAGAGATCAAACAATAGCAGAAGAAAAGACTGGGCTGCGCTTACCTTTCCCATTGTGTTGTACTCCATAGCAATTTCCCGAAAGAAGAAGTAGATGAAGTCCCCATAATCGACTGCCTGGACAAAGTAGGGCTCTGTGGGAGGAAAAATAAATAAAATGAAATATGAGTCAAAGTGACGTTTTCTGCCCGTGACAAAACAGTTCTGACACCGTATTTCACAGTAAACAGCCGGAATATCTGTCACATTATGCAGAGAAAGCACCGACTGCGAGCCCTGAGTGCCTCGATCTATCATCCATCATATCAGCGAAACAATTTGCATGCAAGGAGAGGAGGATCTCTCTATTGAGGTTTGACAGGATGGACTTGTGCTTGTTTCTCCCCGGGGCACAGCAATTTCCTGGCTACATCAACTCCACCGGGGCAGGTTGGCAAAATGTACTGCGTCAAACAGAGCGTGTGGCATTAGCATAAGTGCTGCTGCGCCTCGTACCCAGATCCATACACAGAGGCACAAAAAGACACATATGTACACGCACGAGTCATAAATCACAAACACACGGTCGAGCATGCATGTCGGAAAAAAACGAGTTTGTTTTCTAACTTCTCCGCCAGCTTGGTGCTCGCCAACCACAGAGAATTTGTTTGTGTTTGTGTGCCTCCTCACTCACCTTTGAGCCACTTGGAGTCGTGTTTGACAGTACGCAGGGTCGGGCTGTCTCCTAGGCTACGATAGATGACCGCATCGATCGCCAGAAAGTCTGTCACGGTGGCCGAGTACAGCTTGCCATCTGGAGAGGAGGGGGACGCAGAGCCGGGAAAGGAGCAATAAGGAGGAAAAATGGCGACAGAGAGGGGAGAAGAAGAAAAAGGTGAGGAAAGTGAAGCTCAGTCAAAAAGATTTAAAAAAAAACACATAGAGCCACTCAGAGATTCCTTCTCCTCTGCGGCTCGATACACAAACATGTTTCAGATGGAAAATGAATGAATCACACAAACCGAAGAGACTCTCTGATGGACAACAAACAGGCTGTACACACACTTAAACATGTTGCACATTTGTAATTGCTCGCTCTCGCAAACACACTTCAAAAGCACAAACAAACATTGGAAGCCTGCCTTCACACACATACACACACACACACACACACAGAGTCTTAGAGCGCCACAGAAACCCACAGCTACGCGCACGTACGTACGCACGAACACGATCCACCACCAGCATGACCTCAGCCTGCCTTGGCTATAACCACAGTGGAAACTCAAACTACATAATTGAAAGGATAGCAGCCGGAGCAACCCTCTTGATTACTCAGTGCTTCCAAGCAGCTCTGCTACACATTAACCGGTCAAGCTAGGCGTTTACGCTCCACCTCGGCTTTAGGCGGGCGGGGATGGCTCATCAATACCGCCATAAATCGCTTCGCAGCAAATATGAACATGGGACTGGATGTCTCTAGCCGCCTGCGGGTCCGTGGCATCAGAAGAATCTCACCACGCCAACGGAAAGCTGACTCACTCCGATCCCAGCTGTTTGTGACTTATTTTTAATCGCATGCTTTTTGAAAAAAAAAAGTGAGCAAAAAAAAAAACAAAGAAGACGACGACGAAGTGGTATAAAAGCGGTAAAATAGATTATTTTGTTTTTGTCAACACCACTGATGTATTTCCAAATGGCTCTGAGAAGCAAATGTGGCCTCGAGTTCGACGGTTTGCTCTCGCACATGTTTCACTCTTGACATGTTGTCAGAGTGTTGCCATTAGAATAAACCACAGGGTATTAAGAACAATATTAAATATAACCGCAACTAATCCCCTCGCTGAAATAGACTCAACTTTCCCAGCTGCTTTAACATTTTCCAATGTTTAATATGTGCAGATAGAAAGACTGTTTTTTTCTCATAGTAGTCATTGCTCTCATGTTGCGCCACAGGAAAGGACCTAAAGGCAACACGTGATGCTGAGTTTCAGGTTCATAATTTTAGTTCGGGTCACTACTAGAATAGGTTTACATGCTTTGATGCTCAAGAAACAGCAGCGCTGTATTCCCACTCTGTCTGAAACACTCTGTTTTAGCTCTTTCTTTAAGGTCCCCTCCTGAATACCCAGTCTCCTCTGATTGGTCAGCTCGCACAAGCCTGAGCCAGAGGTGTGTGGAAGTAAATATTAAAAACTAGCTTCTAGGCATAAATTATGCCTAAACATGTGACCTGGTGACACAGCATGATTTCACAAAGTCACAGAATTAAAGGCGGGACTACTGTCAAGGCGTTTCAGGAGCTGTGTCTCCTGTGGGAGAGAGGAGCTTCTGTTGATGCCAACGTCGGCCTTTTTTTTAACTTTCAAGATCTTTTACATGCATAAGAGCTAATACGAACCAAAAACAGAAAAAGCATCAACGGTCTCCTTCAAAGATTGAGATTCACAGTGATGTATAGGGATGCATTTGAACCTTACCAGCAAAGAGGGCAACGTTGGCGTGCTTGGCGTCATACGGGCAGCGTGCCATCCCACTGATCTCCTCTCCCAGAGCCTCCAGGGTGTCGGTCTGGGGTCACAAATGAGGTGAAAGGTCAGGGGAGGGTCAAAACAATGTAGTGTTGTCAAACCAAACAATGGATTTAAAATATAACTTAGACAGGAAATGTCAGCTCCCAGTTGGAGGAAAAGGTCTAGAAGAGGAAAACGAGTACCGCGCTCGACTGTCAAAACAGCGACAATTTGAAGGGGCTTTACCGTGGAAAAAACACTGTGTGAATGTGGAGAAATGAAGCGAGAGTCAGGATAAAATAGTCCCAAATAGCCGTGGTATCCAGCCCAGGAGTGTGTCCATCTAACTCTGACCTAAACTAATATCCCGTGGATGCCACTCCGGCATCCTGCTGAGAGCTGTCAAAGCAGCCCATCTGGGAGTATCTGGGAAACTGTCATGGAGGGAGATAGAAAAGAAACTGACATTTTCCAGAGCAACATGTTCCACAGTATGGGTGGATGTGGTTAGCTTCCCCCATGACATCCTTTATCCTTCAACAGTACTGGTGTTAAAGGAGACTTTTGACAACCCTCGAGACAGATCTTTAACCCATTTACTGCAGAGCTTCCCCCCCGCCCTGGTTTCCAAAGTGTGCTCTCTCTTGCTGTGAAGAGGAAATAAACGGCCATAGGAAAAACGGCCGAGCACACAGCCCTGAGAAATGTTTCGCTAACCCGCAATAGTTTTTAAATAGTAGATCATACAGTTGTCATTATTTTGCACTTTGCGTCGTGCTGCTTTTCTCTGGGAGAGATCCTGGTTTTTAATTCTGCACCAAGACAATGTAGAAGTCGTCTTTTCTTAGCGCTGGGAGGGTCGTTTCTCCGAAAGTCTCTCATTCTATCACTCACTAGTCCCATTTCCATGAGCTATTCTGAGCGCTCGTCCATTGTTTACGAAGCACTACTGCTCTCGTTTAGTCCTGAGTGGGAGGATATCTGTGAATTGGAATTTGGACAAGATTTTCTCGCTTTGCGCCACAGTTTGGTTGCTGTGCTATTGGCAGGACATGGCGGAGGATCAGATGTGGGTGAAAGGTCACTATCATCCCACCGTGGGTTGGCTTGTCTTCCCCAGCACGCCTTAAGACACTCTCTTACCCTGGCGAGAGACCAGAGATGCACACAAATGCACAAGAGAGAAGAGAAGAGAAGCCACCGGCCAAGCGCCGAGGTCAGGGAAGATTACTGAACACACTGTTTGCCTTTGGAGTTCACGATACATAGTCATTTTTCTTCCCTATCTCTGTTTCTATCTCTCTCGCACTCTACTTCCCTGGCTTCCTCGCTTCTTTCTCCCCCGTCTCTCGACAAAGAGGAGCGTAGCCTGCCAAGGCTGCAAACTGCTTACGACGCCCTTTCTGGTCTCTAAACAGGTCATTTTGTTTTCTATTCCTGTCTCGGCGGAAACGGTTATCATCTGCCCACTAAAAAGGTCACACACACTCCGCGCGCAATGCTGGAAATCCCTGCCAGAGAAATTGTTGAGGCTGATTTGGCAGCGAAAATTACAAGTGACCTTTTACAACAAACACAGAACGAGCAGCAGCAGCAGCAGCAGCACATTTCTCGATTCCTCATTTCTTCTGTTACTTCAGAAATTATAGGATGGATCATATACAGAGACGGCGAGGCGGTTTTGAAGATATATATTGTTATTAGACGGGCAGACTGTAATTATAGATTAGGCTGAGTTAATCATAAGGGACGTGAGTAGCTGAAGGTCAGGTGCGTCCACTGAATCAGAGGATGTACAGAGCAGAGTGACAGGCCAACTCGGTTAAGCTTGAAGCGTCAGCAGCTTCTGTGTCGGCTGCCGAACACAAACACGCCCTCCTCCTCTGACACATCACAAACGCACACTCGCGTATCTCTCACGCAACAGCGGCTGCCCACACCCCTCCATCCCCCTTTGGTCGATTTCACCCAGGCAGTGACCTCTGTCTACTGGGCTTGGCCGGCTGTCACTGATCTATTCCTGCCGTTTGAACAGAGGAAGACACTCCCAGCCGGGGCCGCAGATATACGTACGGCTCCAGTCCCCTGTGAAGTTGACGTGTGTGGAAAAACAACAGCCGAGCACTGACTCGCTCGCTCGCTCCTGTTAGCCCTGTCTAAAGCAATATCCAATATATTTAAAAAAAAAAAAAAAAAAAAAAAACAGGCAATAGCGATCCATAAAGCTGCCACGCTGAACCACAACGTTTTTTTTTTAAACATTACCATAAAGGTATTTGATGTCTTAACAGCCAGATGGAGATTTTTTTCTACAGTGTTTACCAGGGAAACCTTATTATGCTGTCAACTCCACTGGCTGCTAAAAAAATAAAGCTTCGTAGAAACACAATTCAAAGTAATGGGAAGGCTGTCACACTTGGTCAGCGCCGCCTCAACAGCACACTGTTCTGTAGGGATCCACTGTAGACGAATGTACAGCAACCTTGGCTCGCGGTGCCGTGCATCAAGATGAATTAATTACTACAACAGCTCATTGGTGTTTTCCATAGGCTATATGCTAATTAATTAGACAAACACAATGTAGATCCAAAACATGCCCATCAGGAGTGTTATAATTGGTTCAGCATCGGCTTTGGTACTCGGGTTGGGGGACGCGTTCAGCTTCTCTGTCTCTGTTGTTTTTATGGGCTTTATTTATTGTTGCTGAGGGAATTGTGAGATCGTACCGAGGACAAAATTAGGGTAAAACGAGGCAATGTCCCACTTATTAACCGTTTCCTTGTTAATTTTATGGGATAGGAACAGTAAAGCACGTGTCTTCTGAGGCGAACATGCAAATCGAATGTCTGTGACGACAGCAGCTCCGATATAATCCACTTGTTTGACCTGATTTTGTCCCAACTGTTGGTGTCATAAAGGTTAGCCGAAAACAGAAAATCTGTATATCTTTTACAGCTCTTGCCATATTGTAAAATTTTCTGACCTCTGTCCTACACCTTGCATTTGAAAGTACTCCACACATGTCTTGGTATTCAGCTCGTATTTCCACCTGCTCAACCTTCCCCTATCCATAAAGGTCAAGAGCACAGGATCACACCTGGGCCAGGAGCGGTTATATTAACCAAACAAGGACACATCTCCCTAGGAGATTAATAGTCATGGCCCATTTCTCTGCAACCTGTTTCTCAGCCCTGCGAGGATGGACCCTTTCCCTGACCACCTTTTACGCCCGAGCAGGAGGCTGGAGTGTTTGCAGCTGTTGAAAGAAAATATGTTACTTTAACCAACATAGGAATAACCTCATTTATCTCAACCTTCAATTTCGAAAATGATTAATCGTTTGGAACCAGAAAGTCAACCGCTGCACAAAAAGGACAATAATTTAAATAATTAATTATGTGTTCTAACCGACAATCGAAAGGCATGTTTTGATGAAATGTCACCTAAATCCCTCTGCGCGCTTCAATCATATTTCAAATGCAAAGCCTTGGCACGGATTAAATTTCCCAGAACACCTCGGTCCAGGAGTGTCAGCCCAAAAGGACGCATCACCTGGGACCCACTGCCTCCAAGCATCCCCACTGATTCTCCCCCGATTCGCCCGGCAACAGGCGATGAAACTGACTCCAGTCATATATCAGCCCAGCTGGATGGGATGTTTATTATTACAACACAGCGAGGGAGTGACAGAGGGAGAAAGCAACAGAGGGGAAAGATGGCGGAGTGGTGGGAGCGATGGGGGGAGGGGGGGAATTAAGGCAGGAGGGAGAGGAGAGAGGGAGAGAGGGGGGATGAATAGAAGGAGAGAGTTGGGTGCTGCGAGGTGCCGAGGGAGAGTACAGTGCCACGGCTGCCAAGGTGTCTGTCTGGTGTTTTTTGTTTTTTTTTCTCTCTGTTTGCATGCATGTGTGTACGAGGGGGTGAGTTCGGTTGACACTATCAACACAAGGTGAAGAGGTGGATTACGAGGGGGAGTTAATGAAGAGAAAAAATCAGTGGGTTTGTTCAAAAAAAATAAATAGAAAATGAATGAATCAGACAGAGGTAAAAATAAAAAGGTATCCAGGCAGGAAAAGGTGTTGGAACGGAGGACAGCAGGGGATGTCGCCGGTTTTTGGGGCGGGAGCACCTTCATGCCCCCTCTGTCTCCTCTCACCCCCCTCTGTCTGCCTCCACCTCTGCTCCCCCATCCATCCCTCCTTCCCTCCCGCTCGCCCTTGCAGCGCTGTTGATTAATGTGGGATGAGGCTGGCCCCGAAACAGAAGCTCTTTTCAGCGCTGTCACACTGGGGAGATGGAGAGGCAAACTGTGGCCAAGGTGGATTTAACCACAAACACACACACACACACGAACACACACATACACACACTTTTGACCAAGCAGAGTGGATGAACCCAGCACGCCATCAAAGGCCTGGTATCTGCCCAGAGAGTCTGCCAGCCTGCCAGCAGTACAGTGTGTGTATGCGTGTGATGATTTTGTAAAATGTGTGTGTTTGCCTGTTTGCACAGTTGTCACTGTTTGTATGGATGCATACACACTGCTGTTCCCCTCGCTAAACGCGGGCACGGGCGTTTGTACGTGGCATTTGCGTGTTTGTGTGCGAGGGATCAGCGGGCACTTTTTAGAACATTTGAAATGATGTCGATATCTCAGAAGGCTTTGCATTTAATCTGAATTCAGTCGTGTCACATTCATCCGAGCGTTTCCAGTCAGGCGAACAGTCAGTCATTCAACGAAAAATAATTACAGTGTTAGTCGGTGGAATTAATTTTTAAGGAAAAGGGCGGCGGCGGCGAGGACATTAAACCGACTCACTCAGATATGCAAGGGCTAATTGGACGGTGCAAATTGGAAACATGGAAAAATGTTTTAATGAACACTTGAATAAAATCTTGCGTTTCATCATATTGTCATGACGGATGTGTTAACAAACATCCCCCAATCATTTTGAGGTTATGTCAACATCGCCCTATCGTGTGTGGTAATTTACGCAAAGCATGCATTGATTTTTATTTCCATGTTTGCACAAGCGAGGGTGCGTGCGCGTATGGATTTTACCGAGCCTTGCCGTGTTTTACGTCCGCCAGACTAGCAGCAGTATCAGTGCAGTAGCAGCTACACAAACCTTGAAACCATAACCGGAGGGGCTGTAAAAGCTAACCACGCCTGATAAATGCAGAGACATAAATTCCGCTCTCCCCGCAGGAGGAGTCGGTGAATTGAAAGACGTCCACTCTGTGTGCTTAGCATGCCGAGCCACAAAGGCAATGGAGCAGAGATGTCTTGTTTCTCTGGTAAACAGATCTAGTGAACCAAAGCGGGAGAGTTTTTTTCCCCACAGGCCGCCCTGATAACATCTAGATGTGCCGTGACCATCACATCACATCCAAACAAACCCAACAATAACATCCTTCAGGACAGAGTCTTTCTGTCTGCCCTCCTGCCTTCCTCGCTGTTCTGTCTGGTTGTTTCCCTTCTCTCTGTGTTTGTGGTGTTGCTCGTATCTGTGAAGCTCATAGCTATAAAACCCCTTCAGATACTTAAATGAAATGACAATGTTGTTTAAATCACATTTGCTAATATTTCAGGCAGAGCACGAGCCTTAACGGAGACATATAAGATCAATCAGGTTCAGAGTTTTATTTTGGGTTACTATTAGAAGTGTACATGCTTTAATGCTGAAAAAACACTTTTATTTTCTCATACTGACAGGTGCTTCAACACTGTGTTGAAACTTCTGTCTGAAACTGTTTGATTTAGCTCCTGTCCCCTCCTGCTGAATACCAAGTCTGCTCTGATTGGTCTGCTCACACACGCCTGAACCACCAGCACCACTCACAGCACTCTGTCCTGTTTTCAACTTCCAGTTAGCCTCACATCTGCTGTAAATATAGGCTTAAATTAAGTCACGGAATTGAAGGCCGAACTACTGATGAGGCGTGTTTTCTGTGGAGAGGAGCACCCACTGATGCGGACGTAAGATCTTTTACGTGCATATGAACATATACAGAAAAAAGCATGATGTACAGTTTTGGTAATCGCCAATTAAACTTCACTCTATCTTCTCCAGTGTTGTGTTTTGCAGCTTGCAGAAGTGGCTAAACTTGTCCTGTGAATGGGCTGAGATTTACTCAGTGTAATGGCAATGCTGCTTACTTCTCAGAACCGAGGCAACAAAAACATCAGATTTATGTCACTAGGGAAGCGAAAAATTGGGACATTTTCAGCAGCAGTTTGAAGGCAGCCCTCCTGCTTTTCATGTTTGTCTATCTGTTTGCCTGCAGCCTTAAACTCTCATCGTTTGTATGCTTTTCTCTTTTTTTTGTCCATCTGTTTCCCTGTGTGCCAGTCTCTCTGTCTCTCTCTCTTTTCCCATGTCTATCTTTTCTTGACATCTCTATTTTTGTCTGTCAAGTCGATCTGAATCTCTCTACCTGCTCTCTCCGAAATGCATCCTCACAGGGCTGTTTTTTTTTTTTTGCCTTTTTCCAAAAGGAATCTTGAATCTATTCCAGACGTGTCCGCATGAATACAGGCCGGCGAGGCATCTGTTTACAGGACACGGTGGAATCGAATTTCAGGACCTTCATTTCGGCGTGTGAGCGCGCGCAAGAAGGCGGTTAGTTGGGTTTCTCTGCCTTCCAAATCGAGCGTGTCAAAGTACACCTGGCGATAAAGACATAGGAGGAGCGCCCGCTGAGTTGTGAAAGTCATCCATCTATGTCCATTGCTTGATAGCTCAACCCAGAACTTCCACATGCTTGAGGTTGCATGTGAAAAATATAGTGTGTGTGTGCGTGTGTGTGTGTGTGCGAGTGTGTGACGGAGGAAAGGAAAGAAAGGAGACACAGAAAGAGAAGTGCGTGCGCAGAATATGTCTGACGAATGCCTGTGATCAAGGTGGAAAAGGGGCAAAGAGCACCAAAGAGCAGTTTCTTTATGTGTGTGTGTGTGTGTGTGCGTGTGTGTGTGTCTCTCTACCTTGTAGGTTCGACAGGAGGGGTTGAAAGCATTTGTTCCACAAACAAACAGGGTGTCATCATTTTGCTGCAGGAGGACTTTGATGAAATTGTGACACTCGTCCTGCAGGGAGCCGGGAGAGAGAGAAGAAAGAAAGTCCGTGATGACATCTCTGTCTTTTAATAACAGACACTCTTACACACTGAAAGCCACATGTGGTTTTATAAGACGAGAGGTTCTTTCTTTTCTCTCTTTTGAAGTGCAGCTTGTAGTGCTCTGCAGACCAGCGAGAGGCATCGTCGAGCACATAACGATGAAATGCGTTTCCTCGTGACACATTAAGACATATCCACAGGCTGTTTTAATGCTCTTCCAGGAGCAACAGTGAAATCATTACAGGCACAGGTTACACAGGTTTGGTATAGCTTACTGTAAATATCATAAAAATGCTATTTGATATGAAGATTCTCTCTGCAGCGCTCTGTAAAATGTGACGGCAGAAAGTTTTATGGACTGCGGGTGTCTGTTATTACACCTGCAGGGTTTCCTGCGTCTGACGGGGAAACAAAGAAGCTGTGAGAAAATTACATTTGTTGCAGGATGTCTGCATTGTATAACGTGTGATTCGCTCGAAGTGTTCCGCGAAGAAGAACATGGTGACATTTGTTCTATAAATGCAGTTGGGGTGTAAGCACAGAAGTCGCGGTACATTGAGTGTGTTTGTGTGTTTTTCTCCACCTTATGCTTCCCTTTCATTCTGCAAGTGTCGACGTCGGCCTGTCTGGACTTCCATGTCATTTTCTGGAGGGGAAAAAGAGTAAAGCAGAGAATGAGACTCAAACAAGTCATAATGGGTTTACAGCATAGATATTCACTTACTACAAAACCAAAATGTCAATTAAATTAGAGTAACACATCAGCAAAAGTAAGTTCTAAGTCCTTAAGTGCCAAATAATATCTAAAAGTGTGCTACGTAGTTTTGAGGAGGAAGTTTTAATCAGAAGAGAAAGATCTTCAATTACTGAGGTTTTTTTAGGCCTCAACAAACTAAATAAACTCTTTTGTTTGCATGGCAGAACAAACAAGCTGACAACAACTTCACATCTGTTTTACTTTGTTTATGTTTGGCGGACCCCGCCACCTTTCCAGCTTCCATCAGCGTTCTGAGGACCTGATTGAAAATCTTTTAAAACAGCTTGTTTATTCAGTTATGGAAATCATAAATATCTGAGTTTTAATATCAATATTATTAGTAAAATCAATTATTATCATTAGTATTGTAAATATAAAGTTTGTACCTTCTCTTCAAAACTACATAATGCCTCTTTAAAGCGAGAGGGAGTGTGAGCAGCCAAGACAAACATTCACATTGGAGAAAAATGTAGAGCTCAATAACCAATCCATACTGTGATCAATAATCATCATCTGAGATTCTCCGTCATTGATTCCCCTAATGAGGCACCTGCTCCGAGGTGAACTTTATTCTGAGCGCTGATCGGAGATCAGTTTACCTCCTTGAACTTCCAATTCTCTGCCAGCGGGGAGGAAATCAGATACTGACCCCGGATCAGAACAAGGACAGATCCCGCCTTAGAGCTGGGAGCTCGTCTCTGTGGATTGATAGGCTGTCCATCCTTGTGCACTCACACACACACAAACGCACACACACTGCCTTGGCCTGTGGGTCAAAGCCGGCCAGTACCTGCCAGTCAACTACAAACACGCAAACCTTTAAGCCCTCTTTCATCGTCACACACACTTATCAGTCAAAGCTTAGTTATATACCGAGGGTCAGCACCAGCCGCCGGCTCAGACCGCCGCGTAGCCGCCGCTGTTGTACAACATGTTTGGGGCTAGGCCACTGATTAAAGACCCACAGTCATCAATCAATCAGCGCGTCTCCCACCAGCCTTTCATCTGCAGCCTGCTCTCATTAGAACCCACTCGCCGCGCTCTGACATTGAAGTGGATGAGGTGGAGGGAAGGCGGGTTGTTGTATACACGAGAATGGCCTTGTTTGAATTCTGTTTGCATGCATTATGTTAAGGGGCAAGTGATGCCAGCGAGGAGTGGTTGGAATGGGATGGAGAGTGGGTTATTACATCTGAGGGCCTATGTAAATATAAGAGGCCTTTTAGAATAACCTGAAAATATACGAGGGGATCCATCTTGTCTTTCTCGCCCTTTTGCGATTCATCTCATGTTACCCTCCTTCCCTTTCTTCCCTCCCATCTTCCTCCCTCCTCCTCCTCCTCTGCCGCCCTCACTTCCTCTCCTGTCCTCTCAGCTTCCGCTCAGACCTTCCTGCCGTCCCGCCGATGAGCGAGGATGACGCAGGCGTTCGGCGAGCTGATTGATTGGATAATCTTCTTAACGGGGTCAGCGCGGCGAGCACGGCAGGCTCCAACCGGTGAGCGGGTGAGTAAGGCCACTGGCAGGCACATGTATACAATCACGTGCGCGCGTAAAACACACGCTCAGAGCCGGGTTATTAGGGTTACTTTGTCAATCACTGCACGCCGAGAACACCGCGTCCTCACGGAAGGCAGACATCTCACTCACCTTACTGAAAAAGATCTCGTCACTGTTGGCAGTGTCCGTGTCCACCGTGTATATGTGATCCCTGCGAGCGATGGAAGGAGAGGCAGAGAGAGAGAGATGAGGAGATAAAGGTCAGACATCAGCAGACAGTCAAAAATTCAACAAACAATAAACCCATTTCTTTTCTTCCCTCTGTTTTTTCCCCCAAGGCTGCAAACAACGTCAGAAAGGGGGGCTTTGTATAAACTTTGTTCAAACTTCAAAAAATGACAATAAACAAAAGGAGGCCAGAGCTATTTGCTCTGTCAGACAGAAACAGTCAACAAAGGTTTAGAGCGCTGTGGCGCAGGCCCAGGGACAAAGCCTCTTTGTCCCGGGGAAAGGTCTTGGGGGGTGTTGGGGAGGAGGGGAAGGTTGAGACGGGAGGTGCCAAGTCACTCAGAGCTGTTCAGGTCAATTAAGCCTAGTGTTTGAGCCACAGGAAATCTATACTAACACTCATTACAGCTCAGACAAGAAGACTTGTGTGTGCTGGCCTGGAAATCTACAGGCTTCTCCTGTATTACACAGTCCAGCCATACAGACCCCAGTAGGGCATATGGAAGACATAAAGCCCACAAGGGTTAACTACATTTCAGACAGAGGGGCCGGCTGGTGGACCCTGCATGTAGCCGCACCTACTTACCGAGGAGAATTAGGGTGCAGACAGGGAGAGGGGAGGGGGCAGCAGGGGGCACGGGGGGTAGAAGGTGAAGAAGCGGCGTTGAGCGGATGAGACAGCGAGAAGGAGAGATTTTCCTCATTCGAGGAGGAGAGAACTAAAGGTGACCGTGCCAAACGATGTAACTGCTTTAATTTGTGGGAGATTAGCTGTTGAACGTGTTTTTAATCAAAGTGTATAACAGTGGCATCGTCAGACTCACGGCTTAATTACGTTCCAGCTCCCCAACCTGCGCTCAGCCAGTCAGCCTGCCTTGCTCTCTCATTAACTAAATCTAATAAAGTCTTTGGAGGAACAGGCATCTTGAAATGAATCCACTTATATCGCTTTCCTGGGGGCCAGCACCATCTCCTCGAGGATAAAACCCAGTCTACTGTACATTATCAGCCATG
Source organism: Acanthopagrus latus (assembly GCF_904848185.1). NCBI lineage: Eukaryota > Metazoa > Chordata > Actinopteri > Spariformes > Sparidae > Acanthopagrus > Acanthopagrus latus. Next base: position 22,140,020 of record NC_051043.1, read on the forward strand.
ACGCTCAAATTGAATAATTAATCTTTGAGAGCAGTTGAAATTAAGAAAACAGTGCTGCTTTCTCAGTGGGAGAGGACACATATCCGGTAAGGCCACAGAGAATTTCTTTTTTTTTTTTTTTTTTTGCTGTTTTTTTCTGTTGCAATTCCTTCTGTCCTCGTCTACACCGAGACTAAAGTCTGAAAATTATAACACATCACACAACTCGTCTACAATACAGCATGCCTTATTCACCTGAAACAAACAATTTCTGCTATCTTGCCTTCATCAAGCCACTTTTCCAGCACATTAGCTCTGGTTCTCGAGACGTTTCTGTTAGAGATTCCTGGAAAATCGGCTCACTTTCTACCAGTTTTGAGCCGAACCATTGTAATCAACGATAATCAATTATTAACGGAGGGCATTGCACAGTTCCCTGCGTGCAAGCTCACTTCAGTTTGCTCTTTAGCAACCAAAGCTGGTGCTAGTGCTGGTTTGGAGTTGGTTCAACCTGCAAAACTTTAAGAACCGGTTTGACAGCTACTGTAGGCTCACATCATTCAGTCACTGTACACGTCTCCAATTTCCCCGTGTTGGTAAAGACCGATATGGCGGACTACATCAACTTTTTTCAAGTGGTCCAGCCTTTGGCATTGTCTGTCTACACAGACTGATATTCGGACAGCTGTTGCTTCAATTTGGCAAAGATAGCGAAAATCATAATTTTTTTTGTTCAGTGGATTAGTCAGAACACACGCCACTAGCTCTGTTTTATTAAAAATGTGGTTCATTTGGGGTTTTGGTTAGTCCTTGGTCACAGTATAGCCACTGATGTAAGTTGTACTTTGCTCTAGACCACCAAAGTGTTGGTGCCGTTCTGGAACCAGTTTTCATGGAAACACAAAGAACTGGTTCCAAAGTAGGCACTGGCTCCAAACCAGCACCTGAACCACCTTGGCTGGACAGGGTGGTGCACAGTCCCCCGATCTGTTATATATGGCTAAGGCAAGTAGTTTCATAAAACACATCTTTTATATAATCCACCTACGATTCCTCATGCCTCATTCAAAATGGACAACCATCGCAACATTTAAAAGTGATATTCAGCCATGAAAGTTAAGGGAAAAAAAAAAAAACGAAAGAGGGAAGTCAACTTTAGGTCAGTGAGATGCGATCCGTGCACCTCCTCCTCCACTCAGGTTCACTTGCTTGAGCAAATGCCAGATGCTGACTGTCACTCTGCCCCGCTTTAAAAAAAACAACCAAAAAACGAGCACTTCGGGCTAAATCTGCAAACTCTGCTGCGAAATGTTTCTCATTAAGGTTCTCTGGTGGCACTACCGTTGCACTACTCAAGCTAATTGATCTGGATTGAATTTCCAGGGGTTCCTGAACGGTCCGACTGTGTCCCGGTGTTTCTTCCACCTTGCTGTCAGGGTAACAGGAGCCACAGTCTCGTGGAGCTACAGTAGATTTGATTGTTGGGCTGGAAACTGTAATTTGTCACAGATAGAGGGCAGACGGAGGAAGAGGAAAGATTCAAATGAAAAAGAAAGATGATGGGTGATAATGCTGATGGATGATATCAGTAAAATGTTCAACCATGCCTCCCTAAGTTCCGCCACTTGTTCATTTAGCTCCATTTATATCTTTATATTAAAATTCAAACTTTATATTAAAAAGACAAAACTAAATCAAAAGCTATTAAATCAGAGGATTACTTGGCGGATTTAGTGTAATCCCGTGGGTTATTTTACTGCCTGCAATTTTAAAACAGCTCATGAGGAATCTATAATTGACTGCTCCATAATTTTCGGCAGTAACCTTCCCAGCCTCGCTCCCTGCCTTGTGCCTCCCTCGTCCCGGCGCTGACAGCGTCCTCGAGGGCCGAGGCCTTCCAGCCGCAGGGTTTTTGGTTCCAGCAGAGATTAGAGGGAGCCAAGCGATGAGGCGTCCCTCAAACATCCTGGCTGGAGATGGAGGAGGACAATGGAGCGGCTGTGTCTGTGTCAACACCAGCTCTCCAAACACACACATGTGCACGGAGACACGCTCGCACAAACACGCACAAGCACCCTTTCACCTCTCCACCGCTGCACCTGAACTCATATTACAACATGCTCACTTCCCTCCGCTGCGTGAGTCACATCTCGATAAGTCACATCTCGATAACTTCTACAGAACAGGGGACTTTAAGGACTACACTGCTGGTATTGTGCGTTGTAGAAACGTTAACTACAGAGCAAATATATACTTGACATTATTGCCGACCATTTTCCAAAAGCAAACCTGAAGTCTTTAAATTGATTTCCTACCTTCCAGGCAGCCAGTGGTTTCCATTTATTTAAAAAACTATGAAAATCTACTTGTGGCGAGCTGAAACCTGCTTCAGATACTTGATCCATCATGGACAAAATTTCATTTTACACTAGTGTCATGAGGTATGACCCGACATCCTGGACCAAAACACTTTTAAAAACATGCAGTATCATGATTATTGTAGTTATTGGATCATAAATCTCAGGATATTAAGAGGAAACTAATATTTATTTATCATTATTGATTAATCTGCTGATCACTTCTTCATTTTCTTGATTAAGCATTTATTTTAGGTAATATCAACCAATGGTGAAAAAAGATACTCAGTCATACTCAGAGAAGCAGCAACAAAAGTAGAGCTGCAATTATGTTGATTATTTTCTTAATTCAATTCAATTAAAAAAAAACTTTATGTGTCCCCAGGGGGGATTTAAAGTTAATCAGTGTCTCCCAAAGCCTGAGACGACATCCTCAAAGGAGGTTTTGTCCACAGCCCAACATTATTCAGTTTACTGTCACGGAGGACTGAATAAACCAAAATATATTTGTGTTCAAGGAGAACAAATCAGATCATGTTGACTTTTGTTTGTCTTAACAAAATCTACTCAGATAGATCAATGGTTTATCAAAAGTTGGCAATTAATATGATAGTTGGCAGCTAATCGATTATTGCCAAAGCTCTGAACTAGAGAATATTTGGCATAGCAATAATTAATCAGTTATTCAGTAGATGCTGATGACTTGTCTGAAAATCAGCTAATTGGCTGATTTATTCATTGAATAATGCAAGAAACAAAAGGAAATTCACCGACCATACTGTGGTAGAGGGGAAAAGTTAAATGGTACATTTGTTTCTCGCCTTCAAACGTTGCTGGTAAATGAACCAGTGAAGCATCAACAGGAGTTTATATGCTGTAAAGCAGGAACATATGAAAATGTTTACAATAAACTTTAGCACACTTTCAGCTCAGTGGTTAGAGATACTTGCGCATCAACATGTGAGCTTTGTTAATAATTTCCTGTTATGAGTCTTCAAACCCCTAAAAGAAAACGGGGCATCCAGCTGACCAGCAGCCTAAAGCTGAGGTCAGAGTTCAGGACTGACCCCCTGAGCATCAGACTAAACAAACGCCCTGAGTAAGAGCTGCTGTCCTGTCCTGTTCCCTGGAATGTAATGATACAACCTTATTCTTCTATTGTGCAACAGCCTGTTTATGTTTGTACTGAGCAGGTCAGTGTGGACATAAAAAGAGCTTTTCTATTGTTTATTGTTTTCTAGAATAGAATCCGTTCAGATGCAGTTGTGCACATAAACATTCATGCATAAACAATTATTTAAGGATATTGTATACTTGTAAACTAAACCCAGGCATTTTAGATCACACAAAATCCTATAAAAATATTTGTAACAATTCACAAAGTGCAGTACACAATGAAGTGTGTATCTAACAATATACACCATCTGCAGTACTGTATGAGTAAAGATAGCTGTTCATAAAAAACAATGTAAATGCCAGCTCATCGGCCCTCCTCCTTTGCCATGAGGTGAACTGCCTTTAACGGTTTCCTCGGTTAATGTCACATTTCACGGTGAATCTTGAACCACTCACACCACAGGTCTCAGACTGGGTCCAATGAAATTATCAGGAAGTGTCAGGAAGCCTCAGCCTGAGCCCATCCAGTCTCCATCTTAATTAATCTGCACCAGAGGTCATCAAAGTCTGACACCGTGCCATCCCTGTAGACTGTGGGCTACTACTTGAGACCCATTTGTTATCCCATACTGGCACCGACAATGGAATCAGCCACAAGCAGCTCCTGTTTGCTGGATGAACACACAGCTTGCACTGGAATACTTAACGTTGGAATTCTTGGGCAAGTTCTTAAGTCATGATGATGTAAATTTGCAAAGGACATGCAGTAAAGAGGTGCAGATAATGACACGTGTATCATGTCTGTGGGTTCAGATCCGAAGTGTCATTTTAAGCAGAGACTGCAGCAATCAGGCGCCGAGGGTTTGAGAGTATCTTCATTTTCTTAATGAGCTGGGTGTCACTGTTGACCGGGTGGGTGAGTTTGTGAAATCAGTGCACAGAACCACAATAACTCAACCTCTGTCGGGTTCAAGAGCACGAACATGCAGCTGTCCTTTTCCCCGAACAAGTTTCCCCAAGTGTCTGAACATGAATTTAATTGGTTTAAATCAGTCTCAAATTTACAGCCCAGTGAGAATTTGCCTGTTTTCCTACCAGGTCTGACTGCACTAATCCATCCGAAGATGTTTTAGCTGCTTGTTAACAAGGCTGTCAAACGGACGTCCACAGCTTCAGTCACACCACCGCATATTTTTAAGGCGCTGTGGTTAATTTTTCACGAGAAGCGAGACAATCTCCATCCGTGAGCGTGCCAGCCAAACCGTGACGCTTTCCGAACCCCGACCGAGTGGCTTTGTGCTTAAGCCGTAACAAAGCATCGTGACAAAAGAAAAACAGAAAAATTCAACCTAAACATACGTCCAGTTTGATCTCACCGTGGTTTCGCACAACACTTGGCTAACATTTATTCGCGCCACTGGGTTGTGTCGTTCTCTTTCAGATCATTTTCTCCCTCTTGACTGTAAACTATGACTCAAACAGACTTTAACGACTGCACACAAAAGAGTCCACTGCTGTATACAGGGGACGTGCCGATGATGATGAAAGCGAAATAACAGAAGCTTTGATGGCCAGTGGGTGCAGACAATCGGCTGTCAAGTGAATCACTTGGCGTGGGGCTTGCGTTTCCCCGAAATTCAGCGACAAAAATGCATGAGTAGGACGGAAGGTATGCAAATATCCTCTCCGACACAAATATGGAGGCAGCGGAAAAAAAAAAAAAAAAGGGATGGGTACAGAGCTGAATGGTCGAGGCAAGACAGTGGACCGACTGAGCGCGCGGGAGAGAGTGTGAGATTGAGAGCTATAGAGTGACATAGAGGGTCTCCATCGGACATGTAGCCATGCGTGGCCATGAGAACACAGCGGCTTTGTGTGGAAGAATGTGGTTATTATAACAGCGCACTGCTTCTGGGTGACGGCGGGCCGGCTTGGTCCATCTGCTGGGCCTTTGTCAGACTATCTCGCACTCCGGTAGCAGAAAAGAGAGGAACGCGATTAGCATGCGCCCCGCACCTTTCGCCGCCACCCCTCTTTTTTTTTCGCAAACTAAATGCCTGCACGTCCAGCCCTTCCCCTCCACCTCCCGCCCCTTTCGCTCTCATCACCCTCTTCACCCATATTCCTCTCTCTTTCCATAACTGGATCATGGGTGGTAGAGGAGGCTCCATTGTACATTGTTTTGGCTTTCCCTGGTTCAAATCCTCTTCACAAAGTGGATGGGAGGGAACCGGGGAAGCCAGCAGGCACCTTTGGGGCTGTGAAGGGAGTTGTTGGGGTTCTGAATGGGCTGAGGGCACCGAGAGGCCCCCAGTGATGGGGTGGCATGAAATACAACAAGCCAAGGTTCACTCACCCCTCAAGCTGAGGCAGGTTGTTCTTTTGGAAGGTTGAAGCTCTACAATCTCTCTTCCTTTCCTTTTTGTGAGTGTGTGCATGTGAATGTGAGTGTTTGTGTGTTTTTTGTGTGTGGCTGGGTCAGTTTTCAGGGTCCACTCTGCCCCATGAGAACAGCATGCATAATAAGAAAATAAGGGAGGGGGTTTTCCTTACATTTAACGACTAATTTGGGCCCAAGATTCTCACAAGATCTCAATTTTAATTGCTAGGAATTAGTAATCGATGCTGTAAAAATAAGAACATGTGCATTTGAATGACTTAATTTATGTGCATGAATTAATTATCCGTGCACAGCAACTCACAGAAAATGTCATTAAGCAGTATTGCTAACATGATAAAGGGATGTCACGGATTACAACATATCTTAATACACAATATTCTAAGTATACCCATATATGTCTGTTCAGAATCAGAACCCAGGCAGTATTTGCATTTAGATTAGATTGCCTATGCCTCACTGTTTACTTTGCACTGCATTATCATTAGGCTAGCAGCCAGACGTAGCCAGTAATGCTGAAAAAAACACAGCAATATAGCAGCTAAACAAGTCTCAAGGGGAGAAGGACAAAAGTAATCAATGTAATAACCTAGTAAAGTTTATATAAAGGAAAGTGCGAGTGCTTTTTGTCAGCCTCTCAATATCAAAACTTCTAACCTTGCTGCGAAAACTCTGATCGCGCCTTCCTAACCCAGCCTGTAACTTCAGCTCCTGCTGTAACAAAACCACTAATTCCAGAGCATGAGTGACTACGTCCAGGTTGTGGAATATATTTTTGCAAGTAAGAACACATTCTACGTATTTTCGGAGTTACATTTTGGGTGAAAAACTTGTTCCAACTTTTAATTCAGGTGATTATGATCACTGGGGCGGCAAGCTTTGTTTCAGTGTGTGGACGTGGCTGGATGTCGCTGGTGCTGCGAGGAGAGAGAGAGGAGGCGACCGTGTAATCCCAGTCATTAGTGGGTTTTAACAGGATTTGGTGCAGCTACAATAATGGAGACTCTAGTGGCCTCCACTGACAGACCCAAAGAGACCCGACAGGGAAGAACAGCAGCCACAGAGGCTCGACTGTTCCAGAGGACTCAACTGAGAGAAGGTAATCTGGATTTTTGAGAGTGTGTGTTTGTGTGGAGGGGTGTGTGTGGGTGTGTGCGTGTGTGTGTGTGTGTGTGTGTGTGTGTGTGTGTGTGTGTGTGTGTGTGTGTGTGTGTGTGTGTGTGTGTGTGTGTGTGTATGTGTGTGTGTTTGTGTGTGTGCAGCAACCACAAATTTGGGTCCCTCACACTGATCTGTCTTTCTGTATCTCCCACACACACACACACACACACACACACACACACACACACACTCTCTCTGGTTCCCATGCTTCCCAGCCTCATAGAGGGGTGTAAACAGAGTGTGGTTGGTGTTACCATGGTGAAGGCCGACTGAGGGCCGGGAATGGCGACTATGCCCTGCATGTGGAGAGACCTGGGGCATACTTGCTAGGCAGGCTATACAGTAACGCACACACACACACGCACACATTTTTACATGCACAGCTATGTATCGACTGTGTGTCCGCGTGTTGTCATGTCTTCAAACCTTGGACTGATCTCAGATGGAAAAATTCTTGTTTTGTACAAACCTTGGTTTTAGCCATTGTTTCCATCTGTAACAAAAATATTGGATCACAACAATTTGTGGAGATTTTGGTGACATTGCTTAAAAGAAGCAGTCAGACAATGTTTGAAATAAAACAATTATGTTAGCCAAATGTATCTGAAAAAGAAAAGGCAAACGGGAAGATTAACATCCAATACAAGTTTAAGTTGTTTTTTTTAATGAACATTGTTGCTGATTGTTGCAGTTAATGTTGTTGATGACTGGAACAGTGATCCCACTGAAGATTGTGGTCGCATTGCATCGCATCATATTGTATCAACAGCTCTAAGCAATTACTTTGGTGATAGAAATAACGGCTAAAACTGCAGATATAAGACCCACAAATAATGTGTGTCTGTTATGTATAATAACACTCCTGGAAAGTATTTTTTAATGTAACATACCGTATTATAGCATATTGTCTTGTATCACATGGTACTGTACTGCACCATATCCTATCCTATCCAAACGTATCACCAGCTCTTAGCAATAATTTTGGTGACAGAAATCATGGCTGAAACTACAGAAATAAAACCCAGTTAGAAACTAAAATGAAATCCAATAATCAAATAATAACTGTTACTTAAATCTAAATTACATCTAAACACTGTAAATAGTTGAGAGCTGTTCTCTTTATACAAGCTTAGGTGCCGCCCCACAGAAGCAATTCCCCTGTTTGTGGACCAAATGGGGAGTCACCCATCTTCATTATCCCTCGCCTCTCTGCCACTTTGGGTATGTGACTGGCCTTTAGCCATATAACTATAAACCCAGCCCCTATGTGCTGCATTGGCTGGGTATGTATGAGATTGGTTGTCTCATCTGCTGCAGCTCATCTTACTGATGTTGCTCGACCTAATCAGGAGTGGATTCTTTTTTTTTTTTTGCGAGAAATTCTCTGGAACTTTAAAACACTCTGAAGGGAGTTCTCACAACGGTAGAGGTTCAGGTACACACACACACACACACACACACACAGAGTTTATACTGGCGTCCTCTGGACTGGCAGCAATGATCTTAAATTAAGAGAACGAAGATTAAAGCTCTGATACATCCGCCTGACTGCTACACTAAAAGTAACTTCAATCAAAGCCATTGATTGAACACACACACGCAGTGTGGAGAGGAGCCACATAGCCTGGCTTGCTATGCTTACAGCTGCACACATCCATATTCCTGCACACACACCCACAGACACACACATTCACACAGATATATTTTCCCGAGATCAGGATGATAAATCTTCCATTGCACTGTGATGAATTCCCTCTGAATGCTGTACATAGTGTACCCTGACCATGAAATATGGACCGCTGGGATAGGAGTCCTCCTGCGTCCATCTCTCGCTGCATCAAGAACAGTTTATTGCTTTTAGAGAACGTGACTCTGCTACTAAACACCTACACCACACACATGACAGCAGACACACACTCGCCACTTAGCTCATGCACGGAGAAGTTTTATCCCCATTACCTTCAGTTTAATTTACATCATGTCTCAGTTTATCATGGATAATGTAGCGCTGATAGCTACCATAAAAAAAACTCACAATGCAACTTGGTACGAGGTTGAATCTCATGCTCATAAATGACTTCACAAAAAAGCCCCACTATTTTCTCTGTCTGCTACTGCATTTGTATGCAGAGAGCGATTTAAAGAGGGACGTGTGAGCAGAAAATGTGCCATGCATCCTTCTTTCTAAGAGCATATTTTTGATGAAAATCGAGAGAAATCAGTACTTTGCTCAGTCCACCGCCTGTCTTGTTAAAACTGAACAAACAAGAGGGTTTTTGATATCCTGCATATGAAAAGACAGCAGTCTGATATCTTATCAGGCTGTTCTGTCGCTCCAGATAATGCACCTGATGGAAACTGAGTGGAGGGATGCGATTCAGAATATTAAAGGACTTAACTTGTGCGAACATGTGTTGAATTCATAATAAACATTCAATAGGTATGAGTCTGGGAGGGCTGATGATATTTTACACACACTTGAAAAGCCATATGACCTCATCAACAGAGGCCATCTTTTTCAATATCTGTCTACAAGTAAAGGCTTAAACAGGACTGCAAAAAGAGCAGCCGATTCCACAAAATCAATACATTTAATTCAAACTCCAACCCGAGGATGAATTATCAACCACTGCATCTGTTGCTGAGTTCCTCCGTTGCCAAAGACTTGCCTCTTTCCCCCTCTGGATTAAGCTACTTTTGTCTATTTACGAACTCGTCAGTTGCTATGTTTGTATGCATCTCGTAGCTTAAAAAAATCTTGTCATTTTATTGCCAGCGCCAAAACAGGAGCCAAAGGGATTTAATACACTGAGCAGCCATTCAAAAAACAGCCTGAAACAGTGTTGAGCTTTGGACTGCGTTCACAGTGGCCATCTGCAAGCTGCTGCACACCAAGAACTGAGGCTCACTGGTCTAGAGGCATGATGGCAAAGCTGTGTGATGCTGGCCCCAGAATAAACAAGTCATTTGACTGGACAACATTCATAAAAGCCGCTATTGATGTCGCCTAGTTTTTTTTTTTTTTTTTTTCCTTTCCCTGCAGCATTGTCCGTTGTTTCATGGCTTCAGCCTTGCTGGGTTGAGCCTAGGCTCCCTTTCACATTGATTTCTGAGACGGTGATTGTCTTCGCTGTTCGCTGCCTTAAACTGTTTGTCATTCAACTTTTACATGTCTTCATCGATATCCCGCTCGAGCCGATGGATTTCAGCGCACAGGCCGTCATTTGTGTCGCCATGTAATCGACTCCAACATTCCTCTCAGTGTCGGGATCAATGCCGGTCATCCCGCTCGGTCTAATCTGAGGCAGCCATCCCAGTTATTCAAGGGTCACATACCCCGGCCATGTGTCTGAATTCCTGTCTGCTTTAAGCAAGTACGCAAGTGTGGGACCGGCGCACCAGGTGACCTCGCACATGCACACCCAAACACATGATCACAGGCTGAGGCACCCACGCCCACGGGCGCACCGACACATGTTCGCCATCCCGAATGTATATCCATATGCACACATATCACACTCGGAGAATCACTTTTAAATCCACACGACAACTGGTCACACACACACACACACACACACACACACACACACACACACTCCCTCTCATGTGCACACCCCTCCAATAAAGCGTCTGTGTCTCATTTCCCTGCCCTGCCCCCCAGGCCCCTGCCACCCCATGTGGAGCAGGTGGGCGACAGGCGCACCAAAGCCTCTGGCAGCACACACACTCACACAGGCTCTCTCTTTTGCTCAGTTTCCTTCCACACACCTCCTCTTAATGACCTCAGATATGTTAAAAAGCGCTGCCACTTAAAGCAGCAGTCTCCCTCAGCCACTTAATTTGACATGCTTGGGAGGAAAACAAAGAAAGACCCCTATTGTGGCGTCTAACAGTATCCAATCAAGCCTGCCACTCAATTATCCACGGACGGCGCAGAACAAACGTAAAAAAAAAAAAAAGGAGCTGTTTTATTTAACTTTTTTTCAATGCTGCATTGAAGGCAAACCTGCCTGTTTTGGACAAGGCCCTGACTGTTTCTCTCTCTCTCTCTCTCTCTCTCTCTCTCTCTCTCGCTCTCTCTCTCTCTCTTTTTTCACAGCGGTGAAGCAACATGAACACGTCTAAAATACTGATGACAAGAGAGAAGTCAAAATCAATATCGGTTTTCTCCATGGCACCAGATGCTGTAATTGAGCTGTATTATCTGTGAAAGTTGAGTCACACACAAGTAAAGGGGAGAAACACATTGACTGGTAGACAGAAAGCAATAAAGACAGGTGACAGAAAGGGGAGGTGAAAAAAAAACAGCCTGGCACAGAAACAAAGAACGGAGTTTTAAAAATCGATTGGTGAGGGCAACTAGGCTAAGGAGTCCAAACTTCTGTATTAGTTGTGTATTAATGTTTATCAGCAACACAGAAGGTGCACTAAGACTTGGTTGGATGGTGCATTTAATGTGGCATAGAAGAAAAAAATTTGGATACTCTTTCCTTTGTGATAAGTGTTTAATTTATCTTTATCTGTATGTGTGTGGGCGTGTGTTTGTCTGCCTTGATGTTAAACCAAAGCAGGGCACAAGTCTTCGGGGACGTCGTACGAGGTAAACAGGGTTTTGGCAGACAGTGAGCCAAAAATAGAAAACAACAAAGGGCTAATGAAAGACGGGAAAAAAAAAAAAAAAAACGTCCAGGCTACTAAGTGCTTTAAAAGTCTCAGAAGCAATTTCTCCTGATTCTCAAAACTTTAAGCAGAAAACAGCTCAGCGTGGCGCCGAGGTTCAGACAATTCGTCTGACCCAGTGGATCTCACAGCCTTCAGCCATCGCAGAGTTAAAAAGAGAATTACGTGTTTACAATCCTCAACTGGCAGCAATGGATGAGAATCATAAATGAAAGTCAAATTCAATCAATGGCTGTAATGTGAGAGAGGGTGATGAAGGATTCAATAATCCCGCCAGAACCAGACTCTCTCAGTTTAATTAACCCCAATCTACAGCGGCCTGCTTGATTCCACAAGGAAAAGCAAGAAAACCTGCAGGATGTTTCTGTCTGACACAGCAACCGTATGCGAGGGGGACCACATGTTCAAAAAGCGGCTATCATCACTCACCTGGCAGCGATGTATAACGTCCTGTTCATGATCATGATGAGCTGGATGTCCAGTTTGTGCCGCTGGGTGTTGTTCCTGCCAGGTTTGTGGCCTACAAACGCTGGATACTGCTTTGTGTCTGCAGAACAAAGGGACAGAAATGAATTTCTGTGTGTTTAACGTGTGCAACGTCTCCTCAAAATCACAAATCTATATTACTAATTACGCTCAGAATTTTATTTGATTCTCTATTGAAACAAAGTGCTGTCAGTCTCTTCGCAAAACATTTTGACATTAAAAACATTTCCTCATTATTTTAAAAGAGATATATTATGCTCATTGGAATTGTATTTTGGGTTGCTACTAGAATAGGTTTATGCGCTTAAGTGCTCAAAAACACCAGTTTTAGCTCCTGTCTCTTTAAGGCTCTCTTCTCGAACACACAGTCTGCTCTGATTGGTCAGCTCACACACGCCTGAGCCTGCACCACTCACCACTTCTCCTCTCTCGTGTTTTCAGGTTCCAGTTAGCTTCACCTCGACTGTGAATATGGGCAGAAATCATACCAATGTGTGACATGCTGATGTGGTGTGCACTTCAGGAGCAGTGTTTTCTGTGAGAGAAAGGAGCTCCCATTGATGCAGATTTTGTGGGAAAAAAAAAGTAGTAGTAGAAGTAGTTTGAACAGTATTTGAACAGGGCTGCATAATATAGTCTCAGAATCTGCAATTACTTATGATTATCTTTGCATCACAGTTTTACTGAAAAAAACAATAGAAATCGAGAAGATGTGACATGTGTCGGGGTCTGTACCAAACAAACACATCTTCTAACATCATGAGAACACATCATGAGAAGCACTTTTATCTTATTCTTTTTATTAATTGTGCAGCTCTTCATATGAACATAATTTCCAGGACACACAGCTGTAACCTTTTTTTTTTTGGAATAACTATGAGTTTCATCGTTTTTTATCGAATGTCTCATGGGCTTTGGGTCAAGCATCAACCCACAACCCGACCACTGTTGTTTGTTGAGCTCCTCCTCCTGCGGCCATAAATTGCAGTTTAAAAATGTTCTGCACTGTACCATGCAGTCTTTCTATTGTTGGTGGCTTTGGATGAAAGCCGCCTGGTTTCAACAAGCAGTCAGATAGACAGAGCAGGTCTATGTGAGGTTGGCCGGCTTCTCTCTCAGCTCTCCTGCCCAGGAGTGTTCGGGCGCAGCGTAAGGCCCGGAGAGACAGTAAGACGGGGCAGGACAGAGTGAGAAACAGCGAGCAAAACAGAGGAAACAATGACCCTATCTTTATAGCCTGCAACAGCATTTAGACTATCACACACAGCATTAGGAGCCCGACAGGAAAATAGCGGATTATCCTTTGATGTGGGGTGGGCTCCGTTTCAAATGCTGCTTTAAGTCCTTCATTTTTGTGTGCGTAGAGAGGCTATCCTTGGGCGCCAAATTACACTCCGTGCCTTCAAAATGTATTCAGTGTAGGGGAGGTGGGGGTTGCAGAGGAAAGCAAGGGGTTGAGAGGGATGTGGAGGAGCAGAAGGGATAGAACAAGTGAGAGAGATACCGAGAGGGGGGATTTGCGACGTGGAAGACAAAGCGGGGGGGGGGGGGGAGAGAGTGCAGGGAGAGAGTGAGGGAGGACTTGTAATGAGTGGAGGGACAGTGCCCAAGAGGAGGGAGAAAGAAATAAGGATATACTTACAGTTGCCGTGTGAGATGCTAATGGGCTCGCTGTCTTCGGGGAAGCCCGCCCCGGCTATTTGCAGTAGCGTGAAGTAGAGTAACAAGGCCTCTGACCTCATGGTCGCACCAACACTGCTGCTGCTGCTGCTGCTGCTGGTCCTCTGCTAAGGGTTTACCTCAGCCTGCACAAAGAGACACGGGAGTGGGAGAAGTGGAGGAGAGGGAAGAGGACGGGGAGGGATGAAGGGGGGGAAAGAGAAAAACAACAAAGTTTGTCACACAAATCTGTTTTCACCTGAATGCCTCCTCAATTACTTCCCCTGCTCGGGTTTGTGCATTCTTTGTGTACAACAAAAGAAAACGCAGAAGCCTGGAGGGGGAGAGCGAGGAGAGGTGGAGGAAAAGAAAGGAGTTAGCCAAACAAATTCAAGTCCACCTGAATTAGCTGTTTGTGCATTTTGCACGGCCCATTGCAATCTGTCAGAGATGTATTTATATATGCATTTTTCGATGACTCAAGTGAGCCGCGTTGCAAGCGAAACAGAATTAATTGGATTAGGGTGGTAATATGCGTCATAGATCGATGTCAGGCAGAGAAGAAGAAGAGCTTCTCTCTCTCCCTCTCCCTCTGTGTGTGTGTGTGTGTGACAGGTCTTAGTGAAGTGGGTGAGCTCTTGGTGAGATTAGCCTGCTGTAAAGTACCAGCAGTACCTGGAGATGGGGTGGGATGGCATGGCAAGTGCCTAATTTCCCACTTGTCAGTCTGCTACAAGGGTAGCAATCCCACATCCCAACTCCTACAGGCCGATGACTACCGCGGACTAAATCGGTGCATCAGTGTGGCTGTTGAACACTTCAATTTACCACAGCAATAGTTTAAGAGCCACCTGCAGGCTTGCTCTTTCCATTCTTTTCTCTTCACCTCATTCCTCATTGCACCCGCTTCTCTACCTTAAATGCCAACTGTTGACTCTCTATTCTGACTCAATAAGCGTGACGGCTGCTCATTTCCTGGAAATGTAATACCCTTTTCCTGATTATTTACCTTTAAATCCTGGAAAGCGCGGCGTCCTACACCAGCTAATTTTCTAATGTAACGTATATGTGCCCACTGGAGTGGATTTTATAGCGGACGCCCCTAAATTGTGTTGATCTAACGTCTTCATCGCACGAACCATGGCAACCGAGCTTCCTTTTTTTTTTTTCGCCGCAGTTTGTGGCAACAAATTACACCCATAAATCATCCAAGACAATTATTGCGTCTGTAATCTAATCAAGAATAAAGCATTTAATTTGCATAAAGCACGTTAAGTCTTCTCTCTCTCCCTCTCTCTCTATCTCTCTCTCTCAGTCGAAGCTGCAGGGGCGAGATCCTGCTCGGTAGATAGAGTAAGGGATGCTTCAGGGATGAAGAATTGAATAAAATAGTCAATTTCATTTGCTCCAGTCTGATAAAAGTTGTTTATCCCACGCTGTATTTTCATTCGCTATTGTATGTCCAAGGGGGGAACGAACAGGGGGGCGAGGAATAGAGAGAGAGAGAAAGAGAGAGAGAGGGAGAGAGAGAAAGAGAGAGAGAGTGAGAGAGAGGGAATTACTCTCTCTTTTCTTTGTCATGTCTCTCTCTCCCTCTCTCTCCATGCTCCTGTGAATCTCATTCAGGAGAGGAATGAAAACACTATTCACTGGGAGAATCACTTTAACACTGAGGAGAATACCAATACTAAAGCCTGGATACGACCTTGATCTCACAAGCCGCTCTGTTCCCCCCCCGCCTCCCCCTCTCTGCTTTCTCCCTCTTTGGCCTCCCCCTCTTATCCTTACACTGTTTTGTTTTGTTTTTTCAACTGCACTTTATATTTTATGAAGAAAAAGGAAAAAAAAATACTAAAATGGATTTTCCTTCACCTTTATCATGCAGCGAAGGCTGACGGCGCTACACTCTTAGCCCTGTGTGCATTCCAACTTTGTCAGAATATTTCTTTTTTTTTTTCTTCCCTCTGTACAGTAGAGGAACCCTCTGAGGAGGGGCTGAAATGTGTTTTCCTCCTGAACCTTGACCTGGAAGTCCTTCAGTAATTGACTGATTGATGAGCAGGAAGTGGCATGAGGCAGAGAGGTTCAGCCCCGAGGGAGCTAACACAGTGGAAGACAGATGGAGGTTGCAATGAGCGAACGTCACATGGTGTGCGCAGGAGTCTAATAAATGTGATTTTTAGATTGGACCTGCTGCTTCTTGCTTATGAATGTAGCTGTAATGTGGTTGAAAGCATTCAGAAGTCAAGTACAACCAGGATCCAAAGCTCCTGAACCAGTGATTAAACACCGACACACCCCTGCTGTTCTGAGCTCCCAGCCCAGACCACTAGCTGCACTGCCAACCAAGCAGCTAATGGCAGCTGCATGTACGAGCAGTTAGCGGTTACTCTGGTGACAAGCTGCCCCCTATTTGTTCGTCCAATCCAGTGCACCTCCGATGTTCACCGAATGATTCACACAGGGTTAACTGTGCTCCAGACATTTGTCTTCCATGTGCGTTGGAGGAGAATTCGGCGGCTGCTCGGAGGCGAATCACATCCTCCATCTACATCAATGAGGTGTAATAGCATGCTAAAAAGGGTTAGCCGAACCATCTCACACTGTCTCTTGTGATGAGGAAAATAAATTGAGCACAAAACGACTTAAGTGAAACCCCTGAGCCTTCCAGTGGCCCTTTACTTAAAAGCTGCCACACACGAGTAACAGGAGGCAGCGAGACACAGTCTGTCTTTACCGAATTACACTCTTTTTGTGGAAGAGCAAATTGCTTCCTTGCGAGTGTGACTGCGTGCATGCGTGTGTGTGTGTGTGTGTGTGTGTTAAATCCTGATGTGAAATCCTGCTTTTATACAGCGCTGCAGACGCCTGTGCGAGCTGAGCACCCCAGGATCCAGGAATCAAGGCTCAAAGTTTAACAATAAATTACCGACTACCAAAAACCACACTTACGCACGCAGGTGGAAGCGTGTGGATTTCCTCTCTTGTAAAAAAAAAAAAAAAAAAATCTCCTTGAAATCAACCAAAGAGAAGACAGAAAGAGTAACAGTGGCACCCTGTACCTCCTCCTCCTCAGGCTTTTAATAGATAATAACATTTTGAGAACCTTAGCTGCGATTCCCTCACACCTCCCGCGCACTCTCAGTGATAAAGTGGTCGGTTGTGTGTGTGTGTGTGTGTGTGTGTGTGTGTGTGTGTGTGTGTGTGTGTGTGTGCGCGCACGCACGCACATAAGTGTGTGTAATGCAAAAAAGTGGGGAGTTAATCAAGCTGGATGCTGGCAGGAGGCCACCAGCAGGTAATAAAAACACAAGGACCCCCCAGAATCCCTCTACATATGAACACACACATGCGCACACACATTTACTCATTCTCTATCCTTGCCAGAAGCAAAAGCACCAGAAAACTTGAATAAACACACATAAACTCAAACTAAATGACCAATAAACAGATTCAACTGGCAGCAGACGAATGATCACAAACACAGTTTCCCTCCCCAGACTGAGCAGCCCCACGAGGGCAGCCGACTTGAACCGCATTAGCCTTAACAATAAACATATTATCTGGCCTAATGATGTAATTGCTGCTGTTGCGTCAACATGTTAGCTACGGGAGCTGGAAGCTTAAACATACACACAATAACATGAGTTTGTGAGAGTGGCAGGGTCAGCTGCGGAGGGCCTCAGGTGAGGCAAGAGGAAGGAAATGTCACCCGTCATTTAAATTGTCCGTCTGGTTAAGTGCACAAACATACGCAACACATTTTTTCCCATACGCTCACACACACGCACAAGTAGTTAATCTAGCGAAGGTCCCGGCCATTCATCTCCTGAAGGCCCCCACTGTGCCACAGCCGTCAGACCGCGCAATGAAGTGAGAGACTGCCATTTAATTACACCGGAGCAGACCTGTTGATGACAGACCGACTGCTCCTCCGACAAAAAAAAAGACAGCTCCAAATGTCCAAAAACAACACGTTTAAGCTCAAGTGACCGTGCAATCTGGCTGCCTTGTACATCAGAAGAAAAGACAGAAGCGGTGTGAAATTGAGACAGCTGCTTCTTTCCCTGACCAAGGTGGGGTTTTTTTTGGTTGTTTTTTTTGCCTAAATCTAACCAGACAAATCAGATCAACCAAACACAAACCTCCCATTGTTGTTCCTCTGACTTTGGTGTGTTAATGAGCTTTACATCATAATGTCAACTCAAGTCAGCTGTATCTTTATAGCACCAATTCACAACAAATGGTATACCATGACACTTTTCTATGGGAGCAGGTCTAGACTTCCCTCTTTGATCAATTACTGTAATTTATAGAGACCCAGCATTTCCCCCCATGAGCAAGCACTTGGCAACAGTGGTGAGAAAAAAAACTGCCTACAGGCAGAAACATGTGGAAGCAGCCCGGATGCTACAAAGAAGATGTGATGTACTGCAAAGTGGTTTTGTCTCAGACTTGTTACCGCCCCGGCACATTCCCCTAAAACCACGAGAATAGTGCTTTACCTGAGGGTTAATGCTTTTAGTGCTGTAAATTTAACAGTAGAACGTGCTTTTAAAAAGTCAGGAAGCCTGTTATCTCAGATTTACCAAGTAGAGCTATAAAGTTTTAACAAGTTGAAATTATCGGACAACTTTACTTTTTTTTATTTTTAAGTAATCGGTGTCCCCGATCTTTTAAAGAAGTGGGACTGTCAGATTTTACACTGTATGCAAACACAAAGCAAATGTTTGGTTGATTATACAGAACTTTTTTTTTATTGCACATAAACAGCTAATTTTACTGCTACTAAACCTAAGCTGTCATGTCATGTCATGTCATTGTCCGAACCGCTTATCCCTTTCCATGGGGTTGCAGGGTGTTGCTGCTGGAGCCAATCCCAGCCTTGTCTCAGGGCGAAGGCAGGGTACTCCCTGGATAAGTCGCCAGCTCATCGCAGGGCCCTCACTAGTGAGCAATGTCGGGTTCAGTGTCTCGCTCAAGGACACTTCGACATGCAGCTCAGCCCTGCCCGGAGCTGGGATTTGAACCAGTGACCTTCCGATCACTAGTCGACCTGCTCTACCCGCTGAGCTACAGCCGCCCCAACCTAAGCTGTTTTTAGCTCATAAAAAAAATCTACTTTACTTGGTAATTCTGAGCTAATCTCTTCCAAAATCAACTTTTCAAGTTTCCAGTGTACATGACTTCAAAGTTGGCGGGCCGTGTCCAAAACTTTTGCCAGCGCCTCTGAGCTCTGACCCGAGGCAGCGCTCATGTGAAATATTATAGTTTTTGCAACACCACATGAATGATCAGACAAGTTTTATTTTTGAGATTTGCAACAGATGATCTGAAAACATTCACCAACTTCTTGCACTCTCTGCATCATCAGTCTTAAACCCCTGTCATATACTCGGAGTGGCTGCTATGTATATACCAGTAAGTGGCTTAACATAGCACAGCTGTACAGAATATCTGACCTGTTGGTTGAGGACGTATGTAAGGTCGTATCTCCTGTCTTCAGACATTACTGCGCTGTGTTATCAAATTGCGCCGTCGTGAACGTGTTTTCATTCTTTCCACTCCCTTGTCTTCTTTGTAGTTGTGCTTCTGATCATGGTGAGGACTGGAGGAAGTGTTTCACTTGAAGGTTTTAAAGTAGCAGCTTCTTATAAATAACGTCTGACAGCTTCGATACAACTGCAGCCTGCTTGTGTTTATATTTGGCCGTCTGGGCAGTGTCCGCAGATTGGTGCTGAAGGTTTTACAGAAGACAGGAATGCCAAAGTGAGGGGGTAGCTTACTGGCAATGTGCTGGTACGTGTCTGTAGCTGCGGCCAGTCACCACATTTGGAGGAGTTGTTTGTCTCTTGAATTGTGATTTCTTCTTTTTTTTTTTGCAAGAGATGATGCAAGCGGGATGCCATGAAGAGTGTCTCTGTTTCTGCATCAGTTCAGGGAATTTGTGTTGTAATAAAAGTTTCGGTTTTGCCAAATTATGAGGAAATATATTTCTCCCTGTTACTCACGACAATCACAGACTGCACTGTCGCAGTTTCTTCGGAAGAAGCGTCACACCGGCCATTGTTTCTGGAGAGAGAGCTTACTGTTTAGTCTTTGTAATCCGGTGAGCGACTCAAGTCATCTTCACCGTGTTTGAGCAGAGGTCAAAAACCTGGAGAAATCAAATCAGATCAAATCTAGCTGCACACCTCAATACTGTCAGAGATTTAAACCAACCATCTGAACGCGGATGAAAAGTAGTAAAAAGGATACCTGAGAATGATGTCTTTGTTTTTGCTTTTCGCGGTGGCTGGAACTGAATAAAAGCCGAAGTGATTTTACATGGTGGATGAATGACAGCGGGGGGATTCCTGCTACCTCAGAAGTTTTCTGCTGGGTGACAATCTCACGGCGTCTCAGTACAGAAAACAGAGCTTACACATGGGTGTGATCACAGCCCTCCAAACACCAGACCACACTAAAACCGTACACTTTTACAACTCAGCCATATAAATACCAGAGTGCTACACCTAATAGAGTTTTAGACCTCCATCCATAGTAACACCTGTTCACAGGCTGGCTGGAGGAAATGGGTTTTGGTGTGAAAGTGGAAGAGGACCAAGCGGAGAACCCCAGAATCAAAGCCAGGTGGGAATAATGCATTGATCCACCGTATGGGGATAAAAAGTGGAACACATCCAACCACCTCAGGCCCCCGAATGGGGAGGATACTCTGGCAGGTGTTTACACTTGTCAGCCCTGGCCTGATAAATCTGAGAGAAAAGACAGGAGGAGCTGTCTGCCTGGACCCAGGAGGCCACGATAAGAGACGGGAATAGAGAGGGAGCGAGAGGGAGGAACCCGCCTGTCTTTTTCAGAACAAGAGCCAAACTAGCGCCCGACGTAGGCACACAGATACAGACACACGCACTTGCGCATGCACACTCCGGCAAATCGTCCTTGAGCTATCAGCATACCGGTGTTTTCCTTCTCCTCCCCTACTTTCGCGTCCCTTAGATGTTGCTTTCAAATGAATATCAGTATGGAGGTAATCCATCATGGTTTGATTAATAAAAGACAATGAAGTGGACATGAATGAGGCACCCTGTCGCTGTAGGCCCTTTTATTGAAACAGAAGCCCAAATGCAAGAACGTCTCCCTTTTAAAGAGGTGACGGATTGATTCTGGAAGCGGGCCAAAAACGAATCAAAAAGACGCAAGGGAAACGGGAGACATAAGAACAGCGAGAGAACAGAGGCAAAGCGCCAACTTGGAACAACAGCGAGCTAACAAAGACATTCAGTGACTGGAGATAAGCTGCTATCGTTATAACTCTGCCTCTGTGATCTAAAAGCCATTAGGCCTGGACATGCCTCTGTGCTTCTTTATCATTAAAAACAATTATCTGTTGCAAGGCACGGGATATCCTCTTTTTCGGGATGTATTGAGGACACCCTTTGAAGCAAATTACCATAGATTTAGAAATAAGGAGAATTAAAAAGTAAAAGTAAAGAGTCACACAAGAGAGGGATGGAACAGAAAAGATAGCAAAGAGGGGAAGAGGAGGGGGGTGAATGGTTGTTCGCTGTCTGAGAATGATCCAAAGTAAACTGACATCACACCAACCCCTGCCACCAGCAGAAATCAACGGAGGGAGAAAAATGAGAGGAGATAACTACCTACGACTGGCTTCATTGTTTTTAAAAGTAGGTCAAGAACTTGTTATGCTGCCGGGGCTGAGAGGAGCTCCCAAAATTACTCTAGAAAACCTCCAACGGCTCGTGGTTGAGCACAAGACAGAGTTATATTACAAGATCAGTCAAAAAACATGGCCATAAAGGAGGTTTTCAGATATGAGAGGAGTAATCTGAAGGTGAAATCAGGCATTCATACCTGCAAAACATTCTCGATTGCAACCAAGACCCTTTTTCTATCTTTTTAGCTTTGCTAGTGCTGTGGCTGCATCAGTCTGTCAGTCGGTCGGTCGGTAGATCCACCATCTTGATCAAGACGGAAACATCGCAGCAACTTTTGGCTAAAATTAATAATCTGCCTCTGAAGGGCAAGTTAGACGTTTGCCCAGCGAGATAACCAAGGCAAACACAAAGAGACCAACGTGAGAACAAAAATATTGTCACATCTAACTCGTTGAATGTCGACCAGACCACAGCTAGTGATTGTTACAACAGAGAAAAGACTAACCAAGGCAAATTTGGTGATTTCTATTTGGTTTCTGTCAGTTTTGAGGTTTGAAGTGTTGTTTCACTGTGAGCTAACAAGGCAGTTAAGTTATTGGAACATGAATTGAATTTAGAAGGTGTACTGTCGTGTTTCTCTGTTAAATAAGCCACACTTTGTTAGCTTGACAAATGTTTCTATGTTTAAACGCTGAACAAAGGTAAACAAACTGGCACGAACATCAGCACGAACATGTTAGCTTGGCGACGTTAGCAACTAGCTGCGGTGCCAAAGTGCAGCCTCGGAGAGCTTCTTTGCTCTTCTTTTGTTTACTCTTTGTCTATCGCTTCCAAACAGCCATTTATCCTCCATGTTCCCTCTCTGCCTCTCGCAGACTTAATGAAAACATTTGTTATGGTATCACCGCCGTCCCTCCCTCCTTCTGCACTCTCTTCATCCTCCCAACTCTCATTTCCCTCCTCTTCATCTACTCGAGAATGGCAGCAGAGAAGAAAAAAAGGTGAGTGCGGCGCGGGCTGCTCCTTCGCTTTGTCTGGGAAAAAAAAAAAAAAACCTTTATGAATCAAAACAAGCCCCCCACTTGGTGACACACATTCAGCCACACACGCAAAACACAAAAGCCCGACTCCCGTCACACACACAACTGGCGCTTAAGAGATTGACCCCGAAAAGAGAACGAGGTTACACATTTAAATATCAAAACCTTTTGCGGGCCTGTCAATCATCGCTCGCTATGATACAAGCGGGGCAACTTAATCAATCTGGAAGCAGCTGATAGAAAGCTGTGTGGGCAAAGCAGAGAAAATTGCTGCTGATAAGGACATGCTCGGTAGCACACGGCCTTCCCTCCCTCTCCTCTTTCATCCAATTATCTCTTGGGCCCGATGCTACTCCTAATGCCTTTTTTTTTTTTTTTTTTGACTGTTTGACATCACCCTGTTTATCCCTTTTCTCCGTATATACCTCGTAACATAACGTAAGGCGTTAGGAGTAGCTGGTCACTTTGAATAAAGATCATTCGCCTGGTGCTGGGTTTGACCCTGGTCGAAAAAAGAGCAGAGAGAGCTGAAGGATACAAAGTGAGACTCAGTGTGTTTCTCCCGAGGAGCAGCGGAGAAGAAATACCAGCAAAAAATGTCAGAATGTCACTGAGCTAAATGCCACATTAACTCCGCAGAGAGAAAGATGCTGGAATGACTGAAGCACAGCGCCCTGTGGAGCAGCGATGGGGGTGTTGAAACTGTCACACGGCATAATGCACTTTTTACTTCGAAACTCACACTACGAAGGCCAACTGCAGGGTGCCTTCAGGCGATGCTGCGCCATGCCACGCTATGCTTAGTCATGATACAGACCTGGGACTTCAAGCGTGCAAGGTTGGTGAGTCAAGTAATGCTTTAAAACAGGCTGCCCGGGGTTGTAAATGTACAACAATATGTTTAGAGACGTGTGTCCGATACAGGAGGAAGTAAACACAGGGGGCGGGTAAGGCTTCAAGAAATGGGCTAAGCACGTCCTCCTCGGGGTCTCGTCCGCAGCGAGCACCAGCTGAGTCATCAGCTCGAAGGAGCAGAACAAAAAAAACCCATTTCAGTGGATCTCCGGTTGAGTATTTCCAGATCCAAAATGCATAAGCGCTAAAATGATTTTCTGTGTAATTTCTGGAAGGGTTCACGGAGGGGAAGATGGGGGAGCTTGATAGACTTGCAGCAAGTCGAGCATAACTGCTCGGAGTCAAAGCAGAAATTAGTTTGGGTATTTAGAACAGAGTATCGGAGAAGAAGCTGAGGGACACTGTGTTCCTGGGGTAGTTTTCCCCACAAATAAAAGAGGATGAACAATCAATAAAACAATAGCTGTCTGGCCCGAGAGCTGGATAGTTACAAACCCTTTTTCCTCGACAGGCCCAGACTGTAAATGAGAAAAGTCTCGAAGTCGATATTCAACGGTGGCTCGCTAAGTGGTTTTACTATGGCTATTACAGGCTCAAGGAGATTTGGAGGAAAGAAATGGAAATTTTCATCCTTACTGGACTTTCACTGAGCATACACAAAGTTACAATCAATACAGCATGCAATGTAAATGTAAGAAGTCGGGAAGATCATATGCATCTGTATCTGCGACCGGCATGACCACTGTTCCTGGAGCGAGGCAGAGGCACCTTGGCGATAAAAATAGCGCCTGTGTTTAACCTTGTACTGCGGTTCAACTCTGTGGCAGGAATGTCAAGACATCTGGCAAAAAAAGTCTCAACGCCTCCAGGAAGACCGTACGTAGACGACTACATCCTATATTTCTTTACACGTGCTTTAACACTCAGCATACGCAGCTGTTTTCTTGTTGTGCTCGTCCCTTCTCCCTGCAACTAAACTGGAAAAGCAGACGCAGGATGTAAGCGGGTGGCCTGCAGGGACTGAATAAGAGGTGTGATGTGTTTCTGTTGTTGTATCCATCTGGTGCAGTTTTCACATCTCGCAGCCTCCTGCATCTTCATAATAGGTGTGCTTCAGAGTTTTAAAAGGTGTGATACAATCTTTATCTGTGCCTCATTGTGCACCCGCTGCAGCCCTCTCTCTCCGCTGCTGTTCAGCGGGCTTTACAGCGCCTTGAACCATGCCGCTTTCCAACAATCCCTCAATTGTGTATTTTCGCCGCTACCTGCGCGATTAGCGGTGCAACGCTGGAGACATCGGTATAGACATGTCATCAGCTGAACACCCGTGTGGCCAAAGAAAGGGAAGGAATACGGATTCGGTCATGACGCCTGCAAATGTAGCGTGATTTCATTTGCTGTTCTGCCATCAGGGAAAATAATTTCAGCTCCGTTAATGGCATTTCTCTTGTTCATTTGATGCAGGTTCCATTATGCTAAGTGATGGAGCCTTTGTCCCCGCTGATAACTGGCTAGCTGGCCTTCCGTTCCACGGCAACGGGGCCTATCAGATCTGACTGAGCATGATGCTAATCTCTATTAAGGTAATGTGCTGGCCACGGGTCGGGGAGAGTCTCTCTCTGTCTCTCTCTCTCTCTCTCTCCCTCTCTCTGTCTCTCTCTCTCAGTATCTGTCTCTGTTTCTTATTCACTTAGTAGAAAACCACCTTGTTTGGTCTCTGTACATTACATTTTCTCGTTCCTTCCCTCTTTCCTTTGCCTCCATCTCATCCCCCCCCGCAACTAAACACCACATACAGTCCATCTTCAGAATGGAATAAAACCTCATCCCGCAGACTCTGTTTCTCTCCATTTTCCTCCATGGCAGGAAACATATATTTATAATGGAGCGCAGAATAAACTAAACACAATTACATTCCGTGTTAGCCCGTGATATTGTGATACTGATAACAGAGTATCTTGTTTTCTGTTAGTGCATCATATCCAATAGCATTATGAATCATCTCCGATAAACCAGGACATTCAATCCCGCTGCTGCTACTGCTGCTCCTGCTGCTGCTGCACGAGGCCACAGCAGCTGACTGACAACACACTGTACCACAGCGGCTGTTGTGTAGCCGACGCACAAAATGAATCTGTCTGAATGTTGTTATCTCCACGCACCATATTGTAGGAGTGATGCAGCTCACATCCAGCTCTAAACTAATAAGCGAGATGACAATGCTCAGGCGGGCAGATCATTGAGACGCCGCGCCAAAATGAAACATATGAAAAGCAAATGCGTAACATGCGGTACAGCCCTTTCAAAAATAAAGTGTCAGTGCGCAGCACGATGGTGGTTGTCATTACCGTTATGCCACAAGATGAGGTTTATGCGGCACAAGACGTACGGTGATCAACTGTGACATGCAAGCCAGTTTTGAAGGTTATTTCTTGCTTGGGTTTTGGTTTAACGGCCAATAAACTACATGGCAGGAGGGAAAGACGTGCAGAAACAAAGAAACAGAAGACAATAGGAGCATCAGAGTCTCTCAAAAGATGCATGAGAGAAGTGATATAAGCATGTAATCTTGCAGGAAACCGACGTCTCTGTCTCTTAACCTGATTAGCGCCAAGCCAAT
Source organism: Acanthopagrus latus (assembly GCF_904848185.1). NCBI lineage: Eukaryota > Metazoa > Chordata > Actinopteri > Spariformes > Sparidae > Acanthopagrus > Acanthopagrus latus. The sequence goes on from NC_051043.1 coordinate 22,166,053, forward strand.
CAGGGCGATTCAGCCACTTAGCGTGTCACTACACCCACAATGCTGTAGACTAGCATGTCTGGTACTAGCAAGCTGCAAGACATGACACAAGATAACAGGACAAACACCCACACAGTGACAGCCTGTGGTCATGTAACATTTTAACAGAAGATTGACTTATTAAAGCCTTTTCCTGTTCCCTGACTCTGCTTATGTAAAATGCCCAAACTGTCTTTTGGGAGCAACAAATATAATAGTGTTGAAGAACAAAGACATTTTCTAATCGCAAAAAAGCCGCCCATCTAATAAAAAATGCCAATTTATGGCTACAAAGGAGACATACTATATTCGTTTTATTTTGGGTCACTAATAGAATAGGTTTACACGTTGTAGTGTTTAAAAAAAAAAAACACATCAGTTTTCTCATACTGTCCTCTGCTGCACCACAGTATCCCCCTTCTGTCTGGTTTAGCTGCTGTCTCTTTAAGAATTAGAGGTTAAAAGAGACTATAATAGGTCTCCTTTAACATGGCCATGACCTCCATAAATGAGAAATAAAATCTATATGCAAGATGCTGAACCCATTTACTACAAAGCCGTCTTAGCAGTGTAGGCTAATCATCTATTAACAGCTAGCTATGAGCCTGCAAACAAAATCCCTTTAGGTTTGTACACACATGTTACTGGATTATTAGCTAACTGCCGTTAACTCAATATGTGTTTACGGCTGCTGTACATATAGCCCTCTGTGTCCCGATGAGCTCATTTGACAGTGAGAAACATTGCAACGACAAGTTATAAATAGAAATGGGATGTTTTTTAATGTCAAACACAGTATAAAACTGAGCGAGCGCTCGCATGACTGGCACTGAAGCGTGAGTTAATAAACGCTGAATGCCAGGTTCATGTAATGAGCTGTATGAATACCGGTGCCACGAGAGAGGTGCATTCTTTATAATGAGACCACAAAATCAATACGGAGAAGCAGCTCTGCAGCGCCGAAGTTCATTTATGCAGCAGTGTAAAAGACAGCCCCGGGATAAGAGTGAATCAAGTAAAAAATGTTATGTGATCAGCATGGGGGAGAGAAATACAATTCTCCCGATGTTCCCGCAGTTGTTGCCTACTGTACGTGATGTAATGCTAATGCAAGTGCCCGTAGCACTTTAGGCGCTTGACTGGTTGGGTTAGCATGAGCGAAACACATGCTAATTGTAAATGTAACAGCGTGTGACAACTAAAACCACATGCTGTTTCCTGAAGATGTACACATGGTCCAAGGCTTGACAAGCAAGAGAGGTTGTATTTTTGTTTTTTTTTATAAGAGGAGAACAACATTCAGAAAGATAAGACGCACAGAACAGTACGTACTGACCCTGCATTTGTTTAACTGCTCTTGGAACTAAGACCCACGTCATTGTTCCTCATATGCACAGTAATTATGCTGTAATTACAGTGTGCGGTTTCATGAACGCTGGTTGCACTTCACAGACTTCAAAATCACGTTCCAACTGGTGGAGAATAGTATGAAATTACATCCAAATCACCTCTTTTCAATGTTAAAAGTGTTCGTGTGTGCAGGATCTAATTGACATTTATGTTTGAAATTTATTTCGAGCGTCACTTGAGACTTTTACAAGCTACAAGATCCTCCTCAGTGTCCCCGTCCCTCTCAGGAGTGTATATATTTATATATATTGCAGTCCCTGCCGCCCGTCACAAATTTCAGCAAAGCGCAGATGACGGTTCTCCGATAAGTAATTTTCCATGCTGTGTCACAGCGTCTTTGTGATCACTTACTTCTTATATCGGCTGTGTCGTGCAATTTTTCTAATGGAAATGTTGCATTAATTCACCGGTAAGGGCTATACATCATGGCTGTAAATTTGCCCTGTGGGGTCTTAGAGCAGAGCCAAGCTGAGCTGGACCAGGCCAAACCAGGTTCGCTTTTCAAGGATGAGGCAACAATCGAAATCATAATCATATGATCAGAGGACCAAATATTTGTTTCAGGGTCCCAGAAAACAAGAGACTTCTGTCAGATTAGATCATTTTTAGGGGAAATGTAAAGGATTACTCACTCAGTTGAACAGGTTAAGTGTCTACAGTCACTGGATGAACCTTTTAAATTACATTACAAACAAATCTGTCACCATGATGAAGCCAGGTTGCTTTCTTTTACTGATCCAGGCCGACACACATGTAAGAAATGCAAACAACAATGAGGAAAAACATGTGCAGTCAACGGTAAATAACAGATGCGTCATAATCCATTCAAAATATTTAAGTGCAACATGTAGAAGAAGCATAAATGAGCAGTGAACTGGAAGAAAACCTTGTTTATAGTTTGTGAAAACTCAGCATAATTGCTGAAAACTTGCAATCTGGAAGGTGGAGGAAACAATTATTCTTTCTTATCTATTTTCTCTTCTTCACACCATCACTCACTAAGTGTTGTTCCTCTCGAGTGATAAAAGCTCTAACAGCCTCCCGTTTCACGCTTACAAATCATGATTACTTTTTTCTTTTGTGTCTTTTTTCCTTCCAAAAAAAAAAAAAAAGAAAAACGTCTCTTTATTTCAGCCATTCATCAGCAGAGTTTATAGGACTACACCACACACGAGGCTTCTGTCTGAAGCCCTCCTGGCTTTCATCTTCGACCTTGTAACCTGCTAACCTCTTCTGTTTCCCCGCTCGGGCAGCATCTAAAGATCTGCATTTACAACTTCCTCTTAGCATAAGGACAGACGGGGAGGAGGAGGGGGGGAATAAAAGTGACAGGAGCCAGACAGAAGGTGGTGAGAACCTCAGCCCCGACCTATTGTTCATCAGTCTGAGTGATAATGAAGGATGGAGTGTGAAGAGACAGACTGAGGAGAGAGACTGCTGCAGTGACGATGGGAAGGCTGTGCGATCCAGCGTGTGGTTATGTGCTTGCCCTTGCAGGTGTTGTGTTACAGTCGGTCGGTCGGTCAGATGGTGGGCGTGTGCGTACCTGCAGCTCCCGGGCTTTACACAGCGGAAACACAGAGGGGAAACCGGAGCCCGTCAAGCCCACTCACCGTGATGTTAAGCTAATGCCAAGATTACTGCTTCCCTTCAATCAAAACCGGGAAAAAAAAAAAGTCTTCCTATAGTTCCACGTCTGCTTCTCTCTTTGTCTGTCTCCGGCTCCGTCTGGCTGACTGACTGACTGCCAGACAACAAACCTGAAGTACGTGAGGTATAGAACTCTTCAAACCGGCTTCTTTTTAATTATAAGCTCTTGCGGTTCATGGGAAAACATCTGAAGAGAAGTTTGGGAAGTGTGTGAGCGACGGGGTGGATTTAAGAGAGAGTGAAAAAAAGAAAAAGCAGACACATCTATCATAAGTGTTTATTCTGTGGATGGAGAGTTATCATGTCAGTCCACTTTTCAGGAGCGTTTGATGAATCGTGCAGAGGGAGGCCCCCTTTTTTGTCTCAAACACTTTGCTGTTTGAAGGAGACAAAAGAACAGCTTGTCTCACTCAAACCTAAATGATTGAGAGCCAGGCGACACTGATTCATGACCGCAGCAGCAGGCCTGTACAACTTTATTATACAGTACATTCCTTTAAAGGTAGAGATTTTGGCTGTTGTTTCAGACAAGAGGAGCTGTGCTAGTGACTGTACACAGGCACAGGCAGGCCACCGTGCTAACAGCATACGCTTATAATGACGCCAACAGGCTGATGTTTAGCCGGTATGATGTTTATCATGTCCATCGTCTTATTAGAAATCCACTTACCACCACTGACATCTGGTTTCTGTCTTCAGTGGGAAAGGGTACGATCAGCGTCCACTCCCGGGTCAAATGACGCTGCAGTAGTCACGCATTCATTGGCTCTAATTTTGCTCAGCAGTGATAGGAATGTGACCATAGATAAATTAAAGGAAATGTTCGTACTTTATCTTTACTTACTTTAGACAAAATGGATCAAATTAAGCCAGTGAGACAAGTCATTTTGGGGTTTGCGATGCACAAAAACCTGTATCCACTGTTTAACAGCCGCTGCTTTCACAATGAAACCTTATGAGAAGAAGTCCTTTCAGGCTCCAGTGCATCAGCGGATGCTGAAATGAATTTGGCCTCTATATTAAACTTGCTTCAAAGCCTGGCTCTTGTCCTATTGGCTCTGGTGGACATACACATTTGTGCCCCTTTTTCTGCTAGTTTTCAATTATCTCTGTTTGAGCGACGCTCAGCTATCCATCATCCAGGATTGGGTTTTAAAGAGAGGTTAAAGAAAAATATATTGAAAGATAACCTTAATATTGTTACCAGCCTCCATGTTTCTTTCAATTGTTGCCTGGTTTACTTCAAATCCATGATGCAGCAAAAATAAAACTGAAACTGAAACCAGCAGTGGGAAACAAGTTTATCAGTAATAATAAGCAGTTTCATATGCTTGCATATTCAAACTTGCTTAAGTCTGTTTTTGATCAGGAATTAAAAATTTCGACCTCATGGTGGCGCTAAAGAACTAGTCAGAAGATCTTCAAAGTAATTAGGTATTGTTCCCCTGGGGACCATGAATGTCTGTACAAAACTTCCTCAGAATCCATCCAAAAGTTTTTGAGATATTTAAGTCCAGAACAACCGACTAACAGAATGACATCACCATCGTTAGAGCCATGCCACTGCTATGGCTAAAGAAATCCACCCATCTCCAGTATATATCAAAATAGACATGTACACTGCGACATTATTTCTGACTCTGGGCTACTGCAAAACTGCCATCATTAGGAGAAGTCAGAATAAAGGAAAACAGGGTCACAACTGATGTTAGTCCCCAAAAGTTTTCAATTGTTTGGCGATAGCTCATCCAGAGATTTGAAAATATGGATTTGTAGGCAAACCCGGCAGCCCACGCAGCCTCTGGCACACTGTATGAATCTCTCTTCTAAACTCCAGAAGCAAACACTGCCCAGACTTACGCACACCTACTTGTGTACAAAGGTCAGGAGAGCAGTGGCATTTCATACATTTCATCCCTCACTGCGGCGTACACGGCATATACATGAACAAACAGCCAGCAAATATAACTTCCATTTCCCGGGTGATTTTGTTTCATGACTGTATATCTGGGCAAACATTTGAGCGTGTGTGCGTCTGCGTGTGTGTGTGTGTGTGTGTGCGTGTGCGCACGTGTGTGCTCTAACTAACCATCTCATTTCCCCATAGGAGGACTTAGTCTGGCTGTGACTGCATCCTCTGGCACACTCGCATTAACATTTCATCCTGATTGTCTCTGTCAAAGTAATTCATCATCATCGACTGAAAGACTGTGGCTGGAGCCTCCCCCGACTCCACATCTCCCTCTCCAGTTTCTTTACTCTGTTCCCATTTTCTGCCCCTGTCTCTGGCTTTACCTCTCCCTTCCTCCCTTGGTGTTTCTCTATCACTCGCACGTCCATCTGGCTCTTGAGATAAACACAAGTCTGGCTCTCCTCACGCAGACAAAATATCTATAAAGATGAGCGTAATCACGGTGAACCGCGCTGGTCCGGCTGTTTAGTCCGAGCGACCCCTCCAGCAGGACATAATCCATCTGTCTACCTCGTTTTTTCCTTACCTCGATCGTTTTCTTTTTTCCTGCCGCCCCACACCCCTCCCTCCCCTTCACCCCGTCGCTAGGGTTCAGATTGACAAGCAGATAATATCCAAGGGGAAAATGTGATTAATGAGTTTGTCTGAATAATGTAAATCAACTTAATGGAATTGAAGACACAAAATGAAGGAGCGTGGAGGAGCACGAGGGGAGGAAGAGATAGACGCAGATAGAGGAGAGGGAGAGGGTTGTTTGGGGTTCAAATATCCACTCAGCTAAAAGGCAGCAACAGTGAGCAGGCCTCAGCTGCTGTCACGCTGGCCTTTGAAAGGGGAAAAAAAAGGGAGGATAGGCTATGTCCTCTTTTTTTCTTTTTTTTCTTTTTACTCTTTCTTCTTGTCTCCCTCAGTCTGTCTCCTCTTGATGAGTCCCTGGAGTAAACCGCCCCTCCATCCATCCCTCCATCCCACCAATCATCCATCCAGATAGGATCCCATCCAAACCATCACCACCACCATCTCTAATCCAAGGACAGGGGGCCCCGTAGCAATCGCGCACCTTTCACGTGCACGCAATCAGAGAGAGAGCGCCCGCAGAAACAGTCCGCTAGCTGCAACAATGAAATCCGCGCTTTACTGACAGAGTTAGGGCCCCTAAAGACATAAGAGGATCAAGTTGCTCATCCGGTAACTTAAACCATTTAACTGTTTGTGCATTTAATTCCGACGACATGCAATTTTTAGACAGAAAACAATGCAAACGAGCTATCTTGTCAGACAATGCTAAGGCTTAATACCCCGATCAAGCTGGCTTAACGAAAAAGACTCCCGCAGAATTTAGACGACTGCTTATGTGAGAGGGACTTTAAGAAACTTAGCATTCATAAAGTTGCAATTTGTTTTTTTATATATATATATATGTGTGTCTTTCACCATTAGACATTTTTAATGACTCCAAAAGCTGCTTCTTTTGCTCTGAAACCATAGCTTAGAGAGTCTGTTACCGTAAATGCAAACACTGTCTTCGTGTAAGTGACTTATAAGCTACGGCGCTGCAGTACGGATCCTCCACAGCATCTCATTGTTGAAGGAGGATCTGCGGATTACTATCTTTACCTTAAATCTCAGGGATAATACAACAATGGGATAATTAGCATTACAGCTGAGAGGTTTTTGTGGACTTTGTCTTACACAGCACAATACAATACCTTTCCCGAGTTCTGTCTTAGCCGCTTATTTCAATACATATTTATTTATTTAAAAGACACAAGAAAGACAGCTATATAGGCAGGGGATTTTATGACATCTAAATGGATCAAGTGGTGATATTTTCTTTTTTCGTTCTAAAAATAGCCAACATTATTAGTCATTTCAGCCTGATACTTGCCAACCACTATATTACAAACGCCTCACTCCAAAGTATACATGGAGGAGAAGCTTAAGCTTAGTTTAAAGGAGACATATTATGCTCATTTTTTTTTCCTACCCCCCCCCCCCCCCCCCCCGGGATACCCAGTGTGCTCTGATTGGTTAGCTCACACACGCCTGAGCCAGCACCACTCAGTGTGTCGGCTCTGTCCTGTCTGTCTCCATTAGCTTCTCTTCAACCCTGAGTCTAGGCATTTCATTATGCACAATGAAAGGCGGGACTACTGGCAAGGCATTTCAGGCATTTCAGGAGCAGGAGAGGTGCTCCTGTTCATGCGGACATGCACAGGAAGAAAAAAAAAAACCCCTTTAGGAAAAGGAAAAAACTAAAAAGCATACCAAGTGTGCTGTACAACAAGGTAAAGTAGCAGTGGTTTTAGTAGTAGTAGTAGTAGTACTAACCCATAATACACCTTGCGTCTAATCACTATCTTTGTTTCCTTCTCAATTCGGGCTGTTAATTGGGAGTCACTTCAGTTTCCAACGGAGCCAATTCAGTGCAGCATTCCAGAAGACTTCATATTTCATTGTCATTTTTGCTTCTGCAAAGATAAGCCATCTGTGAAATGATGCTGTGGAGATTCATTCTCCTGTGGCATATTAATGTGATGAATTAAAATCACACACTGACAGGTTAGGAGACAATTATTCAGAATGGTTATGAGCTGATTTAGCTAAGGTATTTAGGTAGATTTGACTGGGAGGTCCAACCACAGATCTAAATTAAATAATTGTATTTGGCAGGGATTATTACTGTATTTTAGAGCAGTCTTAGTGTCAAACTTTTTCAGTGAAGCTGGTTTTAAAGCAGTCTCGGGGGTAGAGTGATAAGTATGTAGAAAGAAACTGTTTTTCTGTCATGTTGAATCTGAGCCATTTTTCTAGAAACAGTCCAGGACACACAGGTATTCCTGTGTCTGACATGTCTCATGAAGCACACAGACATCTGCTCTGACCTTTGACACCGTTTCTACATCTTTCAAAAGACTGAAGCTGACAAGTAACTGACTGTCCTGTCAGATCTGCCTTTGCAAGCGGGCTCTTGACTACAAGTCCACTGCTGCCTCCTCAGCGTCCATTGATTGGCTGATGAGATTGGTCTGTGGACAAGACAACAGCAACAGCCAGCAGCAGCTAATCCTCTCGTGCCATAACATCGGAGCATGCCACAAGGATAAACAGCTGACCCACAGGAGGAGGGTGAGGCGAGGAGAGAGGTCAAAGGTGACAGGGTCCAAAGACAAACGCTGGCATGCAAGTAGAACCGACTTAATATAACATGAATGTGAAAATACGTTTTATAGTGTGACAATTTGGAATGTCTTCTGTTGGTGAACACTTTTGATCCCCTGCAATTCACACTAAGGAGAACTCATACTATGGCCCACAGTTGATGCTAAATGAGTCAGATTAACAGTGGTGTACATGGAACTGTGCTTAAAGGGTAACTCCACCAATTCTACACATTATAGTGTGTTTACAGGTCTCTGGGAGTACTTTTCTTGGCTCCAGAGGAAGCTGCATGTAATCTGATAAATTGCATCCTGTGATGTCACTCACTGGCTTAGTTGCATGCTTCGTTGCTGGGTAGTGTAGGCTCCAGGTTTTGAAAAGGAAGAGGAGTGTGTGGAATGACAGAGGTGAAATCTCTGGCACTTCTGTGTCGATTTTTATTCTGTTGTTCAACATCTGGTGCCTACATTACCCACAATGCAATTTAGCCACTGAGTGACATCAATAGTGACAATCTATCAGATGAAGTGAAGCTTCCTCTGGAGCCAGAAAAGCAAACACTTACAGAGTAGTTTTAGTCCTACTTTGTATTAAGTTTACATATATAATGTCACTTGTATTTTTTTTTTTTATCAATATACTGAGTGTGTTGATGCTGGACGTCTCAGCACTGACAACATATTTTATTTGTTTCCCAACTCTTGTGTAAAATCGGCTCTTGCCTACCATAACCATGACTCGTTTGCAGTTCCTAGAAGAAGAAAAAAAACGTTGCCAGGAAACATAATCCAAGCTGCAATTACGCCGCTGTACAAATCATAATTGGAAAAACAAATTATAAGTACAGAGATGTAATTTCTAGGAGACGGGGTTGGACGTGAGCCATTTGAGGACAGGCTTTGTACATTTCAACGCTCCCTACTGTGTATTTAGACATGACGGTGACTGTAAGTGTACGACCGGATCGTTAAAATGCACACAGGGTATCACATTAATCCAAATGGACGGGATAATCTCCCATAATCAAGATATAATCTCTGTTTCAAAAAAACAGGAAACGTCAGCGCAGTTCATTTCATCATCTCCAATGATATTACGGTCTCTCAAATGACAGCACAGCCGGCACAGGACACTGCAAACTGCACGGTATCAACACATTTGTCTTGTGTTTTTCAGGTGGGTCAGGGTAAAATTACCTTCTCAAAACAGATCCTGGGTACGGTCTGATGGAAATGACATTTGGAGCCAGACAACATCACCGGGCACATATCCAAAGACTTCCATTTGCAACACTGACTACTGTTTTTAATGGAGCACATATTGAAGGTGAATTAACAGTAAAATAGATTACACAGATGACAACGCAGCTGCGATTTCAACAGTTTTTCTTGCACCTTTGTCCATGAAGCCAGAGTCTGAAGTTTTAAAGCTGTATATGTTCAATAGCCTTCACATCATCAGATTTATGTTTTCCTTTTTATCCTCTTTATACATCTTTAGATTAGTAAATTGTCACCTCCCCCTATTCATGGATTTCTCATATTCACTGGCTCTCCCAGTATATATAACTGCTGTATTTGCATGTAGAGCTGGTGCCGAAGAGATGCAACAACAACACACGCTAATCCGAGCAATGTGCCTCAGAGGGGTTTAGCTCATGGGAGGAGGGAGGGAGAGAGAGAGGGAGAGAGAGAAGAGAGGGACTTAAAGCAGTCATTGTCCCTCCAGGAGCAGATTAACTATTTTAAAAGCAAAGGTGACGTCTTTCGCCTGCTCGCTGTGCAGTGAACAGCCAAAGCTCTCCAACTCTGTGTGAGATGCCGTTTCTCTCTTCTGATTGTTTGTCTCTCTTTCTCTCTCTCCCCAGAGCGCTCTTCCCCAAGCAAATATATCTTTTGCTCAGCTGTCTGTCTTTATCTTTCTCACCTCACTTTGCCTCCTCGTGTGCTCGTTCTCGCTTTTTCTTCTGATCAACTAGGAGGCCGGAATACGCATGCTGAGGGTAGCTCCGGCTAAAAATTCAGAAATCGGTCGAGCAGAGAGCAGAGCCAAGGCCATAATGAAACACTGGGAGCGCGGGGAGGACTGGGATTTAAGGTTATAATGCCGTCTGCGATGGATGGGAGACATGATGGTGTGTGTGTGTGGGGGGGGGCTCCATCCACTGGGAGCAACACAAATGGGTGACGAGAAACAGGGGAGTGTGCAGATGGGATACAGAGGAGCGGGTGGTGGGGGGTGACACTACTTGAAAGAAGAGGGAGGCGAAAGTAGGGCATAAGGGAGCATTTTCTCATGAATGTGTGCGGGATGAAGAGGAGGCACCACAAATAATCCACACATGGGAGTAATGGGATAAGTGCCATAGACTCGAGGTGGAGGAGGGGGAGATGGTGAAGGTAGGGGTGAGGCGAGGGAGGGCGCTCCGCACAGGATACACTCATGTTTACTTTAAGGAAAACAAAGACTGGCACGGAAGAGCATGGCATGGAAATGCAAATAAATCCCCCCCCCCCCCCGTCTTGCCACCAGAGTGTTTTTATTAACTCCAAGAGGCAGCATGAAAGATGGAGGGAGGCAAGGGAGGCGTAAAAAATAAACCCCACTCCAATCATCGCGTTCCTTTTTGCCTTTTCTGTCTGAATATGTTAGAATGTGTAAACAGCAATGTGGCAAGTGTGTGTGCGCTGTAATAACTCACCATGGAGTCATACTTTCCTCTCTCTCTTTCTCTCTCTCTCTCTCTCACTTCTCACACAGCAAACTACGGTCCTCTTGTGCGATCTGCATAATGCATGAGCTCTGTGTATAGATCGTCAGGGGGAAAATTGGGCACGGCACCAACAATAGAAAGCGAGCGAACTTTATGTATATGTGCATAATATGTGGTCCTAATGAATTATTACATAAGCCCTTCGGTACTTTCATAGAAACTCTAACGAGTCCCCTTCCTTCGCAGCATGAAGACATCCTACCTTAAGTGTTCAGTCAGAAGAAACATCCTGTTGATACACTCCAGCAAGCCGGTGCATAGGAATACCCCGGGAGTAAGGCCATACACACAAACACACGCACACGCACACGCACACGCACACGCACACGCACACGCGCACACACACACACACACACACACACACACACACACACAAACACTCACACTAAATGAACATGCTGCACATGAACACACATGAAGGTCTTTATGAGTCTGTCATTCTCTCGCTTTTTCTCCGACTATACAAACACACACACACACACACACACACACATACAGCCATACCAACACAGTTCAGCTCCATCATAATGAGACCATCACGATGAGAGTAACATGGAGTTAACAGACAGCCATTCATACACAGAGCCATGGAGTCTCCTCAAGTCTCTATCTGGCACTTACCCCAGTGTGTGTGTGTGTGTGTGTGTGTGTGTGTGTGGCTGCCAGGCAGGGTGGGCCCCAGAGGAGAGGCCTGCATGGCATGACCTCAGCAAGAGACTTCCCTCCTCCAGGCCCTGACACCCACACACACACACACACACACACACACACACACACACACACACACACACATACACACCCACACTCTGACACACACACACATACACACAGTGTTCCCAGCGTTCCTGGCAGCGCCAGTCAAACCAGGCTGCTCTTCCACATCTTTCAGTTATATTTTCTACTTGCATCCATAATTATTCCATCCAGAGCCTTAACAAAATACAATGTCCAGTCACATCTGCTGAGGACATGAGGTTTTTTCAGCTACAAATACAACCAGGAGGCTAAAGACTCTGTGCATTCTTCTTTTATTCAGCTCCCCCCAAAAAATGCGAAATGAATCAAAAGCAGAATGTCAGTTTCACCACATCGTCATACCGTCCGTTTCTTTGCTTGTTCCACAGAGGGAAGAGCTTTTGAGTTTTGAGGATGCCAACAACGGTCTGTCACTTGGTCTAAGAATGAGCAAAAGAAGCTGCTTTGTCCTCCGATACAAACAATTTTTCTCTCATCTGTTTGCTATGAATACATGTTCTCCGTGTACTATCTCCCCAACATCTTCCCTTACATATACCGTGGATCATTTCCTCCGAGCTTGTGCTGAAGGCAGAATTGCAGAGAATTTGCATAACTGTGGCAGGAGACGCGCAGCAACGTTCTGTGCATCGCTGCTGCATAATTCATCTGCGTTACAAAGGGAAACTAAATATTAGAACTCTGAAAAACAAACGTACAGGTTTAACTTGAATGAGGTGATTTCAGATGGTGAAGACCAGCTCAATACGGGTGCAAGGATTTAACTGGAAAACACAGGTGTTTGTTTAAGAACGCACAAGTTTCTTTCTTTCAAGTTTCTTATGTATATTTGATGAATGAGACACAGAGAGGAACATGTACCAGATTGTGGATTTTAAACACAAGGCACGATATCAGCACAGAGTTAGACCTGAATCAAGGTTGAATGAGCGCATTGTGCATGCTTAGAAGGGAAAACATGCTCACAAGAGATGTTGGGGTCGTCACGGCTGAAATGAATAATGGATACACCCTGCATCATCCCACCCAACCTCCATCTCGCCCTCTTCCTCTCTCTGTATTTGTCAAAAATGTGATGAGCTAAGAAACTCAAGACGCAGCTTTGGGTGTGAAACACTATCCCTCTCTTGGGGTTTCAGCCATTTTGTTGAATTTGCATCTTAACAACCTGTCTGCGTAATTGAAAAAGTGGTGTCAGAGCCCAGAGTCTTGATCTCTGATATGGTAATTACCCTCCATTTATGCCAGAGACTTTCAGGGAGTCCAGAGATCCAGAGGCAGCAGCTGTCTTTGAGGAAAAAGCGTAATGGCCCGCATATGTCTCCTTCTTCTTGGGAGCTATCAAAATGCATTTGGGCAGGCATTTTCATCTGTGGTTGACATCACTGATTATAAGATCCAGTAAAGTTGTCTAATCTTCCAACAGCAGCGGAGGGAAGGGGGGGGGGAAAAGGAGTGATGGGGGATATGGGCGGAAGGATAGGGGTAGACCTTTCATGTGGTTTTGCCCCACTCTAAAATGGGTTCCAGAAGGGAGCGTGCTGCATACGCACAGCATTTAAATCTGAGCTTCTGACGACTAGCTACTGGTTTGTGTGTGTATGTGTGTGTGTGTGTGTGTGTGTTTTTGTGTGTGTGTGTATCCTGGAAGATGCAAGCGAGGATGGCTCATCAGCGACAACCAAAACCATCTATGCAAAAAAAAAAAAAAACAAGTCAAATTGGGAGGTAAGCTGAGCGGAAGCAGGAATGGGAGCCGAGAATAAAACAAGAACTTTATTGAAGCGGCATGAAAGTGTTCGGCTGCCGACTGAAGGGCACAAAAAGCGTGTAAATCAATACATCGCCATAAGTTCTTTAATGCTACGAGCAATTAACTGCAACAAAGCCTTTGATACCAAACTCCTAACACTTCCACAAAGTCTTTACTGTCCTACATGAACAAGTGTTTGATCTTCGAAGATATACCTAAAAACATGACAGCTGACGTACATCAGATAGTTGTTGAAATCCACGGGAGCTTTTATCATCCGATTCAGCGCCACCTTTCATCTATAACTGTGGACACCGTCGCTGCAAAACGTCAGAACAAATAGCTCTGAGGAACTTGTTCAACAAATGGATCCGACAGATAATTTTGTTTGTCTTCGGGTAATGTAAACAAGCGTATCCGGTTTGTTTGGGGACAAGCAAAAATCCCCCCCGTCACCGTCATGATTTACACAAAAGATCCCCTCTTGATGGAAGCAGCAAAGAGCGTAATAAGTGAAAACGCAGCTCGCACCTTTTCGTCGTGTGCACGCGTGACCTGCTGCGGCGCACACGGGGCGACACTTTCTCTCGCTAATCATCACCACAATCACTTGATTAGCCAAAGTCGTTTGTCAATTATACTGCTCTGTTTCGAGGGCCGGACCAGTCACTAATCATGGTTAAATGGAGAGGGAGCGGTGGCAGAGAGAGGAGAGAATGAGAACGCATTAAATGATCCATGACACAGTCGTAGCTCCGCTTCCTTGATTTATCCTCTTTATGCCTTTAAGATAAACTATTAGTATTAGCTCCATCGGCTGCTCTTAACCGCATGAAACGCCCCGAATCTAGATTGGATGTCGGCGAGGGCGGATAGGCTAAAAGGCTCATAAAAACTGCTGGGGGGAGAAATTATGAAATTAAGCTTTTAGTTTAAGGAGAACAAAAAAAACATCTTTCTGATTGGAAATGGTGGTCTCCCACTTTACTCCAGCCCCTTATATCCTGCACAATGTCACTATCGGAGCCATTGTGCTAATTACATACAGGACATTATCCCTCGGTATACATGTAAGTCTTCCTCTAAGTCTCAATCAATACAGAGTTTGTTAAAGAGCCACTAATGTCCGTGGCTCCATGCTTCGCAGACACTAACGACCCCGCTCTGGATCCAGATACGACAGCTGAAGACACCCAGCACACGCTGCGATCAATACTTTCTTATACTGCCTCGGTCCTCTGCTCGCTGTCCGTCCCACCATCTGTCTCACTGCTTCTATCTCTCATGCCAATCTTCTGCTCTCCCTTCACCTCTGTCATCTAAGTTTCTTATCTCCTCCCTCTCTGTTACCAAAGATGCAATCTATCTCTGTCTCTTCTACCCCAAAACACTTTCTTTACCTCCTATCTCTCCATCGGCCATTCCTTTCCTCTCTCAATTATTCACTCCGTCCATCTCAATCTCTTTCTCCCCGTCTCCCTCTTTCTCTCTCCCTCCTCCTCCTCCTCCTCCTCTTCTCTCTCGCTCACTCTCTCTGCCCAGCCAACAGCTTCATTGTCCTTGGGTCGGGGTGAACAATGTCAGCCCACATGGGGCCCCAGTGCGGTCCCAGCCGAGAAGGCAGGGAGCACCAGAGAACACCCATAACTCAATGTTTCAACTGGGCTGTGGGATAAAGGGAAGCCTCACACATGGCTGACTATGTGGGTCAGCCTTGGATCATTTGTAGAGGAGGAGGCCAGCAACTGGCACCAGAATCCCCCACTGAGAGAGTGTATATATGTGTGTGTGTGTGTGTGTGTGTGTGTGAGCGAGTGTGTCGTGTCCCCTTGCAACCCAGTGGCGAGGCCCCCCTCCAGTTCATCCCAGCAAACTATTCTATGGGAAACCTGCTCGTCTCTCCATCCATGCCGCTGCTTCCCCTCCGCCTCCCCATCCCCTACGTGACCGCACCCCGATGTCTTTGTGAGCGCCGGGGACAAAACAGGGGCCACCAATTAGTCCTCCCCCATGGGGTGACATGGGCGATGAATAGAGGGACCCCCGAACCGTCCACGCATATAATCTCAGTCTTCCCTTTGGAGGCCGCACTGTCATCGCCACACAGATTCAACCTTGTTTTCAGAGAGGTCTCCTTGTTGATTTAAAGGCATGGCCCGCTGGTCCAAAAAAGCGAGCATCCGGATGCCGGTGAGTCATTTTGTCAGGAGAATAGGATGGGACTTGTTCCTCTCGCTGTGCGTTCATCCTGGAGGGCTACACAGGGATGGCTTTTTTGGAGGGGAAGGGGAGGGGGTTAAGCGAAGGTGAATTTTTCCCATCAATCACCAAGTGACATAAACAACAATAGCAACTTGGAATCCATTACCAAAACAAACAAAGACATAGCAGGAGAGTCTGCAGCAGGAGCCTCAGACGGAGGGACAGGCTATGTAAACTAAAGTGGTGATTGAGTAGGCGCAGGGGGGACTTCTGAATGAACCACCCCGATTGCTGGTGAACCAAAACACATGTCAGAGTGACGAGACGTCTCAATAGTTGCATTATCACTCCAGCCTGAACCCTCCCCCAGTGCTTATTAGTGCTGGATTAGCTTTTAAGGGATAGATGAGGGTTTTTGAAAGACATCTGATGACTTTCAGCGGCAAACACATACAGGAAAAAAAAGGCAAATTCCTCCCTGGAGGAAGTTTGGGTGGTGGGATCATTTTGACTCAGAGAAGTGTAAAATGATCCATCTCGACTCAGACTCCGGAGGATTTCATCTGCATTGCTTCGCTTACGCCTTTCACCTAACATTCAAACATCCTCTAAGTCTCTTCTTCGTCTCTTTGAATAACAGTTAGATTCTATTGACTTTTTATATGAGAGATTAGGCGAACGAGCTTCATAGACAGTCTGGCAGTAACCCTCACCAGGCAGACTAATACGAATGCACATATTCCAGGATTTAGCGTGCCATTCTCTCCTCTCACCTTTGCTACAATGACCGTCGGCAGAAAACTTCGGGAACACAATTTACAGAGCGAAAAAAGAGAAGATGATTTGGGATATTGTGTTTGTTTTCTCCTGCTGCTGACTCTCCTCTCCAGAGTGAGCGGAGTGCAGACAAGCCAGAACAGGTTAGGCTTGTGAAATGCCCTCATTTGCCCTCAAATAAACATTTAGGAAATAACTCACTGTGAGGTATAGAGATTTTTGTTTGAGTGCAAGTAAGAAATTTGAGTAGTAAAAAGTTTATGCTCAGCTGAGGTGAGAAAAAGGTCCATGCATCAGGGAAAAAACAATTCTGCGGATAAATGTTGACATGCTTTGGGTTTTCGGTTAGTTGTTAACTGTTTTATTTTGTAGATTTGATTGATTTCCGGTCTTTGTCTTCTTCCCGCCCTTCGTCTGTGTATACCTGTGAGCCATTCGTTGATCATTCTTGTGTTTGCAAGCCTGTGTTTTCCCCTCATCGTCTGTTGGTTCCTCTGGGTCTCCTTGGCCTTCCTGCTTTGCTTTGTTCTCTGTGGCTTCTGGTTTTATCATCAGTGCTGTATTACTCAGTTACTCATCATGACTCATTTTCCTTTGACAGCCTTTTTGTTGCCAGTTTTTTGTCGCCTGTCATTTAATTGCTCGATTTGGAAATCTGGGGATTTTGGACACATTTGTAAGACCAACAAATAGGGACAGCAGCAGAATAACAGCTAACTGATGATGCTAACGTATTCTTTTTATACGTCCATGATCTGCAGCTACTGTTAGCCTCAGTGTGTCTTGCATTCGGGTCATTAACAAAACAGTTAACCATCATTTGAGGTTTGACTGCTGCTCTCTTTTAAGTGCATCATTTTGCTGCATCCTCAGCTTCTGCAGCGGTTTAATGGCATCAACAAGCTGTTAATCTTAACGCGCCCCCGACTCCTAATATTCTTATAACAGTGGTGATGGAAACGCACATTAATTCATATCATCATTGGCTCAAATTTGCGCCACATTTGAACAGAAACCAGCCCATGGTGCCAAATCTCTCCCCGAAACTTTTCAGCAATCAGTGATTCAACTGTGAATTTGCATAAAAACGGCTTCAATTCCCGAGCTCGGTAAAGGGTTATCCAGCACAGAAAATGTGTGTAGTCACTCTTCAGTTAAATGATCCACTCGAAAAAGTCGTTATATTAAAAAACAACCACCAGCTCCCCTCTGAACAGCAGCAACACAGCAGAACAGAAGCAGAAAATATCTCCTCTCAAAGAGAAGCGCACGGGCTCTTTGTTCATCATCATCAGCAGCAGTGCTCAGCCAGGGCTATTTAATGCTTGGCTGGAGAGTCAGGCAGCATTTTATCTTTGTCTCAGTTCACATACCTGAGGAATACTGTTCCATTCCCAAACACTTCGCAGGGCCAGGATCTCAGGGTCTGTAATTTATGAACAACAATTCAGAGAATCTGCGCGGCAAACACTAAAGCAGGAACGTCTTTCAAGAAGTTAAGGTGATTGCGATGTGAGGCTGCTGGTGTCACTTAAAGCATCTGATTTTCTTTCACGCTGATATTTTGTTCCCTCACGGTATAGAAGGTATGCCATCTGAAGGTGAATGCTGCGGGGTAGAGATGCTTTGTGGGTTCTCACTGAGAGGAGGAAGGGTGAGGAGGGCTGCGGGAGGGCTGCTAGGCAATAGATCAATGACTCCGTGTTCCCACTGAGAGATATAGGAAGTACAGGGCAGGCAGCAGCCAGCGCCTTAAAATAGCTCCACCGATTGCAGCTCCACTTTAACCCAAATAATGGGGAGGCTGACCAAGGTCTGTGGAGGTCTCTACATTTTTGATTAGCTTGTGACCTCGGGCTAGAGCGAAGACAGGACAGAGATTTCATACTGAGAAGATAAAAAAAAAAAATAAAAAAAAAATGAGTGATGAAAATGAGTATCTGGCGCCTTCTGTCTCTGTCTGCGGCCTTGAACTGGTGATTTGGTGACGTTTGAGTAAGCGTAAGATCAGGGTGTAAATTGGCAATGTAGCCCACGCACAACAAGTGTGCATGTGTGTGTGTGCGTGCGTGTGTGAGTGAGTGTGCGCATGCTAGCTTCTGTGTCATCATCCATCACATCTGTCAGATTAAACCTACCTAGTAATGGCTCCAGGGGAATGTCAGTCAAATACCCACCAACCCACACACAGACAGACACACACTCGCTCTCGCACACAAACCCAGACACACACACACACACACACAATATCTTTGTCCACTTGAAGCTTTGTGTTCTTTAGAGAGATTTTCTAAAGCAAACAGCTTGACACGGAATATGAAAGCTTAGACAAATAAAGTATTATCAAAGCCCCCCTCTCGCGTACGGACTGGTGCAGCCGAGACTGAGTACACATTAAGATAAGCTTAAACTTCAATGATCTAAGTATGTACTTTACTGTATGAAAAGAAAAAAACAGTAATGATGACTCTCAGATCACAAGTGTGAAAAGTGGTTCGGTAAAAACTCAGTCAGGTGGCATGTCTCAAGGGATGTGGATGTCAGCAAATCAGTCTGTCTACTGAAATATCTCAAAAACCAGAATGACTTAGGTGACCCTCCAACTTTTCATCCACCCCACCACCACCAGGTTGACATTTATGGTCTTCGAGTGAAAAGTTGAAAAGCATCAGATGGACCATCACAACAGAAAACACACATTCATGTCCACCACAGGATGAGCTGTTTGTCATCCCCTGACAAGTTCAGCGAAAATGGAGAACATGGTAAACATTATGCTGAACACAAGCATCTAATTCAAAGCACCAGTGTGCTTGAAGAACAGCCTCATGGAGCCATACGAGTAGATGGAGGATTAGCTTGTTCTGATCATGTCTGTCTGTCCTGAGCTTTATATGATGTCATAACAGAGACAGAAATGCAGATCTGTGGTAGCATATGGCCTGCTGGTGAGTGTTATGCTGCTAAAAGCATTGTGAATAGAACGATCAGTTACACCAGAGATGGACTTGAGTATATCCCACCCCTTCCCCCAACGTTCCACTGATTGAGTGTGGCTGCAAACAAACTTCTAATAAGCAAATGGAATATATCACGCCAAAGCACAGGTTTACCAAGAAAAGGATATTCAAGCAATGGATAGTAACTTCGCGTTTGTCAAAGTATTGATTGTACTGACTCGTAAAAGCCGCTTGTGTCATGAGACCATGTGCACGTGTAGCAGAAATAACTGGTGGTTCTATACATGTAGTGGTGAGGTCGGCCTCTCTCTAGATTCATTTAGATGGGGTCCTGGTCTTGTTAGCCTGGAATAACTGCCTGAGGGCGTTGCTGGGATGGCTGCTGAGTTTCAAGACTTGCCTAGAAGGACTTTTGCTTTCATCACTCTGCACATTTCAAGCTTGTTATTAGCTGTGTAGCGTTAGGTTAGCTACCTAGCTAACGTCAATCAAAAGCCATGTGCAGCATTTTTTCCCCCTCTGCGTTTCATTCTAGTGCTCCCCAGTGCCCCGCCAACACTATATGGACACGGGGGCCTTGGACTAGGTCCACAGCATCTGTTCCCATGAGGCTTTTGGAGCGTTCCACATATTGTAATTACAGGTTAATTATTCCATGTAGGTGGAGAAATCCCAATTTTGCAGAAACCTTTCTAATATGTTTCCCTGCTGAGCCACAGCATAGTTGCGAATGTTATCTTAATGTAGCTTAATGAGAAAAGACAAGACTCAGCTTTTCTCTGACCCAGAAAATAAAACAGCGACTCAGCGTGCAATAAATAGAAAAACCATAAATGGAACCGTAAATAAAAATGAAGTAAATAATTAAAAAGATGATGATTCCGGACATGTTGGCTCATTAGCAGAGTGGACTTCAGAGGAATCCATCTCATTGTGCTGCGTTCGACTCTTCCTGTCGACTGAACAGATAAACAGATTCCAGCGGAGAGCTGGCTCTGCCATAATGAAGCCCCCTCTCTTTTCTTTCTTTCCCTCTGTCTCTATCAATTTCTGCTTTCGGTTTCTGCACCCCACTGGTTCTGTCCGTTTCCCATCCTCCCTCTGCTCCTTTCTGCGCCAGCCCTCCTCCCACACTCCTTCCCTCTCCCTCGCTCGCCTTTCTCAGGGTCAATTAAGCTACAGTAACTAAACAGCAGTGCACCCTGTCACATTCCATCCAGGCCTCCTCAATGAGTGACAACAACTTACACTAAAACAAACGGGCTCTGAAGGAACCCGCTCCAGCAGCTATTACCATATGAACAACTCACTTCCTAAAGCACAATGAACTACCTTGACAGACCTTCTCTGGCCTCGGGCTGTCCTTCGTGGAGCCATGTTATTAATGGGGTATAAAGAAGGGTCTGTGTGCAGGTTGTCGGCCCTTTTTTGCCTCCGCTGCTCTGGCCGGGTCCTCGTGGTTTTGCTTTCCCAGCGCTGCAATATTTACTTCACAGGGGGTTGACAGAGCAGCAAAGACGCTCGGTCCCGCACACCTAAGCACACACAAGCTCACAGCGGGGCGGGAGCGAAGGCACAGAGAAAATACATGAAACAAAAACTTTGATGTACACACACTTGCACGCATGTTCACAGAAAAACATGCACACACTTTCAAGTACATGAGCACCATACTGTGCACTTGAGAGGCCAACCTCCACCAAAGGCAGATCTATTTCTCTTTCTCTCCTCATCCTCCTCCTCATCCTCGCAGAAAACACTTCAAATCTTACAGTATCTCAGCAGCTGAAATCTTTAAGAAGGAAGAGAGCAGGCACCTATTTCCCTGTTTCAAAGTAACTTCAGACATTTTCATGTAAATAAATGTTTTTTTCTGCTACTATTGCAGATTGGTCCAATGCATTTCTGAAAGCCTTTTTTTTCCCCCCATGTGCTTCTCTAAAGACCCAGTGAAAGTTGAACCTTTTCTCAGACACATCCTCATATGCACAGGAGCTGATGTTGTTCTAATCACAGGCTTGTGTAGAAAAACAACTGGGCAATTAGCACAGTTACCGTTGAGTTGCTAGAGAGTCAAGGCCTCCACTTAACTGATGTGACTCCAGTTTTTCATTCAAATACATCAATAGCGAGAGCCATTACCAGAGATGTTGCTAAATGTCCCTGTCTTGTCTTTCCTGGTCACAATATCTGCATGTGCACAAGGGCAAACTTTAAATGTGAGTAACATTTCCTGTGGTGATTCACACCCTGCGAGCAGGTAGATCAGCTTCTCCCGTGACCCGATACCTTCCTCTGCATCTCCATACCTTAAAGGCTGAGAGAACATTCAAAAGAACTGCTGTATCGACTGAAACACAACGGGGGAGGGAAATATCGTATGATTCGGTCGGGCACCCAACACGAGTTTGTTTGTCTTATCTTTACATTTGATCTGTTCAGGGGAGGAGGTTTGGTTGAATGGGTCTTTGTGATCGACCACTATAGCTTACATCCTCGGCCCGCAGGGTGGGTGGGCAGAAACACAATCAGATAGGTTCGATTGAGCGCTCAACGCTCAACACTCAGAGGAATCATGTTCCGCTTTGTTTGAACATGAAAAATCAGATCTATAGCGTGTTTTCAACCCGGCAAACACAGAATCAGATCTACCTAAGCCCGCTGTCTCTGCATCGCATCACAAAGAGGGAGAGACGCTGCATTCGTCTCGCTGCCAAATATCTGTAATTGAAGAAATAGTCATGCTGTTAGAAATCATGACTCAATGCTCTTAATTTGGCCGCACTTTCACATTCACATTTGCGACCATATTGTAATTGAAAGAAATTGGAAACAACAGATGGTGTGACAAAGCTTTATATTGTGCAGCAATATTGTGTCATACCTTGTTTTAGTGCTTTGTGATGATGGTGCCAAAAATCCCCGGCAGAACGGTACTGTGTTTGTGTTTAGTGTGTGAGGTTTACAAGTCTCTTGAAGGCATTAGGTTGATTATATTGCGCTGGGGTGCGAGGGTATGAATAAAATGTTGTATCTCGATAATAATGATAGGGGTATATATCATGATCTAGGACATTTTTACATGATCAATGACCTGATTATTTAGTTTTTGGATAAGTGGGTTTTCACAGTAATTGAAAACATTCCCGTATTTATTTCATCATTGCTCACAATGGCCTGAGATATTGAAGGAAAAGCTTCCTTGGTATAAATGGTACAACTAAATGTCTACCAGTCACTCCTGCATTACATTAATGGTATTGTTTCCTTTCTAGGGCTGCAAAATAATACAGATTTTTGCAATTAGTCAATTAACCAGTGTAGTATGAAAAATGCTACTATAATTTGCCAGTGTGCAAGGGGAGACATTCAAATTGTTTGGTTTATCAGAACAACGATCCAAAAGCCAAAGACATTCAGTTTGCTATCTTAAAAAGAAAACATGATAACAATCATTTAATTCACTAATAGTGTCAGTTTGGTCCACCTCGGTCTCCGCCACCTGGCATCTGACGCCAACAAAACAAAGAAAACCTGAGTCAGACAATCAGGCTTCTCACGGATCAGATCTTCATCTGACCACAAAGTCATCCGACTCCAGGAACATGTCCGACCCACCGACACCTGATACTCAGAACCCAGCCCCAAAACCAGATAGTGGACACCAGAGAGGGACACACCCCAGCCCATAGCATAGCATGTCTTCACCCTGAGGCTATATCTATGATATACAACTTGTGTGCACAAACATGCATGCCGGGAAGTGTGTATCTGCAGATGTGTAGCTGTGTGTGTTTGTGTGTGTGTGTGTGTGTGTGTGTGTGTGTGTGTGTGTGTGTGTGTGTGTGTGTGTGTGTGTGTGTGTGTGTGTGTGTGTGCAGGTCCAGCTAACCGTCACAGTGCCATAAAAGCTTGTCTAAAGCTTGTTATCTCTCGCACATATTTGTTCATCAAACTCCGCCATAAAACCCCTGTGAGGTGGATAAAGTTCCATCATCCTCCAGGTAATAAAATACACTGTTTGTCCTCTTATACAAATGGCCACGATACAGGTGCGCTCCTCTCCGTCCATTTGAGAGATAGCCATCAGTTAAAAGGGTAACCAAAGCCTCTTCACTTGTCAGGTCCCCCCCCCCTCCTCTGCATTCAGCTCCTCATTACATCCCACTGTGAATAATATCTCCTTTTAGCTCTGTTTACTTGAGGCATATGGCAGGCCTACTGTAGTCAGCAAGCTGTTCCTGTGACTAACCTTCCGTCAGTTTTGTGTTTTCACTCTTATGACCAGGTCATATGATGCAATATCCACGCACATTTGAACCATGAGCCGAACTCATGACAGGCGCGGTTTTATCTGAAAGAGGAAGGCAGCGGTCAAGAGACACAGTATTAATGCTTCTATTGATCACAGTCTCCATCCACTCCTACACCCTCTTTAGATGTAACACAATGCATCCCGGGGAATGAATAACTATTGCTAATGGCTATAAAAAGCTCCTGAGAATCGGCTGACGTTCCACTCACTAAAATCGATATCTCCCCCCAACCACAACCTTTATTTAATCTCAATATAGTGGCACAAAGAATTAAGGATGAAAAGCGGATGAGAAATTGCTCGGTCAGAACAGAACGGGAGACTGCGCTCCTTTTGGATTACACTAAATGGACTGAAGCACTGCCACTATCCAAAGTTTGCACACACCAACAGCATGCTAACAGGTTCGGACTGATCCATTCATGCTAAAACATCCACCCTGTTGCTATCTGGTAAGGGTATATATCTAGCGCCACTCTTCCTCTATCGTGTCAGACTGACTCCAATCATTCGCAGAGGATTCCAAATAACAATCAATTAATTAAACGCATCTCCCCCGTGCTCACCCCTTCCAGTCAGTTGATGCTGTAGTCACAGCCCAGGCAGTATTTACTATAGTAATTAGCCCAGTGTTACAAGCATGGAAATCCCTGTGATGAAGGAAGAACTATCTGACTGCCTCCAGGGTGGGACAGGCGATGAGGGCACTCAAATAGAAAGTCACGGCTTGTTATGCAAGTGGTGGAGGTAAGAAGCGCAGTCTCCCAAGGTAATTGAGGCCACATAGGCTGCTACTAACAGACAAACACCCGCAACGAGAACGAACACCCGGAACCCTGCAGCGGTCTGCCCTCTGCGATCAGCACATGTCACAGTCCAGAATAAAGCTGTGCATCAACGCAAATTCAGATTTAGGTCAATTTTCGATTGTTTTCAACTTAAATTCTTAAAACCCATCATGCCTTTAATACATACAGGACAGATTTTAATAGAAAGACTGACATTTTTATGCAAATTTTCTCTGAATGTCTGAAAAAAGGAAGTCAGAGCAACAGCCGCAACAAATCTGAAATGACAAGTCGGGCTGTAGTATCTTGGAGATATATAATCTCAATATCACATACAATTTGAGCGCAGCAAACCATTAACAAAGACAGCGAGCGGGCCACCCCAGTAGCTGAGCTGATGTACGGAGGCTGTCCTCACTGCAGCTGCCCAGAGTTCAAATTCCACCTGTGGCCCTTTGCTGCATGTTACCTCCCTCTCTATCACCCATTTCCTGTCACTCTCAAGCTGTCCTGTCAAAACCGGCCGTGAAAGGCCAAAAAAATACTTAAGACATGCACAAGTTGATTTTTGGGGACTGCGACATATGAACAAGTTCCATTTTAATCCATGCGAGCAGAACTTTGAGCTAGCTCTCATGCAGTGTGAACTTGCACAACACCGAGCTACACTATCGGTGAGTGATTTCACCTCTATGAAATCTGTACATGGGGCTCAAATGGCTCCCACATTGTTCTTAGGCGGGCTTTTCCTCAATCTTTCTTAAGCTGACAGGCACACTGGAAAAGTTACAGTTTATAGGAAGCCTAATACTAGACGCACATAAAATCATGGTGGCCGTAAAAAGGTGGAATCCAATTTATGTCTTAAATTCTTCCATGTATGGGGATGTATTTCAAACCTATCATTTAATTGCTCAGTTGTCACGGGGTTATTGGCTTCAGGTCTTGCTTTATTGAGCTTGCGTGTTTATATTTGCGCGTGCTTGAGTGTGTGTGTGTGTGTGTGTGTATGCGGGTAAGAAGTCCCGAGACCTGCGTGAGTGTGAGTGTGGTTGTACCTCATCAGCAACGCACACAAATGATCTAAGTCACAGCAGCCACATCCTCATTCTTCGCAGTGTTGTAATGACATCAAACATCTTTGTCCGAGGGCTCTGTGCTATCTGTGTCTGTTCATTTACCAAAAGTCTGGGTCACCCCAGAGTTAGACAGCTTGACTAACACAAGTGCACACACACACACACACACACACACACACAGAGAGGCAAACACGCACTCTTGCAACACACACTAAGTCCTTCACCTGTTAATGTGTGAAACAAATGACTGCTGCAGCGGCGCCAGTGCGATCACACCACCGTGTCCCATCTTATCGGCCGGCTGCATGAGAACCTGTTTGTTCTAGATAGAGTCTCCCAACAATCGGCCCCGTCAGCTTGAGGGAATTCAGCCTGGCCCTGGATGACTGCTGCACCTTGCAGGACCAAGCAGAGACGCAAATCCTGCACGACGAGGGAGGAGGAGGAGGAGGAGGAGGAGGATCAACGGTACACACTGAATGACAACAATAGGACTACACCACAGGATCAACTGAACGCTCCGAACTCTAAATCTTATCTAGGTCAGAACTGCACCTCCACGGACTCATCCCACCTCCTTTTTTTCTTTTTTTTTTTTTTTGCTCGCGCACCGATTTCTTTGTTGTCATGCGTGGTGATGTAACAGACTGTAACTTTGCCGTGTAAAACTCCAGGAGCCAGGTAGTGGAGCCATGCGTCGAAAAAAAAAACACTCCACTCTCTAATAAACCGAGTCACTGAGGAGGAACTAAAACATAATGCTCTCTTAAAAAAAAAAAATTTAAAAAACCTCGGGAGATTGTGGTTTTCTAATTCCAAATGCAATTAACCCTCGAATCCAAACTGCTCTACAACCTCCTGATCCGGATATCAATTAAAACAAATGACCAAACATCACTTGAAGAAAGAAGATTAGTTGTGTGAAGTGGTAAAAAGAGCCCATTCCTCGTGTAAATGATTAACAGACAGCGGCTTCAGATGGCCTCACCTGCCATCCTGTGTTCCTATCTAGTTACCAGGCTAGCATTACTAGACTAGCTGGCACTACTAGATCTCATGCGCTTGGCGTTAACTCACACGCACTCTGACACAAATACGCAGAGGGAGAAAGAGAGAAAGACGGGGAGGAAACTGAAGAGGGGTGACTAATGAATTGGCTGTCTTGTGTTTTTCCTACCTGTTGAACAGCTGAGCAGCGGCGTAAAGACTTTATGCAAACAGGACACAACGCTGAAAAAACACACGCGCATCCTAATGGTCCCTTCCGAACACAGGCAGGAATAATCGTCCTCGATGATGTCTGACCAGTTTTCAAACTCTCGTCAGAGGGAGCTGGGCGCATAGCCATGCCTCCGTGCTCAGACTCCAAACCCAATTAAATAATCAAGGGTTCAATTGCTGTATAATACCACAATCAATAAACAGAGGATTTCTTGGTTATTTGGATGAAATTAAACAGATCCCACGAGAAGCAAACACAGAGAACTTATCAGTGAAACAGATGAGTCGGTCCCAGATTAGTTGGTGGGATGGGAGCAGATCAAAAGGCACGGCGTTTCAGTATGCAGCTGCCGCGCTGCCCAATCAAACCAAAGTACTCAGAGACCAAAATAGGCCTCATTGCAGTCTCTACACACACCAATGTGTGCGAGAGTGCATACATACACAACACAAACAAGACACTCGAGTACACGCGCATAGCCTGGCGCACCTTTACGCAAACCCAGAAGCAGTCACCTCCTGAATAATCCAGCAAGCACACAAATCAAAACCTTAACAGGTTTAGAAAAGCAAAGATGCGTCTTAACAAACAACGTAAAAAGGCCCCCAGTAGACTGTGATGAATGCATCAAGCCGAGCGTGCTGCGAACATTATCAGAGTGGGGGGGGGTGAATGAATACATTACCATTCAAGGCACAACTTCTCTTTTCCTGCCTCACAGCTTCTGTCTTCCTGCCTATCAACCTGCCCGCCTGATTACCTGCCCACATACAGAGCAGCTTTTGTCCAGATTAAAGGGGCACGGATGGGGGCGAGGTGAAATATTATTTCTTTTCACAGGAATTCATTTTGAGAAGGAGATGTGTTGAGTTTCTTTGCTCGGTGCACCTCGCAGCGAGTGCTGCCTGCCTCCCCTGCTAACTGCCCAGCCTCCTTCGATTACTCTCTCTCTCCGGCAGGCTGTCTTCTTCCCCCCACCTGTCTACTTAAATATCCCAGTTACTTCTATGAGTCTTTGCAGTCCTCCAAGCAGCCTAACCCAAGAATCTCTGCTTCTGCTGGATGTCTCCATCACTCAATATTTATCTTTCTGTCTCTCTTGCAAGATGTTTCCTAAAAATTACATCACTAATTGAGAAATATGCTTTGGAATAAACACACAAATACTCTGATGACACTAAAGAGGAAATGTTCATACTGAATGCTTTAATACTGTACCTTGGCAAGTGATGCATGGTTACAGGAACAGTTTTACATTTTGGGGAATAACCTTGTGTTTCGTTTTCACTTGCAAAAATATAAAAATCTGATGTGATTTGTGCTGACGTCCATGCTAAACAAGCATTTTGCTTTACATCTGGAGAACTGAATTGAATTGTCGACCGGAGCGTCTCTGGCGCCAAACAATGCCTTATTTGAAAAGGATTTATTAAGAATTTCTTGCCCCGGTGATTGGGATATTACACCGTTTCAATTAATTTTACAGCCATAGCCTGGAGGTAGATGAGAGGATCGATATGACTCTCATGGCAGTGTGGTAAATATGAAACTACAGCCAGTAGCTACTTAGCTTAGCGCAAAGACTAGAAAAGGGTGGAAACAGCTTGTCTGGCTGTCAAAAACTAATAAAACCTGCCTTAGTTAACACATTTATATCCTGTTTGTGTAACCTGCACAAAAGCTGGAGAAACCTGGTGGTTTTACAGGGTGTTTTGTAGCCTTAAGGACTCACAGAAATGTCTGGAGTCTGGTTAAATGCTGAAAACGTCAGCGCTGACTTGAAGCATGAGATGTCAAGAGAGCCAGAGAGTGTTTCCCTGACCTCAACCAAGCGTTTCATTAGCCTGAACAATGTGACATCTGGATGTTACACTTCACTTAATATAATTTAGGCATCAATTACATTCCTCTATGAGGTATTATAGGAAAAGGAGATTAAAAGTATTGGAATGTGTTTCATTGGAGATAGGATTACCCTCCTGTCTGTCTACCTGCCTGCTAGTCTGCATTTGCCTATCAGCCTCCTTTCCTCCCAGTGTCGGCTCAGGCTGCTGTCACACCATACATTTAATCAGGCCGGCTCTACCGAGCAGTCTCCCTGTGCTGACTGAATTGTGTGCATGCATGTGTGTGTGTGTGTGTGATGTGAGTGGGCCTTTGTGAGGCCTCCACTCAGCAGAGTGATGATAAGTACTCCCAGCCCAGCGCTCCACATGAGCTGATGGACAGACAGGCAAAGAACACTGGGGGCCTTGTGGTTGGGCGTGTGTGTGTGTGTTGTGGTGAAAAGAGGGAAAGGGGAAGACTGGGGACTGGAGTGTGTGTGTGGTGGTGTGTGGTGGGGGTGTGTGTGTCTGTGTGTGTGTGTCTGTGTGTGAGCCTGTGTGCGTGTGTGTTTCTTTTTTCAGCAGCCGCGCCACCAGGCCATGCCACATGGCTGCAATTTGTTCATTAGCTATGTAATAAATGTACACACACACACAGAGGTAATATTGTTCCGAGTTCTGCCTGATTGGATTCTGAAATAGAGGACCCTCGGGGGAATCACTTGTAGTCTGCCAGCCACTGTGACCAGGAGAAGGCTGATTTCTTAACAAGGTTTGAGGCCAAGTCCTAAGGAAACACACGCAGTCTGTATTTCTCTGTTTTCTGTAAGGAACAGTGTTAATATAAACTGGAATAACATTGGCTGTGTGTAATGTTTTTAGAACATTTGTGGCTAATATCCACAACTTAAACACATCCAAACTGATTGCTTTCACATGACCGAATGCGAGAGTCTTTCCTTATTTATGTTTCATGTTTTCATGTCAGGTCATTGTAAAGATTTACCAGTCACCTGGAAATAATTAATAATCACCCAGGGCCAATTACAAGCGATCTATCATCATCAGCAGCGTGTCGGATGAGCTCCGGGATGCTTGTTCCAAATTACCTGCTGTCTAGGATATCAGTCGATGCTTGTGTGAGCTGAGCTCATCGCGCCAGGTTTAAGGCCCCTCTCGTAAATGTTTGCATCACGAGCTGGGAAGCAATATTAGATTTTGTGAAACTGGATCCCTGCTGACATATCGCTCGCTGTGGAGGAAATCCAGAAACATGGATAATAAACAAATCTGTATAGACTCGTTTGGCCCCCACATGGAAACCAGCGGCGCGGCTTTTGGAAGAAGAAGCTGCTTGTTCCACATCCAGCGAGGCTTATAGCCTCTGGGAGAGTATGACTGCTGCTCTGCCGTGAGCATACAGATCACCTTACACACTGGCTTTCCTCTGCTTTGATGATTGATGCGCGCACACACACACACACACACACACACACACATATGCACATCCACACACACTCCCATGCACAGATATTTGGGAGCATTAACATGCTGGATTTGCACACACACATATACACACACGCCTTAACTTCACCCCCCCCCCGCCCCCCATACACACACCTGGATTAATTCACCTGCCGCACCTGAGAATGCGCCCGCTATGATGTCACCTGCAAGCCCATCACTTCAAAGGCACAAAAGCACCTCGGTGCCATCAGCACAAAGAGCAAACGCACCCCCATCTCTTCCTCCTTTGTCCTTCTGTCCCCTAACGGTAATTCCCCTGCAGAAAGTCCATACACGGTGAAGGGAGAATTACACAGTGTACTCTACAATCAGGTATTCTTGGGTTTCTGCCCATTGGCACTCACTGTGCGCCGCTGTAACAATGACAAGCTTTCTTTATCCCCCTTTCTGACATAAAAGAAACCGCCCTGGTGCGCAAATTTGTGCGCACTCGCATGTGTCCTCTGTGCGAGTGTGTATGAGTGAGTTCATCTATAATTGTGCATCTCAGTCAAAGGTGGTTGTGTGCTGAGAATCCCATGATTACAGTGCTGCTGCTCGCCTGCGCTCCGAAAGCTCCCACTAGAAACGCTCACAGGCAGGGTATGATGTGATGAGACAAGGCGATAATACAACCACCACATTAGTGCATGGTTAGCCATTAAAGCACCCAAATGAGATTATGAGGTCATATGGGCGTACAAAAGCCTACAGCCAAAACAAGAACCCTCCTCTCTACGAAAATAACAGTGCATGTATTCAGTATTCCCTCTGCACGAGAGGAAAATTATCTAAATATGGAGGAAAGGTTGGGAGAAAGAAAACAAGGAGATAAAGAGAGGGAGACAGAGGCAGAGAGATGTGAGGTATTCCCCCACCTTTGAAATTTCCATGGTGGTCAATTTCCGTAGTAATCCATCACTGAATAACAGATGAATTCAGCACGATTTACCATCAAAACATCCAACCGAGCATGAAACAGGAGGCCCGGGCCCATCTTCCACCGCGGCTCAGTGGAAGGCTTCCCCATTGTACAGCAAGGTGGACTAACAGCCGCTCAGTGTACTGTAACACGCTGGAGATGCAGCGGCCCCATGAGTGCGCTATTCACAAGATGATCCCCACTGTGACAATATTCTTCTGCTCTCTTTAGGAAGGAGAGCGCAGTGAGATGGAGACAGTTTATAAATTGGTGTGTGTGTGTGTGCGTGCGTTCCGTGTGTGTGTGTGTCAGAGACCAAAAAGATGCACAAACAGAAGGAGATAGAGGGTTCACCGCTGAGATAAAAATGGAATCCATTTTGGTTCTTGAAGCACACTCATCCACGGTGTGAGGACCTGCTTGGTGTGTTAGCCTGCCGTTGCTCTTTCAATCACTTCCTCCTCTGCTCTAGTTCAACTGTTCCGCCTTCCCCTCGATACTCTGTTTACATAATGTGCTCCTTTCCTCCACAGTCACACCTCTTTCCTTTCCTTTCCTTTCCTTTCCTTTTCCATTCCTTTTCCTTTCCTCTCTTCCTCCTCTTCCTCTCACTTCTCCTCTCTCCAGGCAGCCAGGCACCCCAACACTGTCTCAGGTCCTGAAACTATGGCAACGGAAGGAGAGAGCAAGCGCTCTCTATGATTAATAGATGAGAGATGCAGTGCCAATCGCTGGGGCCTGGGGAGGAGGGACAGATGCACTCGAGCAACGACACGCAAACACACACGCATAGTACACACACTGAGTACACATACGCAAACCCCCCCCCACCACCACCGTTAGCCACCCTCTGTGCTTTGTGGTAATATACACACAGATAATGGGAAAGGGTCTGACTTATACACCACTCAGAGACACACGCAGGCAGAGTTACGAAGAACGAGGAAGCGGCAGCAGAGTTTTGATGCTTAACATCCTCGGGACACACACACACACACACTCCCTGCTTATTGGCTGCCCTCAAGCAAACTAACCACAGAAATAACCACAACCACAGCAGCGGACGCAGCCCTAATGAGTCTTAACAGACTATGGCTGTCTCCATGACTCACAGCTGGCTGCTATCACCTGTAAAAAGCACAACAGCAGGACGGGAATTAGGACATCATATTTTTACAGCGTGTACCACGATTTACATCATCTGATTCGTACTACAAGACTTGGCTCCTTTCAAGGCCAGTCATTCATCCATTTCCCAGGCAATCACACAAAGCCCTGCTGCTCTTGGATTATCCCTGCAAATGCATTTCCCTTCCATTCCATTTGAGTAATGACAGGCGACCAAACTCTGCTCTGACAAAAGGTATTACCGTGCGTTAATGTTGTCTGTGCTAAGTATTTAAAATGCAGCATCTCCATGGAGAGATATCCAACGTCATGAGCTGATTTTGAAATGTTCTTGCTGTGTTTTTCATTTGGCAAGCGCGCGCTAAAGTTTGGCTCCTCAACAATCTTCTCCGAGATGGGCCGGCTATCACTTTCTAATTCACTTAATTTCTAACAACAAAGCTTTGCCAAGGACCAACAGCCAAAACACCAACAGACACTCGGCCAATTCTACCACTGACTTGCGGCGCCCAGCCCAAATAAGCCTATTGCCTGGTCCTCCATGCCTCTGGCTTTCTTGGCAAAGACAACGCGCTCAATCAATTATGCTAATGTAACGAGTATGAAGAGTGTTTAACACATGGACGGTTAATTCAATGGATGCACTGTAGAGTCATTTATAGGGAGCCGGAAGGGTTAAGGCTAAGTGGGTGAGAGCAGCCAGATAGAACAGCACAATGAAACCTGGAAGCTGGAACGCACCACATCCATGCATGCCTGTGTCTGTGTGTGTCTGTGTGTGTGTTTGTGTGCGTGTGAAAGATACAGAGAAACATGGAACAACACGCTGGAGCAAGTGATTAGCGAGTGATTACATTTTCAATGAGCCATGCTGTGCATAGAGCACACTGGACGATACTGCATGGTGAGATATATTAGATCTCTACAGTACATTGAGTATCATTTATCATCTCCTATAAACAGTCGGCAACTTGTTCCAACTTAACAGGAAAGGAGGGGCGGTAGTGAGCGAATGAACTGCCAGCTCTTTAGAAAATCAACTGTAACATACGCAGATATAAGAAGAATTGGATACAGTTCTGCCATCTTCCTCCCATCCAGCGCTCGGTATATTTACTTAGGTAAAATGAAAAGCATTTATCAAAAAATGAGTTCGACTTCAGAGGTTTAGGAACATCAGAAATGAAAGAGATGGAGCAGCGGAAGGTTAACTAAAGTGTTTATACAGATGGGGAGTTGTGTTAGTTGTTATAGCGGGTTAAAATATCTTCTCGCCTCTGAATCACAACAGACTCTGAAGAGCGAAAGAGCACCAACTTAAGTGCAGCTAAAATCAGCACAAGTGCCGTGTAACATCTGTGATGGACAGTTCCATTAAGAAAAACACCGGCTTCTCTGAATGTGCTGACCCGTATTCCTAAAAAAAACAAAACAAAAGGTGCTAAAACGCATACGCACACTCGTGATTATTATCCTCTTCTGTTTTTTGTTTTTTTTTCATGCTCCGCCACTGGAGAGGAGGGGTTTGTCATTCAGCATTTAGGCGCTGTAATTGAGGCAGCGGCAATTTAGAAAAAGAACTGGAAAATGGGTTAAGCATCAATAAATCACATCCAGATGAGTGAGAGGGGTTTGATGCTTTTCTCGCACTCAAATTGGTTGAAAGAAAAAAAACACAAAAAAAACACCGCCAGCCCACACACGAAGGATGTACATCAATAAAACATGGCTTTTATAAAATATGCATAAATACACACACTACTGAATGCTGGGTATTGACACTGACTGAATGAGGACCAATGGTTAACAGCAGCTGACCGCTCTTGTTGTTTATAATAGAAAGCCAATTTATTTGAACAGCAGCAAAGCCCTTTATCAATTATTTAAAGCTACTGTATTCAGGCTGCATCTGTCATTAACTGACAAAGGTAAATACTAACTCTCTCTCTCTCTCTCTCTCTCTCTCTCTCTCTCTCTCTCTCTCTCTGTCTCTCTCTGTCTTCCCCCCTCTCTCTCTCATACAGTGTGACAAATCCACATCAGTCACACACAATGCCATCCCCATTGCTATTGTTAGGGGATCGGCGGATCAAACGCTCCACGGAGCATTGCTCCAAATACAAGCAACAACTCTGGTGTCTGTGCTCTATTCTGCCTCTTCAGGAGGAGAGCAGGCAGGCTGCTGTCACAAAGGTAATCATGCTGTAATACATGTATCGGCACAAAAACCTGTCATTGTTGTGTAATTGTTAATGGCAGGATTTACACTCTTTTTTTGTGTTGTTTTTTTTTTTTTTTTTTTTGCGCTGGTGGTGTTGCAGCCTTTAAGAAGCTGTGTGGTGGTGATTTACCGCCCCATACAAGCATCTCAAAAAAATGCCCCCAGGACATCTGAATGCCCCGAGGCTAATGTTGTAGGAGGAGCAGCGGTAAATTCTTAAAACATTCTGCTGTTTTGCGCTCAAGATTTATAATCCACAGCGCAACAAAGCACGGCATGTATACTGACTTAAGGGAAGAAAAAAAAATAAAAACATAAATTCAGAGATGAAAAAAACCTGCAACACGCAGGAGCACCAAAGATTTCCAGAGATTTCAGGGGAAAGTAACATGAAATACAACAACACCCTTTTCCTCCAGAGCTGAAATCGTTCTTTTTTTCTTTTTTTTTTCATATAAAGGCTGATACTAGAATTTCTGAAACACCACCTCCTGCTGCTGAAAATCAGCTGACAACCAGCGCATTTTTGCTGTGGGCACTGAATTCTCCTTAGATTCACCAATTTATATCATCACCCTTGCACACTTGATAATCTCTAACCTACATTTAGAGTTGCTCAGTCCTTTTTCCAGCTTTTTCCCAGTGCCTCTGGGGGGGCAGGGATCTTTCATACTGGGAGAGGAGAAGAGGGGAGAGGAGAAAACCACTGGCAATGACTGGGTGTTGGCAGTCAGGGCTGCTGGATGTGGCTTGTGAGGCCTCTATCTCCTCTCCCAGCTAGTTAAAGGAAAATAATGTGCAGCAGCACTTTGTTTAATGGCAAATCCACTTCTGAAGGCTGGTGCAATTTTGTCTCCTGGTCCGGATTACGAACGTTTGATTGATCTTTTCTGGAAACAGAGTAATGGTGACCACTCCTGGCAGAGCTTGACATCCATGAACACACCCTAGAGAGACTCTGATCCTCCAGAGGAACTCACTTAAGAACAATACAAGTCTGCGTGTTAAAATAACTCATGAATCCACAGCAAACACCATCGGTTCAGGTTACGGTTGATGACTGGCAGGGGTGAAAACAGAGAGAGAGAGATACAGTGCACACAGGCTGCATCATTAGTCTCCATGTAAATTGCTGCTCTAATTTCAAAATTTCCAATCATGAAGAGAATACATGGGGGAAAAAAAAAACAAAAAAAAAACGAAAATCCCATCATGCAATGTGGTGGAGCAAGAGCTTCAATGTTTGCGCGTTTCCACAACAAATCGGGCGTGATTGCGTTATTGGGGCTCAGACACTGAGTGAGATGCTTCGTTTTTGTTCTAAATCCACGACTGGCTGTAGTTTCGCAACACCTTGAGAGAGTCGGACAGCGCTGGTGATAGACGGAGGAGCAGGAGGACAACAGTCGGTGCGAGTCCCCCCCCCAAGTTCCCCACAAGCACATTTCTCTTTCGCCTTCTCGTGTACCTGCCGCCCGAAAAACACGTTCAGCTGACATCGCTTTCATTGCGTTTCCAGCAACACTTCTTTATTTCGCGTGTGGGTAAACAGCATAAGAGGGATTACGCACGAAATAACGCTGTGTTTATATCGACAAAAGGTGTTTGTTTTTTTCCTCCCCCCCCTCACAGGAAAGGACCACAGCTCTCGTTTGAATAGAGAAAATAAGCCTAACTTTAAACACGCTGTGTGAAATACGCGAAACCGTCCTGGGAGGACAACCCTGGGAAGCTTGTGCACTTGTCGCCGGCAGCCTTGGCCGCACGGAGAGTGAGCACCCCGGGGCTGCCGGGGAAGGAGAGGGACCGGGTGACACGGGCTGTAAAAGCGCACCTAAAGTTTAAAATAAAACCAAGAAATCTTACCTTCAGCTCATGAATGGATGTGCCCCGGAGTGGTTTCACAGCTCTTGTCTTTTAGTAATCCATGAGATACGGCGCTTCTCAAAGCAGTTCTGACGGTGCTCGTGTCGGAATAACAATACGAGCGCTACTTTTTCTCTCTTGCGCTTCTTGTGTTTTTTTTGGTTTGTTTGTTTGTTTGTTTGTTACATGCCGCGCTGAAATCACACCTCTTCAAATGGGAATATCCATCGGAAATCCACGCTGGAGACACAAAAGCGAACGGTTTGTGGCTTTCTACAATAATAATAACAATAATAATGATAATAAAAACTCCCCTCGGGTACAACTGATAGCTCGGGTGTCCCAGAACTAGCTACGGAGCTGAACGCGGTCCCCTCCACAAAAGCCGACGGTCATCCTATTTGGAGATGAAGCTTCTTACCAGACTGGAGCGCAGCGCAGCGAGCCCAGCTGTCACCCGCCCGCTACACACACACACACACACACACACACACACACACA
Source organism: Acanthopagrus latus (assembly GCF_904848185.1). Taxonomy (NCBI): domain Eukaryota; kingdom Metazoa; phylum Chordata; class Actinopteri; order Spariformes; family Sparidae; genus Acanthopagrus; species Acanthopagrus latus. The sequence goes on from NC_051043.1 coordinate 22,202,860, forward strand.
CACACACTCGCTCTCACACATACATAGGGAGGAGCTACGTCTCTGGAACGGGAGGTATTGTGTCAATGGGTGCCAGTTATGGACAACTGTATTTTCTATTTTTACGCGGCGGCATTTCATAAGAATGCGCGTCGGAGAAGGAGGCGGTTAATAGTTTGTATACAGACTGGATATAAAAAAGAAAAGAAGGAAAAAAAAAACAAGAAGAAAAAAGAAAAACGTGAAGTGTTTTAGTTGGAAATTCGAGTGAGATGAAGTGTTTTGTAGGCACGCAGGGCTGCCTGTCATGCCAAAACTGTCGCGGGTCATTTTGAAGGCACAATAAAGATGCGGGTCCTTCTTTCGTGCCGCCCGCGTCGCTGCAATTTGTGCGGTTTTTATTTTGTGCACAGCCGATGCGAATCGGTATGTCAGCAGGTTCAAAGGCTCTCTTGTCTGTTGTCTCTGGTCAGTGGACCGCCCTTCCCTCCCCGGTGGTCCCTTCCCGCATGGTCCCAGGCTGGCACGCGCGCTCACGCAGGCACGCACGCACGCAGAAAGCACATGCCTCGCGCTCAATGGGCCCTGAGCTCATCAGGAGGGGCCATCAGTTAAAAAGTCTGGAAACAACAGCGAAGTTAAGAAAAAAAGTTGATGCTTAAAAACGTATGGAACATTGAGGCTACGATCTGATCCTGACAACACACACACACACACACACACACACACAGGCACGCACACACACACCTCCCTCAGCTTAAACAGAGCCAGAATCAACATCAATTTGTCAGATTGAAAACTGCAAACTTGCCACAAAACACAAACATAACTGCTTCCACATGCTCTCAGATACACATACTCACACTAAGTAACAAGGCTCACACACCTGAGCAGCCCTCTGTGTGTGTGTGTGTGTGTGTATATATATATATATATGACTTAGATATAGATATAAAGTATAAGCTCCAGAGGGACAGAGCTAATGTGTGCGAGGCTTTGGGCTTATCATTATATAATAACAGGCCACCTGTTAAAGCAGCAGCGTGTGTGTAGGTGTACGTGTGTGTGTGTGTGTGTGTGTGTGTGTGTACTGTAATTGTGCTCCTGAGTAGTGTCCTGTCAGGCACTATTGCTGCCTTGTTACTGTAACTGCTGGGTAGCAGTGCAGCCTCCACAGGCCCGATGCCAAACGCTGTGCCGCTGCTCTTTAATGTAAACTCGTGCCTGACAGTGCTCCCCTCCTCTGCTCTCCATCAATTTGCTTTGAAAAAAAACAAAAAAACAAAAAAACAAAAGTCATTTACCATCACGCAGCTGAACCGTCACGCGGGGGCATGTGCACATGATGGAGAAGACACAAGCGCTCGTTTGTTTCTTCTGTCTGTTCAATACTGTTTGTGTGGTTTGTTTAAAGGTGCCTGATTATGAGCAGACTGTTTGAAAATGTGGCTGAGGCGTATGCAAATACAAGCACTTCTTTGGCAATTAACAGCCTGGAGTGCATTCATATATATCATACATCTCATCTCGCAGTATAACGTATTGCAGGCTCGCTTCGACTTCATTAAAATTCTGCGTGAGGGACGTGTTCAAGTGCAAGTTTGCACCGATGGCACATGCAGGTGAATCATTATGGATACTATACGCACAAGGCCAAATGAGAAAGGGGTAGCATTTTTTTTTTTTTCTTCGATCAGCCAACATCAGAAGCGGTGCGAACGCCGCAGGCCTCTCACCAAAACAAACTACATCTAACCCCGTCTGTATTTCACACACTATCTATCTCCGTCTTTACATTCTTTAATCCCTCCCTCTCCATCTCGCTCGCTCTCCCTCACACACACACTTTGAAGTGGAAGTGTTGCTAAGTGTGGGAGGCGGGGTGGGTATAATTCGAGCTCAATGATGTCAAGATACACACCAGTTAGTTTGAACTCTGGAAATATGCTCGTGTCAGAGCTTATCTCACTTATCTTGCTAAAGTTGTCCCAGGCGCATTAGGACTCTGTGTGTGGAGGAGAGGCGGTTGAAATGGAGCAACCATCACATCCCCGACTGGGACAGACAGCATTTACGCACCAGGCGATCTCCGGGGACTCGGCTCAGCTCCGCACCCAGACTTTTTTTTTATTTTTCATCTCCCTACACCCGCCTGTCTCCTCTCTAACCCCTGGAACTTGATCTAAACACTACCTTCTCAAGTGTCACCGACGTCTTCTGCTGATTTTTACTGGCTTCCAGTCATTCACACCCCTGTGCTGGCGTGAAGAGATACTAAAGGGAAGGGCGCCCACCTTCCCCAAGACATTTAAATCTTTGTAACAACATGCAGCAATTTCCTGTGCCTCTGACACTTCACCCCTCTACTCCTTCCTCTCCCCCTACCCTGTCGATGGAAAGCTGTCACACCACACCAGTGTTGAGTGGAACACTCAGGTCCTTCTTAATTGAAAGCCATGAAAAAATATTTTAGTAAAAGTCATTCAAAATGCTTGTTGAGTTAAAAAAAACAGCTGTGGTGATTTCTCTTGCGTCTCTGTGACAATCCCCTGTATCATCACGATGCCCATTTGGGGAAAGCCGCTTCATTACCTGGACCCTGCCAGCGCTTTGTAGGCTAACATTAGCGACTCAGGCTCCTCTGCACTGATACTAGAGGAGCGGGACCCTACTTTGCTGCTAGACATTAGTTATGTTTTGTTGTCATATGCCATCATAGAGGAGGAATGTAACACTGAAATGTAGAAAAATGTGGGAATGTCAAAACAATGTCAGTTAGCTAGCAAGGATGCTACCAAGACATGAGAAGAGTTGCTTCTTATATGCTTGTTTTTTGGGTTTTTTGTACTCTTCTCTAATCTTCGGGGTTTTATGGTGACACATTGGATACTTTTTATTAGTAGATGATACTGAGAGCACAATCATAGAATGGGAAAAAGTTTGCTTGATGGAGCCGCCAAGAGCTTATAAACATCGGAAAAGTCACAGAGGAACCCAACTAGACGGAACCTTTCGTTGTAAGCCATCACTTTAATATTTCAAAATGTATGTTATATCAAATCTTATCAGTTATCTGAAAAATAACTACAGCTGTCAAGCAGTCATGTAAAATGTAGAGACTCGCAGTAGACCATGCTGCAAGATACATGCAGATGCTGCAATGTGTACAAGAAGGCTCACACCGTGTATTGATTTATATATTTGTTAGCACCCACTCTTCTACCCACGTACACTGTGACATGCAGTACATCAGATCCTTTTTACTCATGAAGGTTAAAGTAGCAGCACCACAAATACTCCGTTACAAGTGAAATCCACGGAGTCACAAGCTAACCTCATGAATGTACTCAAGTATTATCAGCTAAATGTGCTTAGTAAAAGTGAAGTGCTCAATATAAAAAGTGGTGCTTTTATTGTTTTATAACTATAAATGCTGCTGCTTTCAAGTTTCAAGCGCTTTATTGTCAAATTCACGATCATACACTGCACAACATATAGAGGAAGTCTAAGATGTCCAGATGTTCCAGAGCAAATCTTTAAAAATAGATTAAATAAATGGAACAGAGATAAAATAAAGCTGTAAAATAGAAAGTGAATCTACAAATGGACAAATATGTGAATACTAAAAGATACATAACTATACATATACGTCAAACAAATAAACAATACAATAAAGAGGGTATGTGAAAAATCAAACAGAGAAACAGTGAGACAATGTAGCCAATAATGAGCTCCATGAAAATGGGACAATGTAACTAATTCATAATTATATGACATCAGGTGAAATCTTCCGTAATCACTGGATCACTGGAGTGAACAAACCCCTTATCGTCTCTGTTTAGCCTTCAGGCAGCAGAGGTAAGAGTCTGTTGTTGGGGCTGCTGCTGACTAAACATGCACCATGTTTTATCAGGTCATTACATGGCGTGTGTGTAACATCGGAATCAGAAAAAGTAGCCAGAAGCCGCTCACTGTGAACTAACTGCAGTAGAATGTAATGTTAGAGAAGTAAAGTACGAGGCACTCGAGTAATGTTCCCATTTGGAGGTGTGCTTAAAGTATAATTTCACCCACAGCTGAAAATTTCGCCATCATCTACTCGGAAAATGCTCAGGAAAATGCTTCGAAACAAATAACAAAACTTGCAGACAGCCGGTTGTTCGTAGTCCAAGCCTGCTGGAGTCGCAGGAGTTCTGTCGTGCCTTTATACCATATATATGTGATGTAGGTGATTGGGTGTCCAATCGAAAGCCTGCTGAGATGTGTGTTATAGTTGGATCGAAGCTGAAGGACGGAGCATTGTTTCTTAAAACTGCCACCGCTGCTGCTGCTGCTGCTGGTGGTGCTGCTGCCAGAGTCTTAATGGCTGCTGCTCACCTGTGGAAGGAACAGAGCCTATTTACAGTGGTAACTGCTTTTGTGCTGTTTGCAGGCCAATCACCAAATCTATCTGCCACCTCTCCTCTTAGTACTTTAATGGGCACTGCAGCCTGTTTATTTTCCCCAAAGGTTGTGAAGTGGAGGAGAGTAAACATGTAGTTACATCTGAAATTTGTGGCTAACATACTGCTGATTGTTAAAGCGTTCCATATGTGGCTTCTGGGACCTCGGCAGCTGTGTCTGCATTCAAAGCGTGGATTGTATTCTGCTATTACTGTCATCTCAGAATTGATATTCACTCATGGAGCATGTCGGAAACAGACAGGAAAGTGGGGATTATGAGGATCTAGTGTATGACTGGTAAACAGCTACAGGCTTGGAAGTGATACTGTTGGGTTTTGGAAACACTGTCAGATTCAATTGGCTGTACGATGAGTCTGCAGGACTTGGAGGACTCTGATAGGGACCATAATGTTATATTAAAGTGGAAGCATTGCTATTTTTGTAAGGTGTTTAGTCCAGTACAGCCACAGTAAGGTGGTAAGTAAATAAAAACAAAACAAAAACGGAAGTATGGGAGCAAAATTTAAAGCAAAACTAGTGTTTGTGTCCGTTCACTGTGAATGGGATCGGACCAATTTATCAACAGAAGAGTTTTTGGATTGGATTGGACAGCTGCACAGTTAATAAAATCCATCTGTCGAGATTTAATGTGTCACAAGCTATACGAGTATTTATTAGTAGAAGAAGACAAAGAGGAGGAAGGAGAAGACGAAGAAGAAGAAAAAACGAGATGCGATGAACTACCACAATCGCAGGATGCTAACAAGAATAACTAAAATGAAGTGCTTCTGTCCGAGGAGTTAATTGTGAAATATGAACCGATTTTTTTTTTTTATTCTGTGGGGATTAATGAAGTATACGTTGTGACTGCTGCAAGTTTATTCATCACTGCAATTCTCTCGAGAAGCATATCATTTAAGAAACAGTTCAGTTCTCTCAGGAGGGGAATGTAATATTCTATAAAAGTCTCAAAGCATCCCGTACTGTAGATGTTTAGAGGAATTGCCATCTTAATGTGCTGTTTGTGGTACATTACCAAGCTCCCCGAGTCACTGTGATGGATTGAAAAGTATGTAAATGAATACAATTAGATTGTATGGCTCATAAGCGTCACGCATCAGCAAAGGATACATTTGTTTGAAAACGTGGAGCCCAAAATGATTAAGATGAGCAGCGTGACAACCTGCACCGAGCGCATGAAAATTAAGTGTTCAGTTAGATATGTTGCCCAGTAGTCTACAAAGATGTCCCAAGCACTTAGACGCTAGGGCTTCATCAAACACTATTAGAACTGATCTAATAAATAAACTGAAGGAAGTGTAGGATGATAATTCAGACCAAGAATTGCAGTGATTAATTGTGTACTAACAGGATCGCAAGTCCGACTGATTAAAGAACTATTGTATTACACTGAGCCAAACCAGATTCAATGAACTACATTTAACTGGCAAAAGACATTTTTGCTTAAACATGTAATTATTAAATGCATGTTGATTGCACATTGTAACCGCTATAGATTATTGACACCATCAGCATTTCAGATTGGTTCCCCATAACTCTCACTTTCACTGCACTCTCTTGTCAGCCACCGGGCACGAAATCTCCTCAGAAAATGAAGGCTAATTGGGAATTCAGTCAGACTGACAGCCTGGTACCATTTTTATCTGCGTTCACATCTTAATTATGGACTGAATAACTGAGAAAATACCCATGTTTGCAATAATACCAATTGGAAACACACAGGGGGGGTGGAAGGTGCATGATTCCACTGTAGAGGGAAACGTGCGAATGAGTAGTTGTACATGTAAAACAGCCTGTTAGAATGGCACTCAAACATTTTCTGGCATGCCCTCCATTTAGAGTGCAAAATCATTTACTCACCCCAATGCTAGGGGAAGCTACTGACAATAGAAAAGTTTAATTTAACCCCCAGTTTAACAAGCTGCGGCCTGTTGATGCCACCCACTTCTGCACAAAGCTGCAGAAAACTAAGGAAATGCTGGCATATACACACCGGGTATTCCTCTGTGTATATCCAGTGATACAAGTATGTTAGTGCGTTCATGTTTACCCGTCGCATATGTCAACTCCTCTGTGTGAGGTAACTGTCAGAGAATCTACATCAAGAGATCCTGGATAATGGAATGTCAGTTGCGACATAAAGACAAGACAAGTAAAAAAAAAAAAAAAGAAAGAAATCTGAGATACTGTTCCCCCTGAGCAGCCGAATAATGATCATTAGATGCCTGGCAGTTTTCTGAAGCAGGGAGATGTCACTCACACATGCATTGATACGCATGTGGCACAGTTTAATGCTCTTGTATATTCACAAGCAAGTGCAGTTTTGCGATGTATCATATGAAAAAAACCCTGAAGAGAGTGACAGTGAGGTGCCCTAGTTATGAATTCAGTGATGTAAAGATGCCTCACCCACACAAACACACATATATACAGTATACATACATACTGATGCGCACATACACACAGGGTCTTGGTGCTTTCGCTTTATGATAATCAGAGGACAACAGTTCAGAAATACAGGTTAAGAATCACCCAGTGTCACAGGAGGAGCATCCACGTTTTTTAGCGCCATCCAACTGGCAAGCAACGCTTTCACACCATTTTAATTGGTCTCCAAGAAAATTCTACTTGAGTGAACCTTTTTTTTTTCTTTTTTTTTTACTGCAGCACTACCCGCTCGAGCAGAGAGTGCTGGTGGCAAAAGGTTTTTGAGTAACTGATTTGTATTCAGAGATGATTGATTGCTGTTAAATTTCTACACAGTGATGCAAACATCAGCTCCTTAGCGCTATTTTCACCTCAAAACATTGTCGGGAGAAGTCAACACGTAGGCAACAACTGAAGTGTGTGTTTGTGTGTGTACGTGTGTGTGTGTGTGTGTGTGTGTGTGTGTACTTTTAACAGTCCTTGAGATGTTTCCTTGTCATTCATTATAGTTAACCTGCTGCTGGCATTCATGCTGTTATAATGCCGCACACTGACAGTGTCCTTCTTTATTTGACTATCAGGTGTGACGTCATCTGTGAGCCCCGCTCTGAATGTGCTGTAATATGAAAATATGATGTGATAAAGCAGGTTTCGACTGCGCTCTCCCCCCAGTGCAAAAACTGTATTCCTATCCTGCCTCCAATATACAGTCAACAGTTGGCAAATATATTAAAAGCCTTATTGAAATTGGCTCCGGGTAAAGCCAGAAGCATCTATGTCAGCATCCTGAGTGTGTGTGTGCGTGTGTATGCGTGTGTATGCGTGTGTGTGCGGTGTGTGTGCATGTATGTGTGTGTGTGTGTGTGTGTGTGTATTTGACCTGTAATAGCAAAGTGATGTAAAGCATGGCTGAGTAAGATACAGTAAGCCAAGTACTGGAAGACAGACCATGCACACACACACACACACACACACACACACACACACACACACACACGAGAGAGTAATGCCTGGCCTCGCCCCAGCCAGTTTCAGTTTCCTCTGTGCACCCAGGTTTGCATGAAAGCCATGAATAAGTCAACATTTCTGCATGATAGGTCTGTAACTAGGAGTGACAGTTAGAGAGCACAGTCCTTAGAATCTCAGATGGGACTCAGCGTGTGTGCGCATGTCTGTGTGTGTGTGTGTGTGTGTGTGTGTGTGTTTGTGTGTGTTTGGGTTTTAGCGAGTGGGGGCTGAGTGCTTGTGCATGTGACGCTGTGTCCTCCCCATTCCCTCATCTACCTCATAAATGGACGTCATGCTGCTGATGAGGCCTGAAAGACAGAGGAGGAAGGTTGTTGACGTCAGTTTCAAATGGAGCCGTAAAGTGGAGGAGGGGATACCTCAGAGGGTTCAGGCAAACAAACTGGGTCATCACACAAACACAAAGTCATACTTCTGGGTTTATTTGACTGTATCTGTCACAAAATATAGTAAAGTTGAGGTTCACTTCCCTTTTGTGTCTTCATATGACGTAAGTGAGGAACTTCGGTCGGGTGATAACAAGTCATACATAAGAGGAGGGAAATCCCTGTGAGCCCTTAGAATATTTAATGAGTATTATATGCTCACAAGGTCACAAATAAACCATTATGGTTTAATATTGTTGTTCAGTTGTTTTAATTTAGGGATTTTGGACAAGAATGGACCAATGTCGTATTTCACTGAGAGACACTTCCTCCTTTTAAAGATACAGTATGATATGTATCATTTCTGCCTTAAAATGTTATAAACCAACTAAAACGTTTGTTGTTTATTTTGTTGCGTTGCACACTAACATTATGCCAGATGGTTCCAACAATATTCAAACCCACAGAAATCCATGATCTTGTTCAAGATATTGGTGTGTTCCCTCGGGTCACCTGTCGCTATAACCTCCTCCCACAATCCCACACTGCACCCTCTTTTGTTTTGTTTTGATTCAGAGACCCCCAGCAGCAGAAAGTATATACTGTGCATTTAACCATTCCCAAAAATATGTTAAATAAATTATTGGCACAGTAATTTAGTCAATAATATGTTTCTATCTTGTGTCACAGTTCATCAAGAAACAACCCAAACACAGACACAAAGGCAGGCAGGCAGGCTGAACAACAAAAAATGAGCTTTATGATGAGCTGATATCCAAAGTCCAACAATCCAGCACCCGAAAAGGTAAACAACAAAAGGCAGGATGAAGAGTCGGAAGAGAAATACAAAACTAGATAGAAATCAGAAGCCACGGATAACAAAGCGGTAACACAGAGGACACACGAGGACCGGGGAAGAGGCAAAGGAAGACAAGAGACGCAGGAGACACAAAACAAAAACAAATGAACCAATGAAGAGTAAAGGAAGAACACAGACTGACAGTACAAACACAAGGGCAAATGAAACACAGACGCACACAGAAGAAGAGCGGGGAAACAGAAAAAGACAGGTAGTGAAAGTCAGCATGACACACGAGGATACACTTTCAACATGAAGTAGGAAATCAACCAAAATAAAACCTGGGACCATGACATCTTACCTACAACGTGCATGTCTAGAGCACCATCGGCCAAGGCTTGACAGTCTCCTTTAATTCAATGAAGCCTAATCCAATATTGAGTATAACATATTTAAATCTGCTTGATCCGGATTTTTGTTTGGCTCTGCATCCAATCAGTAGTCACATAAGCCCCCAGAAAATGCTTGTTTTTTTTTTCATCGAGAGCCATCCGTACTAATATGAGAAACTGCCCAATCTTACAATGTAAAAGTAAGTTAGAAAAAAAGTTTCTGCATCTGCCCCTTTATCCAGATTCACATGAAAACTCAATGGGGTCTCGTCTGGACCAAGACCTAATCTCAATCCAAGTTTCATGCAACTCTGCCCCGTAGTTTTAGTGCAATCTTTCTGACAAACAAACCAACAAAACATATTCTGAAGGTGTTTTTTTGGTTAAAAGTTAGTGTGACAACATGATTAATTGCTCCGTCTACATCAGGGGTCTCAAACTCAATTTACCTGGGGGCCACTGGAGGCAGAGTCTGGGTGAGGCTGGGCCGCATCAGGTTTTCCACAAGAAAAGCTCTGATAAAAACATTCCAATGTTCTCAAATGTCTTTATTTTTATTTTTAACACAAAATAAGATGAAAAAAATAAACAAATGAAGAATTAATAAGAAAATAAATAAATCAATCAGTAATAAATAAATAAAATGTCGTATTCGTAAAATGTCATGTCTTATGACATGAAGAAAATGTTTTATGTCATATTAAAATTTTGATATATGGTGTCATATTTAATATATAAATATATATATATTATAATAATAACAATAATAATAATAATAATAATAATAATAATAATAATAATAATAATAATAATAATAATAATAATGGGGCGGCTGTAGCTCAGTGGGTAGAGCAGGTCGACTAGTGATCGAAAGGTTGCTAGTTCAAATCCCAGCTCCGGGCAAGGCTGAGCTGCATGTCAAAGTGTCCTTGAGCAAGATACTGAACCCCACATTGCTCATCAGTGAGGGCCCTGCGATGAGCTGGCGACTTATCCAGGGAGTACCCTGCCCTCGCCCTGAGACAAAAGCTGGGATTGGCTCCAGCAGCAACACGCCGCGACCCCTTGGAAAGGGATAAGCGGTTACAGACAATGACATGACATGACATAATAATAATATGTATAAAATAATAATAATAATAATAATAATAATAATAATAATAATAATAATAATACAGCAGATATAGAAGACTTAAGAAACATATAGTTGCTGACTAGAGAAATCTAATTATTATTATTCAGATTCAAATGTCTGTATTAACAGTTCTTTAACCTTTAACTTTCTGAACAACAATGGAACATGTTCACTGTCGCGTTGACGTTTCAGTTTCAGTGTTTAGCCGACACACGGAGAACGTCATTTCTGCAATGTGTGTTATTTCCGCCGGCGCCAGATCGGCTTGGGGTCCTGCGCTTGCATATGACGTCAAGCACGGCACAGTTCGTGATTGGTTGAAGGTCAGAAACCATGGAAACACGAAGTGTTTGTGGTGCCCAACAATGTTGAATATAGTTTAACATTAAATTAAATAAATCAAAAGTTATTAATAAAGTTCGGCTCGTGGCTAGCATGGAGCTAGCGCTAACAATAGAGGGCGATACGTTTCTTTCCGTTAGGATTATCAACTAGTTTATTTACGGCCCGGCCTCGTTCCTCTACCAACAACGAACAATGGAGACACAGAGAAGACATTTGTTGGAACTGGAACTGATCGACATTTTTATTGTAAATATTGAGACGAGAACTAAAGAGGAGACGAGTGGCGACGTTATTGTTGTGGAAGGAATACGGCCGGCAAATCGGGATTCCGGAAATGAGGTAACTCTAGCGGACCAATCAGAGCGATGCGGTCTCCGTGAGCTCTCTGTTGTTTGGGGAGGTGCTCGTAAGCTGACGGAGAGAGGGTCGGAGAGGGTACGCTATGACGCAGAGGGCTCTGCGTCGTTGCATACCGACGGATACAGAGAAGCATAAATCAGGACAGCATTCATATCAAACCCGCGGGCCGCACTAACATTAAACTTTCATATGAAGGCGGGGGCCACAAACTATCGTCCTGCGGGCCGCAGTTGGCCCGCGGGCCGCGAGCTTGAGACCCCTGGTCTACATGAACAAACAGCATATTTGTGTGCCCGCCATGGAAGTGTACCCCTGCTTACCATTCAACTGCATATCAGGTGTTGAGTGGAATTGATTTTATGAGGAAATGATGCTGCCGAGCACAGTACAGCTCGGAAGAACTACAACGTGCATACAAAGTGGAAGCAGATGTTCCCCTGACATTGCATATTATTATTCCCATCTTCATCCCAGCCCACGTTGATCCAGATCCAAAACCAGGTCCAGATTCGACCCCGGTGTCCCTCCCAGAGCTCCGGCTTTAACTCCACCTGGGCAGAATGGATGGGGGTAGCAGCTGATTTAATAACACGCAGACACAGTCCCTACTGAATAAGTCATCCAGCCTCTTGTTACACACCCATAGTGCTCATCTATTTTTCAGTCCGGGGCAATTCTCTGTCTTTCCCTCTCACTCCTATTCTGCCTATGCCTGTCTGTCTGTCTGTCTGTCTGTCTGTCTGCCTATCTTGTGAATTATCGCTGCGCACTGGTTATTTGGATGGCTGCTCCATATTAGAGAGGGAATCATTTGTTGAAATTGGACTTTAACCTTGGAAAAACCACAGCGTTTTGCGTTTACTGTAGGCTCGATGACAGCTGCGTGACTCCGCTCACTGAGGATGACTGTCAAAACAATCTGCTTCCCGTTTATCGCCACTTGATTTATGGGCGGTTTGTATTCCGTTTCATCCGCATCGGCGCAGTCGGGACATTTAGACACATAATATTGGGCACCTTTTTTTTTTTTCTTTCACGGTGTCATTGGAGAATTAATGGCAATTATGATCAAGCCCCCTGCGTTCCTCCACAGACAGATCTCGGCTTTGAACTGCTAAATGATTGATGGGTGAGATGAAAGTGAATGTAGGTCGCCGTGGGTGAGGGTCGACTGGAGCGGTATAAATCAGACTGGGATAATAACCAGATATCATTGAGGATAATGGCCAAACCAGAACCATTACAGGTGTATTCAACAGCCATAGCTCAACAATCTGTCATAGTCACTGAACGCTGGAATGCACATTTCACTGCGAACAGATAACTAGATGTAGAAAATATGGAGAGTTTAGTGTTAAAACATGATGTGCCTCTTGATTTGAGGTCAGCCGGAGTGAATTGTATCTAACAGCACGCTACCCACCTCACGTGTGGATCATTCGTACGCCCGACATTTCAAATCCCTTTCCCACCTCGTTTATTTGGACATCTCTTTCTGTATGTGTGAGTCTAGTTTCTTGTGACAGCAGAGAAGATATCCCTTAGCACGTGTTTTCATCTGCGGCATCTCGACACTGTGTCTGATTTGTTTTCAGATGTATGTTGTTTGAGAGGAGACGTGGTTTCTGGACATTCGCTCTGTGATATCTCTTTAAAATCATGTAAAAATATTCTCGTCTCCTCATTAAGCAAGTTCACTCCAAATGTCCTCAGACAGGAGGAAAGAAGTCAGACAAAGCCCGATGCCAGAAAAGCATCAGATGATGAAGAGATCTGCGCTCAAACAGAGTCGGAACGCGTCTCGGCAAATCCTGCTCGAATTCATGCGAGCCACGGAGCAATCGGAGTGCTGAAAACAAGGAGCTCTGCAGTGAAGTACAACTTTGTGGGTCTGATAAGTTTGAATTTCAGATTTCAGTTGGATACTGACATGCTGAACCATCATGCAAGGAGACTGAAGCACCGTTCAGAAGGTGAATCAAAGGTGCACTAGGGAAGACATTTTGAAAGATCTTCATCGACTGATTTTTCTTATGTCTTGACCAGCTAAATAAACAAACTCTCTTTGTTTTACTGATTGAATAGACTGATTTAACAAACTGCCCTTAAAGGGCAACACATTCTCATACTGTTTTGCTTTGTTTGTAGTCGGCGGACCCGCCACCTTTTCTAGCTTCAAGCAGTGTTCTGGGGACCTTGTTTTCCTCTGGTGACAGCTTGTTTACTCAGTTCTGCAAAAACAGATATTTCCATTTCGTATTAGTACAAAATATTACAATTCTGAGTCCAAATTTCTTTCTCCAAAACTACATAGTGCCCCTTTAAGTGAACAAAGTCTGAATCTGTTTCAGCAGCTGCTATCGTGCTTTGCTAAGTCGGCTGAAAGACGTCACCGTAAATTCGCCTGACACAGAACATAAAGACATCAAATTATCACCTCTGTTGCTCAATTTAGTCAACACCCATACATTATTCCATTACAGTTCATTGTTGTGTGTCTCATGAATAATTTGCGATGACATAACATCTATATTGCATTACCGCTTGCCCCAGATTTTTGCTGTATTTTTGACACACATTAGGGCTGCGCTCTCAGACTCACTCACAACACAGACAGTCCTCTCCTCTCTCGCTAAGAACTCACCAGAGATACTCTCCTGAAAGAGTTCGGTTCAATCTGCAGTCTGTCTGCGTGTGTGGAGGCAGCGGCGGGCGCATTGTATCTCTGTTGCAATCTCGAGATCAGCTGCAGACTCAACAAAAGGTTGGGACCCCTGAGTTCTCCTGAATCTGTGAGGGGAAAAATGACAGAGGGAAATTGAGAGTGACGCGGGGCTATGAAAAGAGCAAAAAAAAGAGGAGACAAATAAACGGCTAAGAAAAGAGCGAAGACTGGGGAACAGATGGGGAGCAAAAAGATGTGAAAATCATAAAGGCAGAGTCACACAAGAAGAAAGAGAGGAGGGGTGAGGGGAGCGAAAGCTGGCGCAGAGAGTAAGAAAGAGGAGAAAGTTGTTGTCAGCAGAGAGAGGCCGGGCAGGTGATGGAAGGATAATGGCAGAGGGAGGAGCGTGTTTGACCTCTGCTGACCTCTCCGGGCTTCGAGGGAAGAGTTTGAAGGAAATGGGCTCAGCACCAATCCTAATGTGATGGGAAATCCTGCCGTCTGCCCGCTAACCCCTCTTCCTCCTACAGTAATGTCTGTTCCCATCGCTTTCAGAGTCACCTCTGCAGGACGAGGCTGTGACACCAGCACACAGGAGACACACTCATGCGATGACGTACACATGTGCACGCAACCCATACACACACACACACACACACACACACAGGCGCGCAGATGGATGATGTACGCAGGCCTTCACACGCGCTGACAGCCAAAAAACACTCGCGTACGAACACACCTCCAGTTGACTCAACAAACGTTCGCAGCCAAGGACGCTTTGACTCAGGTCACCACGTTACGCAGAAATGTGGGACAGTGTTGAAATCATAGTACAGAGGAGGGAAGAGCTGGTGGATTACAAACACGGAAAGTCTGCCAGAGATGGCACCAACAAAAACAGTATTATCGTGCAGAGCGGTGCAGCTGGTTCGGTTTACTGACTGCAAACAAAGCCCATTATCCCCTCTCAATGCAGTTTTACACATACACCAAAAATGAAAGCTTATCATTTGACGAGTGTTTAAAGGATACACATAATTACCCCGAGATGAGAGTGTTTATCATTTTGTGATCACTGAAGCCAAATGCTAAACGACGAGTCTCTTCAAAAGAACCCTTTGTTTTATTTGCCATTATGCTTCATTACTGATGGTTACGCATGTCCCCCTCTGTAAGAAACAGTTCAGAAACTTGCGGGTTTTTTTTTTTTTTTTCCTCCGGTGGAAAAGCTGCCTCGCTTCAGCCCCCCACCACCACCACCACCACCAGCAGCAGCCATGAAACATCAAAGCGCGGCCACACTGAAACTTCAAGCCCATTTTGGCATTGCCCTCCTACCTCCAGATCCAGTAATTACAGCTCATACAAGACATCAACATTATTACTCGTCAAACCACAGTATAATAATACCACAAAACACTTCAAAGAGACAACTCACATTTCAAGGGGAAAATAAAAACTCATGGATTATGCATTAGGAAGGACTGATTCAACCTTCCAGAGCCGCTGGGGCTCGGTTCATGTTATCTGGAGCGAAACCTAAACTTAATAATCAACATCTACGTTGGTCTAATTTGAATATAAATTTTACATGATTGTTAAAACTGAGCAGGCTAGTGGTTTGGGCTTTTTTTTTTTTTTTTTTTTTTTATGTTAACAGCCTGTATTTTGCATTGAAATGCAATCCTTATTTCACATGTAACAACAGGATTATGCCGCAGCCAAGTGTGAGTTTAGCGTTGAAGTTAAATTGCAACGCCTTGAAGGATAAGACAGCCTCGCCACACTCAATTGTTTTTATATGTTTCAACACTGCCCTCTTGTGTCTTGTACGTCAGAATTCTGTTATTTCAATTTTACCCTTTTTTAGAAAAAATCTTGTATTCTCCCACTTAGATAGAATTATAATAAATTCTTCACGCCAAAAACCACAAAGCTCAAGAAAATTAAGAGCAATTTATTCACTTTTTTCCCTACTCCCCCTTTTAAAGAGATAAAAGATGGACTTTAACAATTCATTGGAAAATGTGTCACAGCAGCAGAAAGACAAGAACACAGGCATAGATGAGTAAAACTAGAATCCCAGGGGTGCCCAAGCTTTTTTTCTTTTTCCAGCTGACCAAAACCAAATCTGAATAGTGGGTCATGGGCAAACATAACGTAATGTATTAGATTATATTGTTATGATGATCCAAATCCCTTAATTGACTGACTTACCACACAAAGTGTCACTCAGAATAGGGAAAATGATTAATAATAGGGCTCTTGATACATTGTTATACCTCACAAAAAACAAAACAACATAAACACTGATTTCTGTTATCATTTTCCAGATAGCAGTCGAACAGAAGTCGAACTTTATGGTGAAGCATAAAAGGTATTAAATACTACACACTCAAATTGTTTGAGACAAAAATAGTCACACAAAAAATATAAAGAAATTGCACTTGAACAAAATCATACCTGAGGGAATGGAAACAAGTGGTGGGTGTAGTGTCTCGTATCGGCAACAGCAGTGTTAGCAGCATGAAGTAGAGTAACTGTACTTGTAGTAGCAGAAGCAGGATGTGTAAAATTGGAGTAAAAGGCTAAAACGATGTGCACCCTAAACTCCAGCAACAAACCATTACATCAGCTACTTGGATTACGTCCACAGTCTATTTATACAGTTATTATTTTAAAACAGTGCTGACATTTCGTGCCCATTTTCTCCAGATTAACAGTTCTGCAGGTTGTTTTTAGGGATGCTGCCAAATAAATCTTGGACCGAGCACAGAGACGATGAGATATTTTTAGGACCTCTTCTATCTTCTAGCTCTCTGCCTCTAACACTGAAATTCTGACTTAGCCTGAGAGAACATGATGCCCACTATAACTGAAAACTATTCACACAAGGTACCACTTTTAGTCAGTAAGTCGGTATCAGTCTGAGATATCTTGTAGACCGTGTTGTGACACAGGAGGGTTCTTCAACACATAACTAACCTAGACTCAAGTTTCAAATAGCAGGGTGTATAACTGAGTGTTTTTTCTTCTTCTTCTTTCTCTTTAGTGTCTTAAGAAGCTGCTGCTGGCAGAGAACTACACACGCAAAAACTCAGAGAATTCAATATCACACTGAACAGCAATATCCCTCAAACACTGCGGAGTTTGCCTATGAAAGTATTCTCTTTACTTCAGACGACGTTGCTCAAAGTCAAACCCAGCGATGGAAAACTGAGATTGGAAAGCAAAATAAGGTGACATTGTTTTGCTAAGGTGTGTGTGCGTGCCTATTTGTGCATGCACACAAATGTTATTTTTATGTTTTTTTCTTTGCATCTAATGCACGTAAATGTAACCTTCAGCGATTCGATGGTCATGAGTGTGTGTGTGTGTGTGTGTGTGTGTGTCAAAACTGACAGGCCATGTAATATTTAGCAGAGTTATACTATGGAGCTACATCTTTAATAATGCTGTGACCTACTTCCTGACTGGGGAGTCAACAGTTTCATCATCACCACTCTGCAACTGCCACGACAATAAATGTCGCCAACCTCCCCTAATGTTACTGACATGTCAGCCATTTTAATTATTCATGGGCAGTGTCTGTCCCATTTAACTCCACATGCATAAATTGACTTTGAAGGCTCCAAAAAACCCCCATCGCCATTCACTCGCCCATTCAACAGTGCTTAGTCCAGAGTGTGCAGGTAGAAATCAAGATGCGAGCTGCTGGCTTCACATGATATTGAGGATATATGAGATTAGGTATGACGTTGTGTTAGAAGTGTCAGTGTTATGTTGTGTTATTCTGTGTTCCTTAAATGTCATGTTGCAATGAATGAGTCTGAATGTTATTATTGGCCAAAATGCTGATATTGCGAAATGTTTACACAAGCTTAAATATATGTTGAATAGAGGAAGTGTGCTCCGGAATAAGAAATAATATTACATCAGATCAGAAGTGCAGCAGTGATGATCCAGCTCATCCATTTGCACCGGTCAAAGGAAACTGGAATCTGGTGTATTGAGCAAGAGTGACACCCTGTGGTTATTTAGGCTTAATGTGGGGTCTTTAAAGAACAGGTCATTTGAAGATACACTCAAATTAAACGTCACACCGATTGACTAGACGTTGTGGAGTAAAACTTGACACCATTAGAAAAGTTGAAAAGACAGATTCAGTGACCTCAGTTCAGCAATGACTTATATTTCTGGGAATTAAGACTGACACAGAAACACGTAAGGCGAACCTGTTGACACAATGTACACATGAGAAATTCACACACAGAAATCGCCCCAATCCATGAATATGGAGGCCAATAAGAAAATTAACATGTAAACTTGAAAATTAAGATGTAAATTTCCAATTGCATTGCAATTTTCCCACATTTGTATGTGTTTTATGAGTGAAAATTCAAATTAAGAAACACTATTTCAATTTGCGTCAGCATTTTCACATAGTGGCACGGGCGCAATGCAAAAAGCTGTTTGACAATTAATCTTAATCAGAACATTGTCCACCACAGAGCAGCCTCTGAGTCTATGTGAATAAAATGTAAAACAGCTTTTCCACAGTCATTTTAACATAACCATACAAGAATGGGAAAATGCTCATGTATAATTTATGAATTGCATCACTTTTATTTTCACTCAGATAACACATACATATGTACACAACTATAATTCTACTGTGGAATTACATTTCATAATACAAGTTTACGTCATTATTTTAATAAAGTCCTCTATAGACTTCCGTATAGAAATCGGTAAAACACAACTGTCTGCATTTTAGCAGATAGTCAGGCTTATTCTTGCAGTGTGTTATGCATGAATGCAGCTTTGGGAACGGTATTTAGTGTACAGTGTTTTGTTATGACTATTGGACATGGTACACCTGACCGTAGATAGCCAAGTCAGTCCATGCATCTCCACAGATCTGACTATACTAAGCTCACAGATGCTGGCACATCATTTTGACTCCTGTGCACAGGTTGAATGACGACTACGTCTGTATGTGGGCAGGGCAGGTCGCACAAAACTGTCCTGCCGCCCTGCTGTCAAAACGCAACTACAAGGACCACAATGCATTGCAGCGAAACAGTCACTATCATGACACATCTTCAACATAAGGAAAAGCTTCCTCCTTGGAAGCGTTTTATTTGCTAACCTTGGGGAGAGGTTGGCTCCTTCTTATGGTTAGCATTTTGAGAAGTGATTAAAAGGCTCCTGATATTGGCAAGCTGACACTGTCGGGCGCTGAATGTGTGACACAAGTGATCTAACAGCTAGCTTTCTGGCTCAGGCGCTCGCTAAAAGACAGCTTCCCAAGCTAGTAGGCGCTAACGCTAGCTAACTGTGGAGACCGTATCCGTAATATTTAACGTCGGAGAGCTACATTCATCAAAGACAGCCATTGAAAGCAGTGACCGGTGTCCGTTTTTCACCACAAAGTAAGTAGCTAATGACTTTCTCTGACGCTTGGATGTGTTACGTTGCTTGTTGTGTAAACTGCAGACGGCTAGCTAAACTTGACAGCTAAGTTAGCGTCTGATTCGAGGACTGGGAAACGGGCAGCTAATGTATGAAGTGTTTGATCAAAATCTTTTGAGACACGTATTCAGTTACAAGCGGGATTTATCTGAGCGGGGTGACACACTGTTGGTCATATGTGGTGACATTTTCTGCCTTAATGTGCTGGCGTGTGAAGCGATATCACGTGAGGTGCCACAGCACAGGAAACAAAACGGTAACTCACATTTTCTCCAGTCATAAGGCAGTTTAACGCTGCTGCTGCTGCGATTATTCTATGAATGTTTGGGTCAAACTTTGACATTTAAGAGTTTTCAGGCACAACGTTATCCCGTGCCGCAAGTTGTGTACTTTGTGCCTGAGCAAAAATGAGATGTATCTAAATCAGCAGTACTTTTAAACTGGCAATATGGATTTAATTTTTTGTGTGCATTCAGTTTTCTTATATCGACCCTACCTGTGCCTGCAGCAAAGGTTAGTGTAACTAAACAGGCAAGACAAATTGACACACAAGTGTCACCTAGCAGGTTTTAGTGTTGTAGTGAGGTGTAAGCCCATACTGTGGTGACCCACTTGGCTTACTCACACCTGCTCTGCACTCTTTTTTTTTTTTTTTAATAATGGCCCTTTTATATCCATTGGACTTGATTGACTGCCAGCATACAGAGGTGGAACACTGCCGACACTGTATTCAGGCATTTCTGTTGTTACCCACCCATAACCTGTCCTATCCTTTACTTCAGTATCCTCAGTGGAAGTTGTGATACATTTATTGAACCAGTCGCGCTGCTGTTTACATACAATTTTTAATTTTCCACCATTTTGTGTACATCTCACTCATTGTAAATGCACGTCTGATGCATTCATATCTTACTGATGGCAAACACTTTCACAAATGTTAGGTGAAGTGTCACAGGCTAAATAAAATGACAGCTTAGGTAGTCTGAGGTATCACTGTTTGGTGGAGATACAAGACGCTTCCAAAAAGGCACAGCAAAAACATCAGACAGGTTAGACCACATTGGCTATGTGTCTTTTAAATGTTACAAGTGCGTCAGAAAATGGCCACAGGAATTATCTCCTATGCTAGAACAAACATTAAAGGCACACAATCCAGTACCTGTCAGTCGTGAACACACCAGGTGCAGTAAGCGATTCTGTAGAAAGATAGATAATTGTTGCGTCTTAGTCCAAGGTCATCAAATATAGATGCTTTGGGTTGGTAAGCCACCAGCCAATACATTTTTTTTAAATTTGATTTTATTTTTGCATTTTTTGTTTTAGCCTCAACTCAGGACAGCTAGGAGAGTCAGACAGGAAAAGGGGGTCAAGGGAGTGAAAGAGAGGGAAAGATGTGCAGCAGTGGGCCACGTTTTGGCATCAAATCTGAGCCAGACATGGCGTACGTATTGTGAGCTATCGCAGCACCCCAGATACTCGGTAATTGACGACCTGGTATTTTGGTGACCTGGGACTGAGACTCAACAGTCAACTATCTTTCTCCAGAATCGCTGACACCTGCAAACCTCTTCAACAGATCAAAAATAATGAGCACAAGTGAAAATGCAGGCAGAGGGCAGACACTGCAACGCGGTCATATGTCAAGATTGAGAGAAATTATTTTTGTATCAGTCTAAACATTGTTTTTTTTTTTAGGTCGTAATACACTTTTAACTCACGACTTGACTAGATTTCTCTCACTATGACAGTCATACACTTGTCTCCATATTAATAGACTGTTTCACTTCTGCATTGGTGACAATAATTTCCCCCCTTTTAGCTGCACAGAGCACAGAAGCTGATGCACTACTGCTCGAAAGTCTTGTCCTCCAGAGATAATGTGACACTGGACTTTCATGACATCAGCTAATACAGCATCACCTTGATTGTCTTATTTCCCATTTGTTCAATGCCCCCTGAAAGCTCTCTTCCCATATTACACCTGTGTTTTCTACCCATCCTAGTACACATTGCAGTTCCTTTGCTTGCTAATTAGTTTGTAAATAAGCTTATTGCATTTATTTTGCACTAAAGAGCTCTAGATGATAAACTCTAAAACAACTGATGCACTAAATGAATGGCATCGATTTTAACATGGGCCACCAGGATCAAATGTGCTTTGATGCGATAGGCCTTTTGCAGCTGTGGGCATGCTTAATAGGTTTAATGCTTTTTGTAGTGAGTCCTCTGACAGTACTACTAGTGTGTGCTTGGGGATCATGGTCCCATTGTGAGACTAATATGCAGCTTTGAACTCCTGCAGAAAAGGTTTGAGGACACTTGATGCCCTATATGCACAATATGCTTCAGCATAAACAATGCACAAATCATATATTTCCTCCATTATAATATTTCATATGCTCAGTGTTAAATCAATTTGCAGTCAATATCCACAAGTCAGTAATGTGCTTTAGGCTTGATGCTTACTGAGCCAAAACATTCTCTGTTTACATCACTATTTTTTATCTCTCTCTCTTCCTATTAAGAGTAAGTCTGTGGAGACACTGAAGTGAAATTACAGACTACAGATGAAGATGAATGCATCCTTCCCATGGTTTCCTATGAATCTCACCTGGAGGGGGAAGGTGTTGTGAGAAAGGAGAGAGGAGGCAGAAGCACAAGGCGACTATAAACCAGTCATGAATCTCCATCAGGTCCTCACAGGGGCCGTCAACCCTGGAGACAATTGTTTCTCTGTAGGCAGCGTCAACAATGTGCCATTCACGGTAAGATATTTCAAGCTCTGGAAAAATTTCCCTCCCAGCTATTTAGGACTCTTCTTCTTTTCTGTTGAGTTGCTTTTAAATGGAAAGGTAGAAAGCAGAGCCAGAGTACAGTATGGAAAAAGCAGCGATTCTATGAATGTGTTGCAAAGGGTAATGTTACCGTATGGGCTAAGAACTAAGTCTAGTGGTTAAGTGGTTTTGTATGTCAGGTATTTTTAAGCCTTGAATACTAGTTTCAAGTACTGCTCTGTACTGAGAAAATTGAGTAAGGGACATGCATTTACCACAGTCAATATGCTTTACAACTTTACTAACATTTTACACTGTCGTAAGACGTAATAGTTTCGTAATACTTTCTGATTAAAAAGTTCAACAAACAGGACGCCTTGACAGCTCTGTTGATGGAGCGTGTGCAATATGTGAACAGGCTTGTTCTCGCTGCAGCAGCCTAGAATTCAAGTCTGTCCATCCAATCTGTCCATAATGATGATGATGATGATAAAAATGATAATAATAATGGTAATAATGATGATAATAATAAAAATGGGGCAAATTTCCTATAACAAAAACATATTACTGCCCCAAAAGTCTTACTCTCATGACTTCTAATTACATTTTACTCAAACTTGTTTTTTAATTGACTAGCTCAAAATGTCATTGTTGAATATCCTGTGCTTCTGTCTGGTCCAGGTTGTATCAGTATGATAAATAAAATTGGTAGTATGATTTGTTGTCTTAAAAACAGCTTTACGTGTAAGTGTATAATTTGCAACAATCATTGAATTCACAAGGTTTTTTTCTCTGGAAAGTTTAAATTAGTTAAAGTGGAAACAGACACCTTTTCTCACCTAGTATTTCCAAATGCTTTTGTTGTTTGCGTCGCTGTTGTAATTGTTTTCCTCACAGACCTAAATAAAAAACACAGGACAAAATATGACTTTATTCAATTATTTAGTCGAGAAATGGATCACCAGTTAACCTTCATTTTCCTGGGTGACCACTGGTTGGTGGCAGACAAAATTGTATTGTCCAAGGTTTAATGGGAACCAAAGTAAACGCTGATTGTTTCAAGTTTCTGTATCCATTATCTTGTGCAATCAACATTTAATTCATGATGATACGTTGAAGCATAAAACCTGTCAATTACTATGTTCAGTTTTCAATGATAATCAGACAGAAAATATTGCCACATTATTAATATCAGTTATCTAGCCAAAGTTTTCCCAGCCCTCATGCCCCATGCCAAAAATGTTCACAGCCATGATATTGAATGGACCAATGCATTTGCCAATATGAAATTCATGTTATATGTTACTTACTTAATTCCTTTTGATGGATATAAGACCAAAATGAGCTCTCTCCATCATTCTAACACACAGGGAGGTTGGCTTTGTCAAATGTGTAATCACATCAATGCAAGATTAAATGTTCATTAGACTCTAACTAATTTCATAATTTAGGGCCCAGCTAATCATTCAAAAGCCCCCTCTACTTCTGGAAGCCCGTGTTTATCTTTTAGGACTGTGCTGCATATCTGACATACGAAAAAAATATCACTGACTGCTCATGCATTGTGATCTCACAGCAAACTCAGCCAGATACTACTCCCTTGCTATGCGAAGAATGGATCAATAGGAGAACTATTTCTGTCCATCTGTCCTCTTGTGAAGGAGACACAGTCACCGTGAATCACAGCTCATGTGGAGATCTCCTTCTGAGAGCCACAGAAATAGAGCACAGGAGTCTAATCTTATCCACTTGTACTGCAGAACTGTCATATGGTGGCATATTTGATGCAGTGACACTGACTCCAGGACAAGTGCACCTCAAGTAACCCTTCATGCAATTCTCTCCAGGCAGATTTGAGTGTCACCTTCATCTCTTTCTGTCTCTCTGTCTCTCGATAGGCCTACGCGTCAGGGTGTGACGTGGTGATTTTGGGCAGTGACTTTGAGCGACTGCAGATCATCCCAGGGGCCAAACATGGAAACATTCAGGTCGGCTGTGTCGACTGCTCACTGCAGGGTGGACAGGTAAGACTAATGGAAAGATGTTTTGTTATGTTGGGTCCTAACGTTGATGTGCAAACCAGGATGTTGTTCAAATAGCATACCATTTTGTTGAGTAAAAACACTGCAGTTTAATTAATAATGCAGTCTATTAATTACAGGCCCATAATCCCATTTTATGAATTAACAGAGTTCAAACTGCGAAAAAGAGAGGCCTTTTGCTCTGTACAACAACATGTCGCACTTTTCTCCTTCCTATTTCTTCACTAGATTTTACTGACTGCACAATTGGGGTTGGTAAAATGTGTGGTAGGTAAGCTCATTTGATTGGATGTTTGAATGACGGAGAGCTTCCTGTCATCAACTCTGAGTGAGGGGAAAAAAGGCACACAAAAGAGCAAGTAGTGGTACACTAATGTAATGGTAATTGGACTTGCATTTGTATATTGCTCGTCTTGTTGACGGACTACTCAAAACACTCTGCAACACTTATAACATTCATGCTGTCATACACATCCAGTATTCGTACACTAATGGCAGACACTATCATGCAAGCAGCTGACCTGCTCATCATTGCCTCCTATCCAAAGCACTCCTCAGTATTCCTATGCTCAGCCACTCACACACCACTTGAACACCCATTGGTGCCAATTTGGGGTTCAGTATCTTCCCAAAGGGTACATCAATGTTTGGCTAGGGAGTCTGAGGATCAAACCTTCTGATTAGTGGTCTACCTGCTGTACCTCCTGAGCCACAGCCACCCTGTAATGCCACCAATAATCCCTGTAATTACCCCAAAGTTGTTTAGCTGGAGGCACAAAGAAAGAAGTTCTCTTGTGAAGTGTTCATAAATTGTTTTTGCAACAGATACTCTATCACTCCTCTGTACTACTCTGTAAAAATACACTCTTAAGTAAAGACAGCATGTTTCTCATTAGGATTTTTTCACTGGAATCACACATGTCAATTTAGTGATAACTTTCATTTTGCCAGGGATGATTTGACGAAATTCCTTAATTTTTTCACTAAATATATTGGCTGACAGAGGCATGCAACTATGAGCAGGTTGGTCTGGAATTACCAATCTTAGTGGATTGTCTGGTACTCTTGTGAAAGAATGTGGTGTTTCAGGTTATCCCCATGTGCAGAAAGGATTTTAGAGCAAGAATGAAGAAATGTGCTGCACATTTTGGTGAAGCACAGGATTTAAGTTTGGAACTGTTTCTCGGCCTATGATTTAAACAGTCCAAAATTCTCAAGTTTTAAAGTTTAAAAACCTGGATATGAAGGCGAACTTGGCCACGATTCAACTCAACACTTGCTGACCCATTGTTAATCACAGCTCAGGCTGGTTTAGGTTGTTTGAGTAGAGTTTTCTAAAGTTTTGGACCTTTTCCTGTCTACTGTAACTGTAAAGCTGCAAAAGGTCAGATCTGACGCTCTGTCATGAGTGTGTTAAATGTCTGCAGGGATTGTTGTAATGATAATAACACCTAGTATTGTTTCATTTTTTGGCAGTGATTGCGAGTGATTTATTCAGGATTTATATCTAAATAAAAAACCATAAATCACTACACTCTAACATTCATCTTCCATTCTTTTCAAGTGTGAGGATGCTTTTAACCAATTGAATTCAAAGCAACTAATCCAACATTATTACTACAGCTGCAGAATTTGCAAATCATCTTTAGTGTCTGACAACAAAGCTACAATCAAGTTAAAAAGGCAGCATTCCAGGATTAATTTATCTGCATACATTACTTCATAAAGTTATTAAATGCAGAAATCATCATTGCCAGGCCCTCACTTTAGTCTTCATTTTTTTAATTGGGGATGGTAGCAGCCTTGTTTTTATAAAAAACTGTCCTTCCAATCCAACCAACCAATTATTCACCTCCCCTCATGTGATATTTAATCCAATTCAGTAGAGTCAGAAGTAACCTCACATGCCTCCAGCATGGTCTAGCATCTGTTTAAGCATGCTCGGTTGTTATGCATGCAAGTTCCACCTCACTGCCCCCCTCTGATATTTGCAATGCTTTTAAATAACACAGCATTGTTCACACACATCCCCTGTGCATATGCTTTTTAGAGCATATGCACTACATGTTATGTTGTGTTTCAGTAGATTGGACTTTGCAGAAGTTTGCATTAAAGTTCATCAAGACAAATATTACAGATTATCAAGCGCAAATATTTGAATTGTTTGAACTGTGTGTGAAACCTCTTTCACAATTGGATTGCCTATTTATAATTTGTTGCATTGGGCCATACTGTACAGTATATCTCTGTAGGGTTCAAATGCAGAGCCACACTGTGGAAACAGGCCAGGGCGAATCTTCAACTCACTCTACAAAGTATTAACATTAAATCAACTTTTAAAAACTGCACCCATTATCTTCAGCAAGCTAAAACAGCAGGTGGTCCCTAGTTAAACAGTTTCACTGGAGCTGTAAGATGTCGCAATATTCTTGCAACATAATACGATCACACAATCTCAGCTGGGGTTTTGTGAAAATCAGACCAAAGAACATTCATCATTAGAACCACAAAAAAAGGATACTCAATGTTTTATAAGTCTTTTCTTTTTGATACTCTCTTGGCTTTACTACTTTATTCCCTGGACTAGTGCTGCAATATTATCTCTTGTTTTATAGCATACTGTAGATGTGTTCTTTAAAAAAGGACATTTTCCTTATGTATCATCATGTCACGAGCAATCGTCTGTCTAGAAAGATTTTCCTGAGGCTGTGCTTGTGCCACGTGATGGCTTGTGTGTCAAATGATACACGCACATTTGAACGTGTCAGTGTGTGACACACAGCTTCACGGTATTTATTCTCTGACAGTCTGCTTATTATTTAGCTTAACAGAGACACAGCTTGTATAATCCAAGACCTGGACCTCATTAGGTTTGGTATTTATGGTCACTGCCACAGAAACATCACCCAATCAGTCATTATGTCTACCATTGTGACTGGGCCCTCATGAATTCACTTCAGCATGTAGCCTTATCCAACATATGAAAGGGGAAATGCACATACAGACAATGTTGGCCCAGTACTGGGTGATTATAGGCTCATTAACTGATGAGACATGTCATGGTTTAAACAGTCAGCTGTACATTTTTTAACTCCAAATTAGGATATTGAGTAATGATTTACACTTATTATTCACTGTTTGAAGTGTAAAAATAAAAACAAGGAGTTTTCTTTCACATGATGGTGTTTTTTAAAAATAAAAAACATACACTTGACAATTTTGTAATGACACATATCTTTGAAATGTGTTTACAAATTGTAACAATACAAACAATTTTGTAATTTTATAAAGAAATAATTTATTTTTCTTTTCTTCTGCCAACAGATTGCAGCTTCCTATGGAAGCATTGTGTGCGTCTTTGAGCCTGTTCAGCACCCGGATACAAAAGACACATCACTGACTGTGAGTAGACTTCGTTGTGTTTCAGTCACAGTCTGGCCGTGGATTTATTCAGATCATCCTGAAAACGAGGCTTTTCTTTTTTCAGGCTGCTTGTTATTTGAAATAGAGCAGAACATTGTTTCAAAAAACTCATCACAAAGTCACCAGGGAAGCACAAGTATTTCATCTTGCTTGTGCACAAGTTCTCGGTTTGGTTTGTCAGTGCTGAACAGTCCTCTGTTGTTAGAGAAGTCTAGAGTAGTCATAAGGAAGGGAGGGGTTTTATACATCTTAAACACAACCCAGTATCTCTTTCATTGCAGAAGTTCCCAGTATAGTCCAGTGGTGTAGTTCAGCTGCCGTGTTCAGTTGTCCATGTGGACCGATCACATGGGTGTCACATGAGAGCAGAGTTACTTTTGGTTCATGTTTACAGTTGTTACTACTGATATAAAGGACAAAAGATTTATTTGTTTTTGGGTTTTTTTCAGAATCCGTCCTTTTTATCATTGATATTTCTTCATAAAAGTTATCTTTATTTTTCTATACAGAAGGTCAACTGCCAATGGCAGAAGACTGGTCAATTTGTATTAGATTCTATGGTGCGGAACCTGGCCTGGCACCCCACAGGTACTTTCAAACATACAGTTCTCTTTTAGTATCATGAAAGTAACAAGTACAAATTATATAATACATGACATGGGTGGTATCTGTCCCAAAAGAGTGTATGTGTTTTTGTGTTTACAGGCAGCACTCTCTTAACTGGTTCTAGTAGCCTCCAGTTGTGGTCTAATGTTGATGGAGTGGAAGATGAGGTTGAAGAAGAGGGAAAACAGACAGAAATGACCATAAGAGACGCTCATTCTGCCTGGAGGTGCATCTGGCAGAGCAAGTAAGTACAAAAACATGGAACTAAATTTTTACATAATACTGCTTACCTCTGTGCGTTTTAAAGGAGCTGCCTTTTACTCATCATGTATTTTTATATGGAAATACAAACATGGCAGTTTTGAGTAATGAAAATACATAATTATAACTGTTTTGTCTGAAGGACGGCCTCTCCTGTCAGTTTAATGAAATTCTCTCCTGATGGGGAATTCTTTGCTACTGCTGGACAGGTAAGGGACTTTTCCCAGTACTTCCTAAACCTTTATGGATGTTGATTCAGAATAGTTTTTGCTAGTCTTGTTTGCATGTTTATTTACGGTGTTTGCATGTTTACTCACTGTGATAAACCCAAACACTGTAAACTCATGTGTAATGCTAAAGAAACTGACAAGTACCACATACTTTTGGTGTAATTTTTTTAGGTTTTGACCTCCAAGCTTATGGCTTTAACTTGTAAAAGCACACTTGTTTCTCACACTTTTGTCTTTTATTCTTTAGGATGACTGCCTTGTAAAGGTCTGGTACAGCACAAGCAAGTGGAAGTCAGGTGTCTCCAGACTCTTTACACCTCCTGAGCCCGGCATTGGTGTTCAGGGAGAGCTGGCCTTTTCCTTTGTCTACCTGGCCCATCCCCGCTCTGTTACCGGCTTCTCGTGGAGGAAGACTAGCAAGTACATGCCACGGTGAGGACATTGTTACATTAGCAGTGATTCATTCATTCATTATTTTAGCTAACGACAAGAAAAACACATGTTAACAATGGCGAAAACAACATTAAGTTGGCATAATCTGTATTTAAGGGCTGTTTTACTGGGTAGACGGGTATTGTCTCTTTGTCTGTTTATTTAGCCACCCAGCAGTATTTGAGGGTTGGGTAAAAATGAAAAGGGAACAAATTAAAAATGGTTTAAACACTGCACTGTATTACAGTCTCCCACTGCACTGTAGCTCCTTATTGTGCCTGCTTTGCTACAGCATTGCTATTCTTACATGACTGCTAATTGTTATGACTGAAATTCTTGTGTGACACTGTTTAAGACAAAATTCTCACTAAGCTTATTTGCTGCTAGAAATTAGGCTTCAGGTTTTGGCAACCTGCTCTATTTTGTATATTCCAGTTGTTTTAACTTTTCCCTTTAGGCAAATTGGTTTGTCGTGCTGTGAAATCATGGCATACATTAAGGACAAGATTAAAGTCTGTCGTCTCTTTATCACCAGTGTCATTATGGCTCTTGAACAATTTTTGACCTTTAACTTATTTCTCTGCAGGAGTTTCCCTTTGACCTGCGGTTGAATAGTACTGTCAGCTTTGGATGATTTAAAAAACAAACAAACAAACAAAATTACTGAAAGGTTCAGTGCCCTGCAGCAAACTTCCTGATCCCATTACTGTTATCCTCCCCCCGCCCCTCTCTCCTAACAGAGGTGCTGTGTGTAACGTTCTGCTCACCTGCTGTAAGGACAGCGTGTGCCGGCTCTGGGCAGAGACGTTGTTGCCTGGTGACAGCCTCCTGTCCGGTCACCATAACAACCACAGTGGTGGTCCACATGGTGACACACTCAGATGTGCAGGCACTGCTAAGAAAAACAACTGCAATGGGAAGACGCAAGGAAGAACAACACAGGAAGTAAGATACTTTAATGTAGTGTTTGTTGAAGATAAATACATGCAAGTGACAGTTTATTTAGGTGAAATGAAAGTGGACTAATCCAAAAGTCTTTCATTGAATTGAATAAATATAAATGTTGAATATTTAACATTCAGTTTATATTTATACTGTTTTAGAGGGATTTTGAGTCAACTTCATGATCATTATGGAGGCTGTATTTTGCAATGCTGTTGGACTTCATTGTGTTACACTGAGCGGTGTTTATCAAATTTAGTGTGCCCTGACTGATATGAATGTGGTGGACAAAATATTATAAACAGTTCTCATTATACCACAGTAAAATTCAACTTGGAAGTAACTTAAACATTTCCAGCTTATTTAATGTAAATGTCTATGACAGTACACTGAATATATTTGGGTTGTGAACAAAACAAGACACTTGAGGATGTCATCTTTGTGCTTTGGGAATTTTACTCTATTTTCTGACATTTTATGGAACAAACAACTAATTGATCAATCGAGGAAATAATAATAAAAATGAAAATGATAATCTTTGATCACAGGCCCACAAATGTCTTGTTTTCTTTCCTTCATATTTAGATATCATTGCCATAATTTGAAAGTGTAACACACAGATTGAGATGATCTGAATAGCTGTCATCTTGAAGCACCACATCAAAAAGACTTCAGAGAAGTGCTTGTTAAGATCAACACAGTTTGTTTTGGTTGGAATCAAAAGCATTATTTTAAGCTGTATCACAGTGTTCTCACTGCGTCTATTTTGCCATAAGAGTCACCATGATTTTATCAATAGAGGGAGAGTAAATACCACAATTGCTATGATCTCTGTTTTTTGTGGTGTAGAAGCCAGGCCACTGTATTTTTACCCACACTAATGTAGGACATTAGAGTGCTGCAGAGATGAGGGAACAAGAGCAAAGGAGAGGCTGAGAAAGAGGATGGAAAAAACAGAGGCTTAGTGGAGTTAAAAGGGAAAATTAATTGGCTATCAGACATGAAGATGGTTTTTGAAGCTTTGCGGGGCTTAAGACGAGCATCAGTGAAAAATATTGGCCTCCTTTCTGTAATCTGAGAAGCAACTCAAAATTCTAACTTTTGATGGTTGTTTTTCTGTTTCATTTTGCTGCTCACATTTGTCGTGGTGGTGCCCTCTGCTTTAAGTGACTTATGTTGTTGCTGACAGCCCCACGAGGCCTCAAACATTATACCTCCATCCATTTAAATATTAACATGTAAATGGTTATGGGTTTCACTGGCACTTACAGAGCTCAGGGCACACTAGATTACAGGGAAAATAGGTATGCAAATTTACAGACTGTCCTCAAGGCACCGTAGACAAGAGTGCATGTGTGGAATTATTCATTAAAAATCACAGACGGTTCTGGATGATCCAGGCTGAAGTTTGAGGTAAATCTCTTCTTCCAAAACTGAATAGACAATGCTGAGAGAGCCATGTTTTAAACTCAATTTTAATATGATGCCTCAGGGTGGGATGAACAGTACAAGATTTCTAAATCAATGAAGTTAATTAAGTGCCTTGATAAGGATGCTGTTCGAGAACCTCTAGAGGAGACAGTGATATGGGATTTCTAGCACAATCTCATTTTTCTACATGGATTTAAAGCCATTCAAAAGTAAGGTTATCTGCTTTGGCACATAGCTACTCAAACAGTAATTTCATACACATTTGTCATCAAAATGACAAAGGACGTCTACGGGTGTGATGAGCACATTAATCTCAAT
Source organism: Acanthopagrus latus (assembly GCF_904848185.1). Lineage (NCBI taxonomy): Eukaryota > Metazoa > Chordata > Actinopteri > Spariformes > Sparidae > Acanthopagrus > Acanthopagrus latus. Next base: position 22,234,751 of record NC_051043.1, read on the forward strand.
AATACTTGGAGAAATGGCAGCCTTAGAGCTTTAGTATATCACTCATTCTGCAACAAAAAAGCTGAAGTAAATCAGTGACTTTCAAACCCATCATCATGTTAAATAATCTCCATGAAACTAAAGATGTTCTGTCTTTCAAATTCTGGGCAATTTGTCATATGAGACTGCTGTTACTGCTTAATCTCTTGTCGTGAGCATTCAGAGGGGCTCCAGTCTCAAACTGTAAGTTGAAATGACAGAAAAAACCCAAATTACATAACCTTACTACCAAATTAAGTTAAGGTTTCAGTGCACTTCCCTATACACGCCTCCCTTGTTTGCTCAGTCGCTCTCCCATGCTGCCTGCTTCTTCTCTGGCTCTTATTTGTTAGATAAATTGGGCAGTTAAACTTGAGTGTTATTCACATGTCAATAATGTAAATTGAATTCTCATGTCGAAGAGAAATACTCCTTCACAGTAGAAGAGCACTCAGCTAAGGCTGGAAGGAGAGGAGTGACGCCCTGTTAATAAGCACCAGTGAATTCATTCAGATCAGTCTTGAAGAGCATGCTTAACCTGTATTGCTTTTAAGCCTGACAAGGGTAATTAGAATTAGAAACACATTAAATACAGTTTTATTAAAGCAATATTTTGTGGAAATGGGCGTTTTGTGTGATTTGGTGCTCTCTACAGTCACTGAGTGCAACATAACTGTCATAAATACAAGTCCCAATCAACCCTGTAACAATTTTTCATTACAACTCATTACTAGAAACTCATTACTGTAATCATAAAACTATCATGTCTCTTGTATCTTGAAGTAAGCATGTATGTAACACTGTGATCCTACCCTCTCAGTGAAGTCACATGCAGTGCAGAAATGAGTGATGAGGGGGCGGAGTGGCTGAGACAGAGACACCATTTATCCTATTACAAGACACTATACCATCAACATTATTTTGAAACTGTTATTCTAAGGTTAAAAGAAAAGCTTCATAATGTTTCTTTGATTATTAACTTGAACAATTCATGTTTTTCCTCACAGTTTAATTTCCCGGAATCATTGCACGCCTCCTTTTCTCGGGTTGGGCCACTGCCCTCTCTGACTGGCTGCCTGCCTCACAATCAGAATCAACACTACAACCACAAAAAGATCAGTAGCAGCATGCCCCATGCCAATGCTCTCTGCCACTTCCACATTGCTGCCAGCATCAACCCTGCAACAGGTTGGACTCAAGCGTATAATATTCTATAATAAACTCATAACACTGTTGATCTTTGTAACCAGCATTGTGTTGAACAACAAACCAATTATCACACTTTAGTTAAGACTTTGAAGCTGCGAGATGGTAACAAAGTACATTTCTTTTTTTAAAGGGTTAGGAAAAATGAAATAATGTGACATAGCTACATATTAGTTACTCCTACACCATAACCACTGCCTGGATTGTTAGCTGGGATTGATTATAAACTGCTCAAGGTCAGAGGCCTTCACCTCTGTGTTTATAATGGCAAAAATACTGTTCATTTTGTAAATTGCCTGAGGTTATTTATTCAACATCCCAGTGATTTTTTTGTGTGCCTAGTGTGAGCTGCTCAAAGTAATTGTAAGGCTTTTTCATTTTGTTCCCCTATATTTTTTTGACTTCGATTGTAATCTGGGCAAAATCTTTGAGCCTTGAGGCTGGGAAGTCGTTTAGAATTGTATTTGTATGCTTGAATTATGTTTTAGCATCCTTCAAGACATGCTCTTATTTGTGAAAGATAATTTGCTCCAGCAGACATCTTTTTTGTCCTGCTTGCCCCCAATCACATGTAATGTTAGTTTCTTTGCCATCTTTTTCCAAACTTTGTGACATCTTTTTCTTTTACTGTCTCTTAATTGCAGACATTCCTCTGCTGCCCTCCATCTCCTCTCTGAATGCTGTGGATGATGAGGAACCTGGAGGTCCTTTTACTGTCCACTGGCTCAACAACAAAGAGCTCCATTTCACTTTAGCCATGGAAGTCTTCTTGCAGCAGCTCCGAGGCAGCTTGGAGCAACAGAGCGAATGCTCCCAGGAAGGTACAGAAATACATTTTTAACAGGCCATAGCCCTTTATTTGACTTTGTTTGCTTATGAAGCGCGGATAACACTGTAAAGGCAAGACTAGAAGTCAGACTTTTTTTATATGTTGCATCATGCTTTTTTCTTCAATACTGAGTACCAGTATTTACGTCAGACGCTATGATTTCTCTTCCAGAGCCTGAAGATGAGGAGAACTTTGATGATGAAGATTCTTGCAGCAGGCCAAGTGACCCCCAAGGACCTGAGGCTGTGGAGCTTCCTCTGGCAGCAGTGAAGCACCAAGTGGACATCCTCTTAGAGGAGTGGAACAAAGGCGCAGACATGTTGTTCAGTATCCATCCCATGGACGGCTCTCTGTTAGTCTGGCATGTGGACTGGTTAGATGAATACCAGCCGGGCATGTTCAGACAAGCTCAGGTATTGTCATTGTTGATATGGAGAATGTTTTTATAAAACAATAGCATATTAAAGCAACGGATGCCAAGTTATTATAGAAAAAAAACATTTTATTTTATTTGTATGAGGAAAAAGACTCCCGCATGCTGTCTACTTCACTTGTAATTAAGTTCAACAGTGTGCAGGAGTCTTTTTCCTTCGGTCTTCTCCTACGCTTCAGTCGACCTGAAGGTGCAAAAACTGCACAACTTTACAGCAATTTCAATTGAATGCTCTGGCAAACCAGTACTGTGGCTGCTGCAGACCTCTAATAAGACCATTCAATCATCTTATTCGACCGTATGAAAACATTGATTATAAGAATGGACGAGAAAGTGCTGCTAAAGTATCCCAATGCTAACATACTAGTTTGACAGCAGTGAGTACTAACAATAAGCATATTACTTGTTTATGTTCATTATAAAATATTCAGTGTTTTCACTACAGCCTACAAATATGAATATTTATTGAATAATCATCCTAATTTGTATGGTTCCACTTCTGCGATTAATAAAGAAACACAAGGGCACAGAAATGTTATGATGGAAACTACAGTAAAGCAAATATTAATTTATAATTTCATGAGCACTCTAAACTAAGCAGACTTGCCTTTGGTCACTCTTTCAAACGACTTGCTTATATTCACCATTTAACAGAGTGTTTCTTTAAGAAATAATTGATTTTTGAATTTCATTAAGGTTGTGAATCATTTTGACAGCTGTGATGGCCCGGCTCCTATTCTAATGGCTTTTCATCCAGCCGTTTAGACAATTACATTCTAATTATGTGTGACTTAAAAAATCTAATTCAAAAGTCCCCTGATGTATATGTATTAACGCTGAAATAATGAGAACCTTGTGGAATGGCAGTTCGCCAGTCGAGCAAGGCAGCTAAAAGAATCCCAGGTTTCATTGACATTCAGGTTGATTAGGTCTGTCTGGTTTAATTAGAGGAAACAGACAGGCTCCTAGTATTATTATTAGCATAAGTATTGTTGAACATTATTCTTTTTTACATATATGAAGCGGTAAGTGAAGAGAAGCCTTGATCCCTGGAGTCGTCTTCACTGATACTGTTAATTCTAGAAAGTCAGTTTTTGACTTCTGAATGAAGAATAGTGGAACTTCAGCCATTTGTTTTAAGCTTAAGTGACCTCCTGATCTTCAAAAGTTATTTCACACGTCGATACAGTTATTTGATTGACTGAGGCCTTGAAATGATATTGTGAGATTTTTAGCTTATGGTGATAGATAATGAATATCTCAATAAGTTCAACTCTCCTCAAAAGCACTTTATGAATACCAGGACTGGGTGATCATGTAGAATATCAGTATATATTTCTTTTAACCAGGTATCTCCATAATGATACAATATGACTATTGGTGCTTTCAAAAAATATAAACACAATGAGAAAATGATCACTAATAATATGGCTTTAATGGCTTTTAAAGTCAAGTATTATAACAAGTAGAAGAGTTAAGGTTCAGAAAATTACATCAATCTACTGTAACGAAACCTTTAAAACCAGAAAAAGACAACACTTATACCCTATTACAGTCTAACTTTATGAAATTCTCAGACAATATAAAGCCTCAAATCACAAAAAAATATATAATTGATATATCAATGAGTCCCTATAATCACATCCTCAGAGCTGTATGTTGAGGCACTTTGTATATCATTGCTATGTCTCTCTTTCTCTCCCAGGTATCATTTGTGTCCCGTATACCTGTCGCGTTCCCCACAGGCGATGCCATCTCCCTCAGCCACAGTGTGGTCATGTACGCCTGCAACAAGAATGTGGATCTGGCTATTCAACATGGCAGGCAGCGACCGCCTGGGAGCACGCTGCCTCAAACTAAATCTGCTCTAATAAGCTACGGAGGTCAAGGAAAGGCTGCACCCAGCAGTAGTCTTCGACTGAGCATCTTCACCCCCAACGTCCTCATGATCTCCAAACACGCCGACGGCTCCCTGAACCAGTGGGCAGTCAGCTTCGCAGAGGACTCTGCTTTCTCTACTGTGCTCAGTGTCTCTCACAAGTCACGGTACTGTGGCCACCGCTTCCACCTCAATGACCTGGCCTGTCACTCGTTACTGCCTCTCCTCCTCACCACCTCACACCACAACGCCCTGAGGACACCAGAGGTAGACAACATCCTTGCTCCCCCAGATGCCTGGCACTCTGGTTTCCCTAATTTAGCATCTCTGCCACGTGGACGTCCCAGTCGGGTGTCACTCGGTGCGGTTTCCCAGGATCCCAATGCGATCTACAGCGAGCTGATCTTATGGAGAGTAGATCCTGTTGGCCCACTGTCTTTGTCAGGCGGTGTCTCTGAGCTTGCTCGCATCAATTCTCTCCATGCATCAGCATTTTCTAATGTAGCCTGGCTGCCCACGCTCATTCCTAGCAGCTGTTTAGGTGAGAAAATATTTTTGGAGATTTCTGAGGATTTTATTCTCTGTTGATCAAACAACCTAGCATTTTAATAAACACGGCTTCATTTTCATAAGTCCAGCCTTTTTGGTTCAGTAATCTGATGGAAATGCAGTTATCTTTTTAGGAATAACTATGACTAATTGAAACTAGCTTTGGGATATAAAATCCCCAAATATATATATTTTCAGTCCATTCACCATAATTTGTATATAAATAAACAATCCTGTTGAAAACATCCAGTTTCAAATCATAGTGTTTAAGTAAGCTGTAAATTTCCAAATGAAATTGTTGTCATCTTTAATTTTTGCTTGTGTTTTAAACACAGTTTACCTCGGTACTCTTTATATGTCTTTTTTAATGTTAAATAAGAAAAAATTGCATAATCGAGGAATAAATTATTCTCTCTTTCTTCCTCTCTTTAGGTGTGTACTGTAACTCTCCCAGCGCTTGCTTTGTGGCCAGTGATGGCCACTCACTCAGACTGTATCAAGCTGTTATTGAAGCTAAGAAACTCCTGAGTGAGCTCTCCAACCCTGAGATATCAGTAAGTGATCCAACAGGATTCTTAATCTCTGCAGGATATAGTCAGTGTAGCAATAATTATATTCTATTTGCACCAATAACAACATATCACTCTTTACCCTTTGGATCCGAACAGAGTCAGTGGGGTAATAAAGTGTTGTTAATTTGCAGTCTTACCTCTTCATTAGTGTCGGCCTTGAATGACTCGGTTGAAAAATTGCCAATTCCAGTAAGATAACATGAGAACTGAAATGAATGGCAGTGATCCGTCTAACCCAAGATAGCAGAGTTGAATCCAGCAAGAAGAGATGGTTGATATTTAGCTTCTAGAGACAGAGCTGAAATAGTTGTCTAAATCTTTATTGCATTGCTTTTAATCAGCTTATTGTTTTCAGAATAGTGTTGCCAGTGACAACACGGATACAAATTTAAATTCTCTTACAGGTAAATGTATGTTTTGACTGTGGGATTTTGCTAAAATAATGTGAAAATGTTCATGTTTGTTTTACAGAAATATGTTGGGGAGGTGTTCAACATCATTAGTCAGCAATCCACAGCAAAACCAGGCTGTATTATAGAGCTGGATACCATTACCTGCTTTGTAAGTATGCATAAAAACCTAGAAAAATGAAGTGTATACAAGCAAATTTCTCTCTGATTCATGTCGGTCTACCAGTAGACCATCGTTAACATTACACATACTGCTGTGGACCTGAGTCTCTGTAAGAGGTCAGCCATGATGTAACAAAAAATGAGGTGCAGCGCAAACCCTCTCTTATCCCCTCAGGCAGGTCTTAGTGTGTACATGTGCGTGTGTTTGTGTAAAATTTACACAACTTGCGTCAGTGTCTGTTAGCATTTTGGCTCTACAGTGGGTGAAGCATGTTGTTTAGTGTGAATGACAATGGCTGCTGTTGTTCCCCACAGCAGGGGAAGGAGACCCAGCTCCTGCATGTTTTTGAGGAGGATCTGATCCTTGGTAGTGAGAGAGCAGAGAGCACACAGGAACCTCCTGATTCCCCTCACCCACGTATGGACAAGTTATTTTTTTTAACTTGGCGCTTCAAAATGTTGATGTTTTTCATATTTGCACCACCATAGCACTGATCATTAATATTGTCTTTGCATTTCTATGTGTTTTCCTGCAGCCTCTAGCGAGCCGGCCTTCTCGGCACGTTTTTTCCTTGTGGTGGTCGAATTGACACCAACAGGTCGCTCGCTTCTCCACATGTGGCATCTCCATCTTGCTGCTCGACCCGTCACCATGGGTGGGTGCTTTGAAAGAAGGACTTACCGTTCAAAGGATGTTGCACAAATAAACATAACATTTCCTATTCCTGTATATGTTCCCACAGAAGAGACCATGACGGAGAAGGAACCCACCACTGCCTCTTCCATGAACAGCTCTCAGTTTAGCTTTGACACATTCGGCTCTCCGATGGCTCCTAAGAGTAAACCCTGCACTTCCAATCTGCAGAGTGCCTGTCGTCTCAGCCTCACAACACGCAGGCTATACAGCCAAGAGATGTCTTTACCAGAAGGGGTGGAAGCAATCAGTGTAACACCCTCAGCAGGTGAGGGACAATGAGGACCTTCATGTCGAAATGACGTAAATTCATAGTGGACAAGTACACAGAGCTCAGTACAGGGTGACTCATGTATGAAAAAGTAAATATTGATAGTAGCAGCAGGACCAGTGTTATTATTAATTACAGAGGTCAAAATTAATTACATATTCTTTGTTATACTTTATAATTATGAAATTGAAGTAGTGTCCTCGGTGCAAGTGTGCCGGTCTAATAGCAGAGAACAGCAACTGAGGTATTTAATTAATTCTAATGAAGGGGTCCTTTAGTAAGCAAATTATTGTCAAGTACTCAAAATTAATAGGAATGATGATTAAAACTGTAATTTTATGAAGCCCACAAATTATCTGGAAGATGAAACTATTACAAACACCATCCACTGTTATCTTGCTCCAGTCCTAGACCACTTTAGCCTGTTTATAAACTTTACTTATGTTGTCATCATTAGCTTTATCCAATAAAACCTGACAAAAAAACTATTGATACAAAGAAATTCCTCAGAATAGATTTTTAGAACTTAAGCGATTGAGAAAAAGCATCCTCACTAATAGTATATTGTCAACTCTTTTCCTAGGTCACCTAAGTGCGTCCTGTTCTCTGCCAGCTGGTCTTGTGCCTTACCTCATCGCTACTTCCTGTTCTGATGGAAAGGTACGTTTCTGGAGGTGTAATGTCACTGCGACAAAGCCTTTCAGTATGGACGACTTGGTGTACCAATGGGAGGAGTGGCCTATGCTGGTGGAGGAGACAGTTCCCAACAGCAGCGTAGTAAGTGTACAGGGTCGTCCCATAGAGGTCAGCTGCTGTCATGCTGGACGGATTGCAGTAGCTTACAGGCAGATGCCAAACGTACCTCTGAACTCAACACCGTATCTGAACTCTCACAGACTGACTTCTCCTCCCACCTTGACTTCTTCCCCTCATGTGCACTACAACACCCGCTTGACCCCAACCCTGACTATACAGCATAGCCCAAATCACACTCCAAGCCCCAGCCCAGCAAACACCAGAGAACCACTGGTGCACATTGCCATCTTCCAGTGTGAGTCTACTGGTGGTTCACAGTGGATTCTAGAGCAGACCATAGTACTGGACAGCACAGATCCCACAGCTAACTATGATATCGGTAATAGCACAACTGGAAATGCCAATGTCCCAGGTAACACGGACTTTTCTATACCTTACGAGAACTGTCAAGGTTCTTCTAGTAAGACCCTTGTTCATTTGGACTGGGTCTCCCAAGAGAATGGGTCACATGTTCTGACTGTTGGTATCGGCACAAAGATTTATATGTATGGTCGTCTCTCTGGGAAACCGCCGGAACTCTGTCTGTCATCTGATGCCAGCAGAGACCAGAGCCTGTCTCGCCTGGTTCTGCTTCGATCAGTTGATCTGGTCTCCTCTGTTGAGGGCTCTTTACCCATTCCAGTCTCCCTCTCCTGGGTACGAGACGGCATCTTGGTAGTAGGCATGGACTGTGAGATGCATGTCTACTCCCAGTGGCAGCCCCCAGCACCACCCAAACCCAGTGTCACAGTTGCCCAGGACACAGACATCAGCAGCAGCATCTCCTCAATAGTCTCAGCTGTCAGACAGAGCCAGGAGGAGGGTTTCAGCTCTGGGGCCCCCATGTCATCACTTGCCCCTCCCAAAAGGGCTCTGACCAGATCGATGATGAGCCTGGCTCAGAAGCTCAGTGGGAAGAGAACAGCTTATGACCTGCCTGTAGAGATGGAGGACTCTGGGCTTTTTGAAGCAGCTCACCAACTCTTTCCCACTCTGCCCCAGTATCATCCTGTACAGCTACTGGAGCTCATGGATCTTGGGAAGGTAAGTTAAAGAAGTTGCTTTTATATTGTCATATATTTTATTTAATTGTTGCTCTTTATTTAGGCACCTTCATCAGTTGTATAGACAAACCAGTTTCATCAGCTGATATAATTGAATTTCATATGGTTTGCAGCTGTAGCAAAGCATTTGAAAGGATTACATTCGACAGAAAGTCAACATTTTTGTGTTTGCTTTCCATAAGAAGTAATAATCGTTTACTTAAGTTTTAAATATAAACATGTAACATAATTTGTACATCCTCAGGTTCACCGAGCCAAAGCCATCCTCTCCCACCTGGTGAAATGCATCGCAGGAGAAATTGTGGCTCTTAAAGACAGCACCATCAATCCAGAGAAACGCATTCGCTCTCGAACCATCAGCGCTGGAGGCAGCACAGCCAGGGACCGGAAGATGTTCAGCAAAGCAGAGAACTCCACCCCCGACTACACAGAGATAAGCTCCATCCCTCCTCTGCCTCTGTACGCGCTTCTGGCAGCTGATGAGGATACGTCACCAAACCCTGGTGGGTAAACAACACATGAATTTAGAATGATAGTGTTCAGTAATGACTGAAATAATGGTTAACTTTTTATTTCAGTATTAGTTAAAGGTCCCATATTGTAAAACAAAGTGGATGGTGTCTTCTCAGTCCTTCAATAGCTGACCAATCAGAATAGTCGAGGCTTTTTGAGCAGTAAAACAGAGCATTCACACAGAAGGTGAATAGAGGTGCTGCTGTGCATACATGTTTTTTGTTTTCTGTTTAACACAGAAGTAGAGGGCAGAGTGACATTTTGTACAGAAAGTCAGTCATTTAAGGACACTTTGGATCAGAAATTCAAGTTCCCTTTGTTTTTGCATATGAACAATACAGTACTATAGGTGTTCGCCATTGGCCCACAGCCCACCATTAGGTTTCAGTTTTTGCCCTCCAAGGGAAGTAGTTTGGGTACCCATGGATTATGCTAACCTCAGACCAGACTTGTAGATAACAACTAAAAAATAAAGTCGACTGTAGATACACAGATGGTGTTGTATTGAAAAGGGTGAAAAATGAAGATTTTAACTTTATTAGAGTATGTTAATTCTGACAAACATCATAAAGGTCCCTCAGATACATTATTAAGCAGGTATGAAAACAGAAATAGAAATAGTGTATCAAATTGAAAGAGCAACTACCAGCTACCATGCCAGGAGGTTTAAGACTGATATTCTTTCGTCCTCTAGTTTCTGCTCATTGTGTCTCTGGGGATATAAAGTGAGAAGAATGAAAGCAGAAACATGTTTACAGTAATTCCTGCTCTTTGGTATTTTAATTTAATCTTCCATCCCCAGCAGGAGGGGATTTTTCTGCATGTCTCCTCTGAAATGCAGGTCTTTTATAATTTAGCCCTGTCTTGTGCCTCCCTCCAGATAAAGTGGGCAGTGTGAGTGGAGACAGTGGGCACGGTTCCAGTCACACTGACGCTTATGATGAGCTCTTTCAAACACCCAGCATGGCGGACTTAGACCCCCTGGACAATGATCAAGAGGAAACCGGGAACAAGGTTGGATCCTTTTGGCTCCTGCCTAGTTCAAAGAGAATTTATAAGAATGAGAGTGGACAGCAATATTTTGCATTCTGTTGGTGTTCTAGTGTAGCTTACTCAATGCAGCGATTACACATTCTCCATTTTTACTTTATTTTCGACCTCTCTCCATGTATTGTCTTATAGATTAGAAATGCCACACAGTTGATTTTACCATCTTTGTCCCATCTTGTTTCTGGTCTATAGGTCATTGACTTGTCCCAGTACAGTCCAACATACTTTGGTCCTGAACATGCCCAGGTTCTGTCCAGTCACCTCCTGAGTTCCAGTTTGCCTGGCTTAACCCGTATGGAGCAGATGTCACTCATGGCACTGGCTGACACCATCGCTACTACAAGCACAGACCTCAAGGACAGCCAGGGCAAGAGCAAAGGTATTGCCAGGAAATAAAAACATAGAATAAGGGCTCTGCTCCGCACCATCATGGAAGTCTGTTTTGATTGAACAATAAGAGCTGTCTATCATTTATTCACCAGGTGGAGAAACTCTGGATGAGTGTGGTCTGAAGTTTTTGCTGGCTGTCAGACTGCATACCTTTCTCTCTACCTCCCTGCCTCCAGCACACCGAGCACAGCTTCTGCGGCAAGGTACAGTGAGATTGTGTTCAAGCTGTTTTCATTGGGTGCATGTCATGGCTTACAAAAATGAGCAGGCAAAAACTGTAACACTCAACAAACTGTCACATTCATAGATATATTATTTTTCAAGACCCTCAGAATTACCACACTTACCGCACTTTTCCAAAAGGTTTAAATGTGTGAGGTTTCAGTGCAATAACTGTCTAAAGACTCCTAGAAACGGAAGTTTATTGATGGTCTCAGTTGTAAAGTTTTGACAGTAAATGTCTCAAGTCTCAGTCATTCATCACGCTAACACACAAATGAATTATATGAATTTGTTTGCTTTGGGTTAGGAGTTAGAAATATGACATATTAGGTCAGCAATTGGCTTGTGTTTTTGGAGGCTGCTACAATAGGTTGTACTACACGACTTGAGATTTTTATAAACGACAAGGGAGAAACACACTTCCTAGCTTCCTGTGGTTTAGATACATTTTTTCACATGTTTTCTCCCAAATAATCAAAGGCATGCCAGTTTTATTAAATGTGCATTTATTTCTGCAGGACAGTACTGAATGTTGGTCATTTGGTGGCATACGACATGCACACCAGTAAAAGAAAAGTTTCTTCTGAATATTGTGTTCTCACCAGCAGCCATGTCTTAGTTATCTTCTTATAAATGCATATTAAAATCACTAGACTATGCTCATATTATCCCTACAAAACACAGATCATTCCCCATTTTCCACATGTTTTTCACCTCTCTGCAGGCTTGTCCACATGTCATTATGCCTGGGCCTTCCACTCTGAAGCTGAGGAGGAGCTTCTGAACATGCTGCCTGCTCTGCAGAAGGGAGAGCCCACCTGGCCTGAGCTGCGCTCCATGGGTGTGGGCTGGTGGCTGCGCAGCACCAACAAGCTACGCAGGTGTATTGAGAAGGTAAAGCGGAAAATGACATCAGTGACCCAGTTGTTAAGATACATTTTCTGATTTTAAGTATAAATTTGCAGATCAGTATAAAAGAGGACATGGTATATATCTTTGATAATCAGTTTGCGTTCATGTCAGATATTGTTGTCTTTTTTTTAAACAACAAATGCATGTTTTAGATAGTTCACAATCTTAAAAAATATGTTTGAATCCATAGTTATAAGTTAGTTGACAAAAAAAAGATTCTGCAGCTGTTTTTAATGAACATTTAATGATTTTAGTAGGTTTGCAAACAAAAACACCAAACATCTTGTTCTAGTTTCTCTAATTTGAGGATTTGCTTCTGCACTCTTTCTTAATCAGTAGCAAAAAGATTAGCATTGTGCTTTGGACTGATGGTCTGACACTATCCAACACATTGAGCTCATTTTGATCAGTATTTTCTCCTTTTTAGTTAAACTGAACTTTATTTTAAAGCTACTATAATCACATAAAAATTCTGCACATAAAATATTTGAAGGTTGGCCATTAGTGTGTTAGCCTGTGTACCTCATATTTATTACTTCAATTTTAAATGAAGTGCTGTCTTCTAGGTGAAAGTGAAAGTTTGCTGAAGTTGCTATAAAATATAGCACTAAAATTGAGGCTGAGCTACTCCCTGAGACAACCCATAAAATTACAACTTGCAGATAAAACTGTAGGGGCTGAGTAGGTGTGAGCTGAATGTATTTTTTTCTGTTCTTTTTTTTTTTTTTTGGTCAGGTTGCCAGGGCGTCTTTACTGATAAACAACGATCCTCTGGATGCAGCTATATTTTACCTTGCATTGAAAAAGAAGGCAGTGGTCTGGGGATTGTACAGGTAGGCAAAACTGACATCATTTTGCATATAAAATACCTACTGTTAACCAAAGATTAGTTATGTAGGATTACTGAAGACTTGCAACACCAGTATTGTTGAATCCATGTTGTTTTTCTCTGCAGGTCTCAGAAGAATGCCAAAATGACAGACTTCTTCCGCAACAACTTCAGCGAGGATCGGTGGAGGAAAGCAGCACTCAAAAATGCCTTTTCTCTGTTGGGAAAGCAGAGGTTCCAGCACTCTGCCGCCTTCTTCCTTCTAGCTGGCTCCCTTAAGGATGCTGTGGAGGCAAGTGGAAAATAGACATGACACACTGTTTGCAAGAAGCTCTTGCTCCTTCAACTGTAAGTGCCACTTGGCAGCAAGCTAATCCTAGGATGAAACCAAGCTGTCAGTTGTCAATTGCAACAAAATGTCTGTAGCATGGTATGTGATTTCTTTTTGCCAACAATTCGCCGTCGATAGCAGTGTTTGACAGAGAAATCATATTCACACAAACAGACCTCACTGCCAGTATTTCTTTGGTGTGCAGCATCCCTTTTATTATTAACAGCTCAATACATTTTCACAGCGGTGTCTTTTAGTACAATGAGCTGAAGAATTATTGATGTTGGCACTTGACTCTTGGGTGTTGCTGTCTTTCTTCCTTTTGTGCAAATTTTCAATAGCATGCGGTCACATTCATAAATCAGCAGCGCCACACTCTTGTTGAAGCTTCGTAAAATGGGACACCACCTCCTGCCTTCATATCAGAACAATATATTTGCATATTTTTTGTTTTTGTGTAAACTACTGTATCAGACTTAGTTTAAGCCATAAAAGATATACTGCTCCCTCGTTTTGCTCACATATCATGAGGCATATGTCGAGTCAGTGTGTTTGCTAACCTTTTATTCATCAAGGTTATTGCTGTTTTGAAAGTCCCTGTGGCAATGAGTCATTGTGTCATCTGCATGAGTAACTTGGGCTTCTCTAAGCATTTTATGTAAATGAGCAGCGCCCAGGCAAAGGGCTATCATTGACTTTGCTCAGTCTCTCTAGCTGGGAGGTAGTCTCATTGAAATGCACCTCACACCTTACCAGTTATGAGCAAATACAACAACTTCAGCTATCTCCTAACTCTTTGCTGTGTGTGCAGAATTTTCCTTTTTGTATTTTTTTGGGGGTTCTTTCCTTTTTTATGGATGAACAAGTAAGCTATGTATCCAGAATATGTATCATTTGTCTCTTTAGTCATGCACTAAGTAAGCATTTTTTAAATCATAGCCAACTGTGATAGCTTGCAATTCCCTTCTGCCCCTGCAGGTGTGTATAGAGAAAATGCAGGACCTCCAGCTGGCCCTGGTGATCTCCAGATTGTATGAGTCTGAGTTTGAGACGTCATCCACCTACAAAAAGATCCTCCAGAGACATGTTCTAGGACAAGACAAACAGGTGCAGTGTTTGTGTATGTCGCAGCCTTCGCAAGCTGTTGTGTTTACTGTGGAAGATGCTCTGTTTAATCAAATTCCCCAATGTCTCGGTAATTAATACACTGCAGAAACCAGAATGAGCCCTTGTAATTCTCTGTATATTTCAGATTCACGCCCACCAGGACTCCTTCCTGCGGAGCATGGCTCACTGGGTCCTGGAGGACTACAGCAGGGCATTGGACACTCTACTCGAACAGCCTTCTAATAGCACTGGCTCTGGGTCGGCTGCTAGCAAGTGCGAGTCTGGTAGGTCCACAGGGCTTTCTTTCTTACTTCTATATAAAAACAGTATCAAGGTGGTACTGTTTAGTGCTGTGTAGCAGATAAGCATTTGCTGCATGCTTATTTGCTAACTGAATCTGATGAAATTAACTCCTTTGATATTGAAATTTGGTATCAATTTACATTATTTCAATACCCAATAGTATTAAGGTAATTTGGCCAGTGCCCTGAAATTTCTATATTGTCTCACACAATACCCTGTTCACACTTTGTGAAAATTGCAGTTAGAAACCAGGAGGGTGACCTGTGCTGCAGATTGTATTTTGACACTGTAACATTGAATCCTCTGCTTTTATTAATTGTCTCAGCCTTTCAACTATTTTTGTTCTTTATTCAAGTTTTTGAAATCACAGCCTTCTGGCCACAAAATCACATATTTTGAAGCAAATATATCACCCTTGCCTCCAAACAGATTGGGTAACTGAACATAACATGAACCTCAATTTGACCAAAGAGCCAAACCAGTCCCAGATCAACATGTTTCTTAAATGATGTTCTTAAAGCACATTTAATATGCTTGCAGAGAAGAACACAAGCTTATAGAGCATCAAAAATTATTGTTCTGCTCAATAGATTATAGGCTGTCTCGGCTGGGATTTCTCACTTGTCCGTTTCTCTGATATTGTTCATACCTGGACAGAAAAAGAGAGAACGCAATGCACTACTCTTTTTTCCACCAGCAGCTCTCAAGCTCTCTCAGTCACTTCTTGAACCCTTAAACCCCACTCACCTTTAAGTGTCCACAGAATGCAGCTCTGATAGCTGCATGCCTTGATTTTTTCAACAAAGACTCAGTCAGGCCAGCTATAGCTCTGTTTCTGTGTATGATCCAATTACACAGCTTGTCCTTGTAGGTGCTGTCAAAGTTGTGAAGGTTTCTGGCTTTTTTCCAGACAAAAGCTAATTTTCTGTCTTCATATCTGTGACAGGTTACTCTCCCGTGTCTCCATGTAATCCTGAGGTTTTCAACTTTTACACCTACCTTCGCACCCACCCACTCCTCCTTCGCCGCCATTTTGGCTCGTCAGACAAGGCTAAAGTTGGCCTTACTGCTGAGGGTCGCAGGGCTGACTCTATTAGCCTGGAGGAGAGAAGACTGTTTTTCACAGCTGCATATGCACATTTGCAAGCTGGCTGCCCCATGCTAGCTCTCGAGGTCCTCTCCAAGATGCCCAAAGTCCACAAACATTCCAAACTCCTTAACCAGAACAATGCAGACGTCGCCACTGATCTGAGTGTTGGCAGCAAAAATGGACAAACATCAGATTGGTCTCAGCCAGCGCTTAACGGCTATGAGTCTGATGGAAACAGCTTATCCAACAGCCAGTCAGATTCAGTGTTAAGTTTTGACTGGAGCCAGCCATCACTGACACTCCCTGACGAGTCCCTGGAGCTGAAGTGGGACAGTGACAAAGATGAAGATGAGGAAGATGATGAGGATGAGGAAGAACACAAAGATGGGAAGAGTGGTAGAACTGCAGACAGCAGCAGCGTGTTCCAGGACACACAGGATGCCACGTCGCCACTAATGGAGATGGTGACAGGAGAGGAAAGTGACAACAGCAGTGACTTCCTAGAACCATCTAATGACATCCTTGCTGCTCAGCTAAAGTTCACTGCCTGCTTGAAGATTATGACCAATGAGCTGAGGACGCTGTCCACAGGATATGAACTGGATGGAGGGAAACTACGTTACCAGCTCTATCAGTGGTTAGAGAGAGAGGTAATAGCACACACATTTAAATGCTTCACAGACTCAAATCTATAATATGTCATTTAGTTTGTTATAATATCTGTCTGTCTTGCTGCAACCTCAGGTTCACTCTAAAACTTTTATAACTTACACACAGTACTCCCGTCTTCATGTTCACTGTTTGAAGATTTTATGTGTGTGTTCTGTGTCAGTACATATAAACATCATATTGGTAATGACTCCAGTGGTTTTCTCTTATGAAATTGTTTGTCTTTCCCTGTGAATACTTTTTGACAATTTGGTGAAATGCTACACCCACACCGTGCAGGATAGATTCATACTCAATAATGAATTTAAAGTGAAATTCTGTTTTCCCCAGGTGGTGGCTCTCCAGCGTTGCTGCAGCTACAAGCCATGCTTGCCAGAGCTGTGCATCCAGGGTGAGACCCCTGTTTCTGGGTTGGTGGAGGAGGAACAGGTGGGTGTACATAGCTGGCTGCTTCTAGATCTGTCAGATGTTCATGAGGAAAAATCGATGCAACACTTGCTGTAATAAAAAATTGAGACAACTGCACAGTGAGAGACTTTGAAAAAATGTGTTTTATTGATAAGACTTTTGCACCATTTTCCTTTTTACATGCTGCCGTCATTTTTTCTCGATTGTGTCAGTTTCAGAAGCAGATCAAATTATACATACAAAAAATAAATACGTTTATAAAAAATTAAATAGATTTATTGCATTTTGAAGATCCACTTATTTGTTTATTGTTGACAGAACAGAATTATGTGCATTGTTATAAAACAGTTTTTTAGTTTGGACTGTAGCCATCATGATAACGTCAGCATATTGACAGGGATGTTAACTGATTTGTCTGCATTACTGAATGAAATAAAACTGTTTTTTCCAGCCTGGGAGTCCTCGTGTTGACAGCCAGAGGAGCAGGAGACATTGGCTACAGAGTAACCAGCCCTTACTGAGGATGTTTCTGAGCTACTGCAGCTTACACGGTTCCCATGGTGGAGGACTGGCCTCTGTACGCATGGAGCTCATATTGTTGCTACAAGAGTCTCACCAGGTAATCAAAAACATGGACAGATGCACACTAAAGGCCACTGATAGTGGCTGCTGCAGCTGAGTGACTGTGCTAAGCATCCGTATTTGCTATAAAAGTTAAAAGTGGTTGCCAGGTGGCAAAGTACCACACAGTTGATCCCTTGATTACTTACAATTTCACAAACACTCTGTTTTTATTATTACATAAAATAAACCTTGGGATTATTTTTTGGTCGAAGATGACAGTGAATCAAGAAAAATAATAGATAATTGTTGAAGTAAATGACGACTGGTGCAACCCTAGTTAACAGTCTCACAATAGAGTTACCACTGAGAACACTGTTTTATATTTGTAACCAGGATGTTTCATCACAATGAGGTAATGATACAGCCTGCTCAGACTTTATCTGTCAGAGGCGACATTATCAATTTTATAGTGGGAACAAGCATGATGTGAACAGAATATAGATTTGCAATAACAACCATCAGCTGCACGTAGGAACAATCCAGCAAGCAGAGCTGCAGTATTATTTAAATGTTCACATATTCTCTTTGAAGGGAAGGATACGTAGCAGATGAGGGGGCAAAGTACAAATGAAAGACGAACATGATGACATCTGAAAGGTGGTGTTAATGCCACCAGATTCTCAAGACACACACACACACACACACACACACACACACACACACACACACACACACACTCAGACCTACTTATTCTGCCCTGACGATCATCGGCCTCCAGCAGTTGGCTGACAGTTTGTGCTAATTCTCTGAGCTCCTGAGGGACATCCCGCTCTCGGCTGACTATTAGAAGGTTGAGTCAAATTTTAGGAGGTAAACAACTCAATGGGCACTGGGAGTCCTTTCTACTCTCCTGCCTTGATTTTGAAATAAAAGCAGTTCCTTTTGTCACAGCTCTGGTCCCATGGTTGTCAGATTTCTCCACTGTTGTTGAGGAAATTTCCCAGTATTTTCTTTTGTCTCAACTTCAGCCAGTGCGCAGAGCGAGTTGAGGAGGTTTGTGACAACTGAATGCGATTCATCAAGCGTGACGAACATAAGCTTGTTGTATTCTTACACACTGTGTCTTGTCCAGAGTCTCGCAAACACAGACACAACAAAGCCAGGCATCCCTTTTTGCCAACCTCTTCTTTTTAGCTCTTCAAACATCATTCACACATACACTGGTGAAGACATTGTGCACTCTATAAAAATTGGGATCATGTGTGACTTATTATGGCTCAGGAAAAGGCTGTTGCTTCAGAGTTCAAAGCAGCACTGTTCTTTTCTCGGCTGCCTTTGTGAGCTGTTACTTTTACCCTCCAAAAAAAGAAATGAGAAAGTTAAATATATGTGCTCTTATTTTTTTAAACTTTGCTGTGGAACAAGTGTGATGTGTTGTATGTATGTCCCCAGTGTGTAGTGTGAGTGTTATGTGAACATTAAACAGTTAAATGTTTTTATTTACTGTGTAATGAATTATCAATTTTGTCAAAACACATGCAGACATATTGTAAGGACTGTACCCACCTTCAGTATGTTTATTTCTTTTTTCTCCCCACAGGATGACTCCATCCAGTCAGCAGTGACGCCATGTTGTCCGCAAACCTCCATCCCACTTCTGATGGCTTGCACAGCCAACGTCAAGACAGTGGTGGCCAATCCCATGGTCTACCTGACCAACCTGACTCATGACATCTTGCAGACCATTAATGCGCTCCACTCTCCTCCTCATCCCGATGTTGTCAACAATGAGGTGAGGCAGTCTCATTTATGCATCTCTTCTTCCAGTATGGTTGATTGCATAATTGACCATTTCTCCTGGTAGAAAGGCCATGAATCTGAGTTTATTGAAGTAGGGCAGTGATCATGGGATACTTGTGCCATGGCAGATAAATTGCAATATATACATTTTTCACATTGGTATTCAGGAAACTCTGAGGCCTCTTTCTTTAGCATGGACTTTAGTGTCTATATCCAGGTGGATCTAAAGGATGATAATAGCTTATTGCAGTTATATCTGTGGGAGCATGCATGTCAGCAAGTAACTTAAAAGAATTTGCAGTACTGAAATGCCAAAGAGAAGTTTGAAGTAGTTTTAGAAACAGTGACACCGTTGTAAAGATATTTTTTCAACTGTAAACTGCCCCATTCAATACAGAAATCCATATCAGAATAATTGTTATTGGGACCAATTTTATGTTCAGATAATTGTTACTGGAACTAAAACTCTTGTGTGTTAATAGTTGTCTTTTCATCTAATTATTAAGTGAATTTAAACGTAACTTTTGAAATCTGGCTAAAGAAAAAACAAGGAAATGCAAATAAGGTGTGTTTCAATTAGGTGGTTTGAAACAGATAGTTGAGCTCCTGAACCTTCGACCGCCAATTAACTTCAGAGAAGAAGAAACAAAACTAGTCACCTTAGCTATCTATGAGAGAATGTGAGGATAAATCTGCTAATGTGAATCTTATGGGAATATCCAGGAAATGGCAGACAGTGGGCAGTGATCAGTCATGCCATTCCACACATTTTGAATGTGTTCTTGCTCCTGACTAACCAATGCTTGGTTGTCTATCTATCTATCTATCTGTCTATCTGTCTATCTGTCTATCTGTCTATCTGTCTATCTATTTATCTATTTATTTATTTTACCCTGTGCTTTATTTCAGATTTATGTGTTGCACACACTGGCTGCCTCCTTATCAGCCTGTATATATCAGTGTCTGTGTGAACACACCCACAGGTAAGTCTCTCACCTGCCTCACCATTTTGCCAGTATTTTTAAGCTTTTAACCCTGTAGACTGTTGTTGCATGTGCTTTTCCACTTGACACTCTTGTACTTAGCAGCTTAAGAATTAATATTGATAAGGCACAAACCTTGAGCTATTTTTCCCAAATGTTTTTGGGATCTGTGGAAAGAAATCTTTGCAGATCTCAACCCAGTGTTTGAGAATAAATGCATTCATGCAGCTTGAATCCAAAAGGTTTGAGCTCACAGTGTGTATCTACAATGCAGCATCTTTCTGAGCAAGCTTCTTGAATTCTTTATATGACTTGAAGCAATGCTTTACTTTGATAAAACTTTTCATTTTCCACCACATTCACCAGCTGCACCAGCCACCACTAGATTATTTACCGGTCAGGAGTGATCTGACTTTGTTTTCCTATTCTTAGCTTTAGCATTTAAAACACAAAATGCTGGCAAAAATAATGTTAATTGTGTCCTCAGGTTTGCTTTTGTGTGTGTGTGTGTGTGTGTGTGTGTGTGTGTGTGTGTGTGTGTGTGTGTGTGTGTGTGTGTGTGTGTGTGTGTGTGTGTGTGTGTGTGTGTGTGTGTGTGTGTGTGTGTGTGTGTGTGTGTGTGTGTGTGTGTGTGTTGGTTTGTTTATGTGTGTTAGAAGGTTTTTAGACTTATTGGAGCAGAATGATAAGAGATAGGAGGGGAGGGACATGACTACTGGGAACCAAGCATACTTTATGATGAGAGGGTAATCCACACACATCTTGAGTCATACACTACAAATGTAATACCAAAGCTGCTTTTCAAGATGTGTTTTTGATTTTTTAATGAGGGATCTTCTTTTCACATGTTTTAGGCTGATTTAGCAAAGCTCGATAGTGGTGAGATTTAAGACATGTGGGAAGAGAAATATGTTGGAAGCCTGCTTATCAAAAATGTGACAGCCCTAGTCTGTTTTGACCGAGTTGAGAATGATTTATGGAAATCACCCGGCTGCTGTTTGTCATTCGTATTGTAAATACTTAATCAGATTTTTGTTTTTGACAGATGGGAGGAACATAGTTTATTTAAGACGAGTATGTTCTATAACTTCCAATCACTTTGACAGCAGCCCAGTAGGATTTAAACTTTGGATGAGTGAATAAGTATGTGTGTGGGGGGGAATCTTTTTTTCCAAACAAGCCATTTGGCTTCCAGCTGTGCTGCTGTGTGAGTTACTGTCACCGTTCTGCCAGATTGCCTGTTTGATTGCTCGATGTTGCGCAGAATCATTTTTACTTATGCTTGACCAGACTGTGACCCTTTAAAGCAACAGTGATGCGACTCCAGGGAAAGAAATGCTTGTTTCAGATAAGTGATTTGTCAAGAGGGAACGTTTTTTTTTTTTAAGCATCATTCTTTCAGAGTGAGCTCTCTGCCCTTTCAGACCTTACAAACAAGCACCTGGTTTTATGGCTTTCTTTTCTACCATATGCTTTACTCACACCCACAGCCAAGTATCACACATTGTGAGTTGGACAGTCTCACTAAATTAGCAAGGCTATTTCTAATTTAACACCCTCTTTGTTATGGTAATCATGATCTAAACTCTCCTGGTGTGTCGTTGCAGACGTTTAATGAAATTGTGCTTCTTTCCTCTCGACTGTGAGAGAGAGAGAGCGAGTGTGTGAATTTTTTAGAGGGTATTACAGGATGTAGGTTGCTAGAGTTGAACTTGACAGTCATTTTGATACAAGTTTTTGCTCTTTTCTCTTTTTAATATCATGTTGACTTCAGGTTAATTTTGTTGAAAAAACAACCAACAGGTTCACCCATATGAAGCCCTAAAGCACTGGAGTCATAGTTGAGAAAACTTATTGTTAGAAGTGCTTTGACATTGCAGTTACTACTGTTTTTCATTATATTCACTTTGGCTTTGGAAATATTTTTGATGTGGAGGCACATTTATTTTATTCATAGAAGCTTTAACAGTCTCCCTGGTGGGTTTCCATATTATCTGCAACAATTGAAGGTGTTTTTGCTATACGTGTTGAAAAGCCCTTTCTTCTCTATCACCAAACAGCATAGATAGGCTAAACTTCAGTGCTACCCGATATTCTTTCATTTTCTGACAGAACAATCCTTTACAGCGGTGCCTCATATTTAGAAACATCATCCCAGAGTTCAGAACAAATTTAAATCATTTAAAGTGAAACATTTACACATTATATATTTACACCACCTAACCTATTTTTTTGAAAATTCACTTTTCAGTCCAGGGTTTTCCTCTTTGACATCAGTGTTATTCTTTGTGCTCTCATACTGACTATGTGTGGTTTCTACACACCGCTGTGTGTGTTTTTCTTTCTGTCTGTTGAATCTCCCACAGCCATGTGAACCAGTTCACAGGAATCGTGTATCAGAGTGTGTTGCTGTCTCAGAAGCAGCCCGTCAGAACTGTCAGCATGGATGAGTCTGTTCAGCCCAACACCTCCCCTGCACAGTGGCCAGGTAAAAAAGCCAGACCTAACACAATTTTATTGATTTATCAGTTTATTTGACAGGGACAACACATGTAGACATTGTTACATCTTATTAGAATGCAACTGATGCAATGTATGTAGAACTTATAGCCATGGCTAATTTGCTGTCCTTGTCACTTGCTAAGCTATTGGAGAGTAGAACACTTGGTACGACACGCTAAAACAGACACAGAAACTAAGAAACAAAACAAAACACATATTTCTCATTGTCAATAATAAAAGACCCAGTGAGATGTTTGTCCATCTCTCTGTACTTATCAACTCGCCTGCCTTATCTGTCCATTCCCTCTGAGGATTTAATTGAATAATTTTAGCAGTTTATTTAAACAGGTCATGAATATAATGTTTCTTTGAAAAAATGAAACAAAAAACAAGAAGGCTCTGTAATTTCCCCAAATACCTGAGCACTCTAGTTTTTAACAGGAGCAACTCAAACATGAGTAAAGATTGCATTTGCTGGGACAAGTTTCAGCTGTGGATAATTACATGTTTGCATTTGAATGAATAAGTGTATTTTTATTTTTTTATTTTTTTTTTTTGCATCAGGTCGGTGTGTGTGGGTTTGACTCAAAATAGAATTATGTTTGTTTTGGTCTATTTATAAACTTTCTTGACAGTAAAATCACATGTGAAATGGTCTCCATTTTCCTTTCAAGGAAAGGAGAGGGGGACAAAATCAAAACAACAGGCCTTGTAGGTCAAAACATCAAGTCATTAAAAATGTATTTGTAATTGCAGTGTCTGAACATCTTCTACTTATCATTCATTTGCTGTTTCATGACCTGCACCGGTAATTGAAGCCAAACTACAGGGTTTTAGACTTGATCTGCCATTCAACAGTGGTTTTTGGAGATCACTGACTAAAATCCCCAAATCAGAGGCAAGTCAGCGCAGTGATCACTGTGTGAAGATAAGATCCGGGAGCTCACCGACACCGACGGCTGTATATTCTGCTCTTTGTGTCTTCAAATGCATAATGTTTTATGTTCATTTGTAATTGGTTTGATTTTTTTCCCTTTCTCTCCTCTTTCCTTTCTTTTCATCACCTCTCTTCAGGTATCGCCTCTCTGATTCGCCTCTTGAGCTCAGCGGGCGAGGAGAGCCAGCCGGGCTTAGCTGTGCTGCTCTGTGAGATCCTGACTGCTGTCTACCTCAGTCTGTTTGTTCACGGCTTGGCCACTCACTCCAGCAACGAGCTGTTTCGCATCGTGGCCCACCCCCTCAACAGCAAGCTTTGGGTGACGGTGTTCGGAGGAGGCGCCCGGATCCCCGTCATAGAGAAACCCAACAGCCCAATGAGAACACCTCCGCCAGGTGAGAGGGGTTTAGTTTGGCTGATCTAGTTTTCTTTCCGACTGTCTGACCAAGTGGCTGTCTCTCTGTGTGGGGTTTTTCTTTTGGAGATGACCCAGGAGCTAAATCAAATCAGCCCAGCTAGATTAATTGGGTTCCCATCTGTAGGTCGTAGTGAAATCCATCAACCTATTAGTGTGGGAGCTATTTGCCTCACACCCTGTCTGTGCTACTCTCTCACTGCTAGCAGAGGAAACCTGATGTAATATAACTGTAACTCCTGTTTATTTGACAAACGGTTGGATTTTAACTATTGTTTATATGCTTTTGTTAGGTTGATAATTAAAACTGAAGTAATTGTCATATATGATTTTATTTTTTAAAAAAAGAAAAAAAAGTGGATATGGTTGTGATAGCAGCTGAAATCAAAGATGCTGCAGTTTAATGATCACTTATTCTAAACACTCCAGCCTCACCAAGTGGCTCAGACAGGAAGTCGAGACGATTCAGGCTCCTTTCGTCGCGCAGTGGATCCAAGGAGGAGTCTGGCATCGAGCGGGAGGGTCCATCCAGTCCCAGGCCTGTCCCTGTGGTGGAGCAAGAGGCTACCTCCATTTTTAAAGAACGATTTGTTCCTCCTGATCTCAGCATTTGGGATTACTTTATCGCAAAGGTACATTATGTACCACTTCTTTTGGTTTCATGTGCAAGTTTAATTGTATTTTAACCATATTATATTTCCTTTTTATCACGTCTTATTCATTATTGTTGCTGTGTTCATCATGCTTTTAGCCTTCACTGCCACCATCAGAAAGCAGAATTGAATATGATTCGGAGGAGAGCCAGGGCAGTGAAGATGAAGAAGAAGGCGACGATGAATATGAATATGCGTTTGACCCCAACTCTCCACAAAGAGAACACTCAAACCACAATTCATACAGGTAATGACTCAGGCAATGTTATTGTTGTTGTAAACATACAGTGACACGTAGACACAAAAATAGAGGAGTGATACATAGGATAGGAATAAAATGCATTGAACTGAAATATGTCAAGGAGTTCAGTGGAATCAAGGAATCTACAGAGAATTCAAAAGACGAAACGCAGAGGGAATGAAAGATTTCGAATAGCAGTTAGACGGTAGGATATTGATGCAAAGGATGACTCATCTTAACCTCAATTCACGCAGCCTGAAGTAAAACTGCATGTGTTTATGTCTTTCTATTGACTTTGTGTTGATCTCACTGCCTCTAAATGTTGATCCCCATTAAGACTGAACTTACATTTTATGCTCCCAGTTTTATTGAAGGCCGCTTTAGACCCATTAAGAGCATTTATGTCCAACTAATCTGATTTCTAAATGGCTTTTTCTCCTTCCAGTTGGTGTTTGATGCGTCTGGCGATGGTTCAGCTTGTGTTGGTCAACCTCAAGTCCTTTTACCCAATGGCAGGATATGATCTATTGGGTAAACACTAAAACGCACCACACATCCTCTGATGTACTAACGTCCGAGATGTAGATAAGGGGCGCTCCATATCTCACTGCCTGTCTTGGCTAATCTTATTGCCTTCTCGTTTGTGCTTGGATTTACCACAGATCTGCCCGTGGGCTCTCCTCTGTGTCACACTGTGCTGAAGACGCTGCAGCGCTGGGAGCAGGTGCTGCAGAAAAGGCTCGAGATCTTCGGGGGCCCCCCTTCCAAGTACATCTGCACCCACCTCCAGGATGAAACAACCTCACCCGGTCCTGCCCTGCTTAGACACAAGGCCCTGTTTGAACCATCCAACACCCCGTTCAGGTACCAACATGAGCTGGGTTATTTTATGACAAAGTTTGAGTGGCCCCATAAATATTTAGGTTGGATTATTGCGATCTGCTCTTTATGGATCCATCTGAACAGTGCCTAAAGAAGTTGGATATTGTATACTATTGTGCTTTCAGCTTTATTACTCTGTGGAAATCTCGTACACCACTGTACTCGATATTCTGCTGCTATCGCTGTTCTGTAGAGCCACAGACGTACCCTTTGGTATGTTTTTATAAATGAATCTGTCTTTGGGCTGGTTCCATCTTATCTGTGTGTAAAAATCAATATGGCCTCTGCTTTCAAAATAATCTACTGTTGTTGGTACCAAGAGTCAGAACAGATTTAGGCAAAATGGCTTTTAAGTACGCTGCCCATTGTTCCAGGTATTATTTGCAGAAGGACCTGAAATTGCTGCTCTGGGGGAATCAAGGTCTATTTTTAAAATATTGCAAAAATGGTACTCTTGGCAAAAGTGATTGCTCTTGAATTTTCACTGAAATAGTTTTTTTTTTTTTAATTCATGCTAAGTTCAGTCTTGAGAAGGAAACGTTTTTCTTAATGAGGCTTTTACCTGTTTAAAACAGCTGTAGGCATTATCTACACATTAAAAAATGTTAATTAGCCCTGTTTTCCAACATCAATCACTGCTGGAGTGTTTGGTCAGCATCTCATGTCTGTCCTCTGCCTGCTCATGCAGAGAACACGCAGAGAGCAGGATCCTCCTGTAAGGGTTACGGATTAAGCTACCAGTTCCAGCACTTCTGGTGACAGCTTAAGGCCCATTTATGCTCCCTTTTTATGTAGGAAAAAAAATCGTCTGTTTCAAGCAATATAGCTGTCACTGCCCACATTCTGCCATGCTTCCTTTACACTGGTATGGATGTTAGGTAATACAACTTCTGGAGGGCGCTGCCCCTCAGAGGTCTTGCACAAACCTCCACTTTTCCTTTACCACCATTCAATTCACATTTAATTCCTATGTGATCTCCTCCCAGCTGTTCCGTAGTAGCTGTTAGTCTCTGCGTCCGGGTGAAGTAACATGATACAGATACTCACCAACTGAAAACCTTAAACTTGTTCATCTTGTCCTGTAGTTGCGTCTTGCTTGAACTATTGTCTACCCTGCCATACTGCCCTCCACAACTACCGGAGGTACTGCTCTGTTGTGCCAAATTGTAAGCTTTCATGTAAGAAGCAGAAATACAGACGAAAAGCACAGACAGAAGGCTCCGTTTTTATCCATATGCAAGGAGTCATGCAGGAGTCAGTTTGGTGACATAGAGAGGAGGGTGGGGATTGCTTTTTTGCAAAACAGATGGGACAAAGCTAAAACAACGCTTACAGCAGTCTTAAATGGGTTAAATAAAGGATAACTGTATATATATACATGTGTATGTATGTATGTTTTTGCACAGACAAAAAAAAAAAAACCTTTATAAAGTCACTTCAAGATACACCCTTCAGCCTTAACATCTTGAATTAATGTTAACACGACGCTGTTCAGTTGGTTACAGTTTGCCTTCAGCAACAAATATATCTGTAAAACACATCCATGCTAATAAAACATATTTCGAAGCTGTTCCTCAAGAAGTTTTAGCCTTCAGCAGATGTGACCCCTGTGGATTTCCACGTCTCATACAGCACACACTGTAGGGATTTACTGTTCTTGGAGGAACGACAGTTATGTGTGTTTGTGTTTCGCCTTAAGCACCAGATATGTGGAGTTTTTTTAGATCAGCACCAATGGCCCAAGTCAGAAATAATATTTTCTAACGCATTTTGTCGTGCTTCAGTGAACTGATACAGCTGATTTAATGAGCATTAGTGTTAAGATGCAGGAGGTGTTCTGTTTGTTTCAGGACTAGCCACTCCTCAGCACTGCCAGTGAAGCGTCTGTGGCAGTTTCTGGTGAAACAGGAAGAAGTGCAGGAGACCTTCATTCGACACATCTTTACCAAGAAACGGGACCCGAATGAGGTATACTGTGTTTACAACATGCCAACCCACTGCATGAACTGTCTCCATGTTGCACAGCGGGCACATTGTGTAATAAATAACACATTAACTATTTTGTTATGATAAAATCCATGACATGTCTCTCTAATTACCCCCGGGCAAACTGCATCATTATTGCTTTCATATGCCTGTTGGCGCGACTGTGCTTTTTTTGTTCTGCATGTCAACCACATGTGTTATTACTGCCTCCAGTTGCATGTTGATGCTGTAATTTTTATTCAAATAATTACACCCTGTTTGATTAACAGCACAATAATTCTGTCTTTGACTGCATGGTTCATCACCGGTTGTTGTTGTTGTTGTTGTTGTATGTTGTGTGTGATTTGTGCGTGTGTGTTTGACTACCCTGTGCTGCTTCCCCAATCATTAAAGTCGGGTGAGGACCAGACTGACAATATGAAATGTTCAGGGATGGAGGAGACAGGAAACCATCAGGTACTGCTGCTTCAGATCAATTGTGACTCGTGGTGCTGGGATGGGGGATGGGCTGTCTAACGAATCTGAATTACTGACCGAACTTTGTGAAGAGCCAGTATGATTTATTTAGAGATATATCATTGATTTAATACTGCCTGATTTCAGAATACATTTCCAATATTATTCTAAAAAAGTTCTTGTTTTGGGTTAGTATTTTTTATATATTCACTAAGAATAAAGGTACTAGCACTGATAATTCCCAGTTTTATATGTGAGAGGGTCTGGGAGATTATAATCCCTAAAAATGTTATGTTTTATAAATAAAACAATGTTGTTTATCTATTTTTGTTATATGTGATTTAAAAACATCTCTCAGAAAATTAGGTTATTTGGTCACAATTCACAAAAGGACTGTGGTTTGAAAACTGTATGAAAACGAGTTGCTTTGTAGTACGTATCATTTTATCAGAGTTTTTGTTGCACAATGTATGTGATGTTTCAATTATTAACAACACTTAAGAGTCGTCAGGATGAATTAATAAATAATCTTGTAGTCTGTACAGATGTTAGGAAACCTTATGAAACATTCTGTACATCACCATACCATACTGTAGTGTGGGCGGTACACACTGTACCGTTTATTAGATACGGGAACATGCACATCATGTGGAATAGTTAATGCTGCCTGACAGATAATCTAAGAAACCTTAAAATTATGTGTAATTGTGTGTTTTCTGGGCCCTGAACTCTGTATGTTCCTGTCAGTGTTTGATATTAATCTTACATTTTGCTGTCTAAATATTCATGTGAATATGAAGCATAAATGTTAAATTGCACTGTACACTGAGGTTTTCTAATCTGCTGGCTCTCACTGCGCAAGCTGCCACATTTGTAGCTACTCCATTTGGCTCAGTGTTAATTAACCCAGTCTCTCAGAGGACGAGCTATGAAGCTGAATAGCTTCTGATTAATGGGCCCAACACTGTCGCAGTGAATCTGTGTTCCACTGGGATTATGTGCTTGGCGAAAATGGCAAACCACCACATTTAGATTTCTGCAAGTCAAGTTTTACTTTATTCCATCTGACAGAAAAAGACATGGTCTTTTCCTCTTGAATAAATGCAATAAAGACTTTAATTCAGTCTTGCGCTCAAAGGATGCCTGTGAGTATCTTCAGCATCAAAACTTGTATACAATATGCAGAGCCAAAGCATAGCCTACTCTGCATACATCCCATAGGACCTCTATGGTACAGTGTGTGCTTGTGCTCAGTGCTCAAGGGTTCTTGTGCTGTCTGACAGCCCTAACCCAGTTAAGTATGTGGCTGTGGTTAACTGTGTGGCTTGATGCACCTCACATGTCCTTTCCTAACCCTGACAGAAACACAAAGTGTAGGCTTGTTGTAACATCAGCTCTGTTATCTTCTACTGCAAATACTTTGACAATCCATTTATCAACCAGTCTCATTGATCTCTTCAGGTCATTGGTTCTGTAGCGTGAAGGGGAATTTATCTGAAGTTGTGGCTGTTACTAGTCTGCAGTGATGTTAACCCATGTTTCTACTGTAATGATTGAATTTCCATGGTGGTGATTTTTGTGTTTATGTGTGTGTGTCGGTTTCTCTGTGCAGACTGAGTCAGATCTGGGCAGCCCCGGAGGAAAGGCACGCATCATCCACAAGGAATCTGACATTATCACAGCCTTCGCCATCAACAAGGTACAGCTATTTTACGCAGATGTCACTGAAAAACATGTAACAACATCTAATTTAGGCCTTGGCAATAAAACGGTATTATATCATTATTGTAAGAGACCTGGCATTAGTGTTGTCTTTTCCTGTTTTAAAGGCTGCATCACAGTAGTGATTTATTTTTCAGAACTTACTAGACTGTTCTAGCTGTTCTTTTTCTTGCATTTACCCACTTTGTCAATATATCAACATTTCTGATGACTATTTATAAAAAATACAAATAAATAGATAAAATATATTGTGATATTTGATTGTTGATTGTTGCCAAGTCAAGAAAAATATCAAGATATAGATGTATATAGATGTGTATAGATGTAAGATGTATCACAATATAGCCTGGAAATATTTCCAAACCATACTTGAATCGGAAAACTGCATCTTTTTTCGGGCTGCAGCAGGCAGCTGATTTAAGTGAAGAAGCTGTGATAAATCTACCGTATACCAACAACCCAGCACCAAACTGCAGTATGTCAGTGACAATATGTCAGTGTCTGTGTGGTTTTAGCCCAGCTGTGCATGGTGAGAATGTTGTAGAGTAAAACAAATGTGCTACCTATCAGAAGAAAAAAGTTGGATTCAAACCTGAATTTTAACTCATGGCTTTGCTTCACTTTGCTTAAATTCAAAGCCTACAATTCAAATGTATTTATTGTTTTGCCCAGTGGCACAACCCATATCCTCACCCCTTTGTTGTTGAGCCCTTGTTGTCTTTTACTGTGATCCTCTTGCTTGAAGAAGTTGTTTAAAGGGCCGAATAGAGTTTGGAAAAGTCTTTGTCTCACTCATATGGACCTTCACATACATTTAACCCTCAACCTATGTCTTTCCCTTCTCCTCGCTGTCACCCGCCTCTCTCTTTCTCCATTTCCTACGTCTCTCTGTCTCACAGGCAAATCGTAATTGTTTAGTCATGGCCTCCACCCATGACATTCAGGAGTTGGATGTGTCATCCATCTTGGCCACACAGATCTTGACATGGATCGATGACGATGAGGCTGAAACCAAAGGGTAGGAGAGTAATGCGTTTGTGTGTTTGCATACTGTACTTGTTTAGGTCAGCGGCTGTCAGCTTTTAGTGTAACATTACTTCACCTTTTCACCCTCGTACCAAGAGAATTAAATTGAGTGTGGGCGTCAGATAACGTGATTGGTTCAGTAACAGTAGAAGTCGTGTAGGTGTCGTATTAAGTAAGCTTCTGCATTGTGTGTCTGTGTTTAGGTGGGAAGCACAATCTACATTTGTGTTTTATTATTTATTTACGGCTGCTATGTTCAATGATATTTTTTTATCATGTCAGAACAGGGTTTTTTGCTGAAAGTATACATTGTTATTATTGTTGTGCATACTCTTATAGCCGTCTCTATATATGCACACAAAGTACTGATATCTTACAAAGCACAATTTTGTCTTCATGTTATTATTCTCGTGAGAATATACAGCACCTCATTATGACTCTGTCTGTGTAGTGTCGGTGGTGATGACTTCCTGGTGGTCCACGCACGCGATGACTTTGCCGCCATTCACGGCAGCACACCATACACTCACAGCAGCCCCGGCACACCTATCAACATGCCCTGGCTGGGGGGAGTGCAGACAGGCCGGGGCGCATCTGTGGTGAGACCTCAATTTGTATGTAATGATACTACATGAGCAATTTGTTCTACTCCTCCGTCTTTGATTAAATGGCCACACGAGTTGTTTTGCATGTTTTCGGCCATTAACTGCAAATTGCTAATACTTTACATGGGTGACAGCCGTTCTCCCAAGAAAATGACTTTGCACCCTGGGAGCTAAACTCTAGGTGGGTTGTGAGCTAGCATACTAATAGGGTCCATTTTATTGAAGTCATTTTTCGAAGAAAAAGGAAGGATATTCCCTAGTTGCTGCTCACCAATTGTGAGTATTTGCCGCCTCTCATTGTCTTTATATTACGGGTAGCTGAATATCTTTGTATTCACACTGTTGGTGTGAAAAAAAAGACAACATTTTTAAGATGTCACTCTGGGGTTTAGCAAGGTAATTAACCTTTTTTTTCTATGTTCCTGACATTTTATATATCAAGCAATGGTTGAGCAATTGGATCTCTCTTTTTTTTCAAGCTTTTTCTTTTGCTTCATTTAATCCTGGCACAGTTTGTAGACACATGTATGGAGTCAGAAAAACTTGCTTTGGACCATTAATCATAATATTCAAAAGAATTAGAGTCTCAGATGTTAGAGCAAGTAAAGGTGTTCTAATAACGCTTTAATATTTACACCCAATCTTTGCATATCAGCTAACACAACTGTCTTATAACAAAATATTTAAGCATAGTAAACTTTTTTTTCACATGTTTTTACTTCTAACTCTGTATGGATGCCGTGTTATGGTTGAGGTTCAGTCAAACATTTGTTTAGTTGCTTTCTGGTCGATGAGACGCTGCAAGAAAGAATTTGAGATTAAGAATCTCTTTGTTAGGGGAGGCACTCAGCAGCACGAAAACAAATAATCTAGTTGAGATAAAATCATAAAAGGACACAAAGCAAATGGAAGTGGCATTTTAAAATGCTAATTTCTGGGTGTCATTTGTGTATCCAAGTAAATTAAGAACACTGACCTCTTAAGGATTCAGGCTTTTGTTCTTACATTTTTTATTTAAAAGCATTTATTGAGATTTGGTCCTTGAGTTTCGAGTCATTCTGCAACATATTTAATACCAAGGGTGCAGATTAAGCAAATTAAGCAAATTTAGTCAAAAACTGTAGCTGGCTAGTTACTTTATGTCAGTAAGATGCTGTGTTTCAGTTTGGAAATACAAACACTTTGGATAATTGTGGTCAGCTGCATTACCAAGTCAGCTCAGTTTATATTTGAACTACACCTCAAAAATCATCAGGGTGGTCTCTTAAGCTTCCACACTCCACACAGTGAAGATCACTAAATGTTTAGTCTCTGGACTTGATCGATGTTGGCTATTGCTCTGGATCCGTCCTTTTTCATACTCATAGCAAAACCCTCGTGATTGATGTGATTTAGATAAATAATTCATCTTTATGTGGGTTCAGTTTGCCTGTTGTGAACAATGATCTCCCTCATTGACTTACAAAGGAACAAAGATGTTGCTGAGTACTACATCATATGTGACACGGAGCCCAAACCTCAGTCATTTTTTAACGCTTTTTTAAAGGAAAGATCTGTGAAAGCTGTTTTACTAAGTTGAGAAACTTGGCGTTAGCGACGGGGATGGTGACTGATATAATTCTGGTGGTTGCAGTGTCTTTGAAGCGAGTAATTGTGAGTCATGTTTGTTGATATTAACCAGCTCGCTTGTTGCTCTCGATATGCAGAGCCACTCTGCATCGTAATTATTTTACCGGCCAGTGTGTTCAAGGTTGGAGCAGAATACATTCAGAGACAATAATGAATAAAATCATTGGGAGACATGGCTGTTAATGTCCGCCTCTCCAGCCACCTGGACAGTAAGCACCAAATGAACAACAGAATATTAAGACAATTTATGCTAAATGTTGACCACCATGCTGTGACTTAAATTCATTATGTGCCTTTGGCAAAAGTTC
The DNA here is from genome assembly GCF_904848185.1 of Acanthopagrus latus. NCBI lineage: Eukaryota > Metazoa > Chordata > Actinopteri > Spariformes > Sparidae > Acanthopagrus > Acanthopagrus latus. The sequence goes on from NC_051043.1 coordinate 22,268,166, forward strand.
ACCCCAAAATCTGAAAAATGATTTCCCCTCCTGCTTGTAGTGCTTGTTCGGGTGTGAGTTGCAGAGTTTTGGAGAAATCGGCCGTAGAGTTGTCTGCTTTATCTTGATTATAATGGAACTAGACGATAACATTACATTACAGCTCAGCAGAGGAGGACGCCACTAATGTTTACATCCCGAGTCGCTCATCCAGGAGTTGATACACAGTTCCTTCCACCTGGTGATACAATTGGTCACTGCTGTTTGTTAGAATGAAAAAAGTTCCTGCAAAAAACACGATTATCTTGTCGTGATTTCTGGAAAGAGACTTTGCTGTTGAGGTTTTCAAATGTATGTTTCTGGTACATTGAGCACCACAAACCAGTGCCATCTAGTTCCAAAACAAAGTTTAAATAGCAATACAGGTGAGAGGAAACATTTGTGTTTTTGATTGTGGGGGAAATTGTCACTTTTGTGGTCAAAACCACAAAAAGATAATCAGACCTCGTTTACCTCCTGTCTTAAACCTGAACCCAGCCAGTTAACTGTGCAATGCTCACCCCAACATGTGCACTCAATCACGTACGAGAACAAGATTATTAATATCCACAAGAAGCTTGAAACAGCATGTGAGAAAATGGGACTTAAATAAGAGTCCATATGTAATGTCTTGTCGTTTTTATGCTTATGCAAAGTCTGACGTTATAAAATATGCAAAAGAGTTCCATAATTAATGAGAAAGCTGATGAGAGAGTTTATCAGTGGATTGACTCTGAACAGGGTCAGGCATCCGTCATGCAGCTGATGGTAGGAGACGGAATCTCAAGGAACCTCACAACACTATGATGGGGTTTATAAAACAGTCATCGATGCATTTTTATGCATCAGCATTTTCAATTTCTATACATGATTTATTTTTTCTCTCTGTCTACTTCCTACTGTTAAAACAAAGCATGATCCATAATTAAAATAAACAGATACATTTACTTATCTTTGCTCACGCTCAGCAATCCTCACCAAAACTCAAGAAGCTTTGAAAGTAAATATGATGTACATCTTTTATGCCTTTACCTATCAGCCTCCAATATTTAATTTTTAAGAACGTGCAGGCAGGGGCCTTACAGAGCTGGTTCAGGCAAACATAGTGTCATGACTGGGTTTTAAATGTCCAATTATTGACACAAAACAATGTTGTTGTTTTTTTCCCTTCACCCTTCATGATGGTCATAAAAGTCTTCAGTAGGTTCAAAAGCTGGCTGAGAACTCACCTAAAACTAGTAAAACAAAATTCAGCAGTGCTCTAATGTCTGAATGAAGATGTATTATTTACATTGACAGAATAAACAAAACAGAATTAAAGCAATTTCTTTAGCCTATAGTCGGCTCCCTTAACAATAGATTATTTTTTAATCAATAATAATATATTGATAAAAAGTATAAACACCAAGTTACTTGAATAATAAACTGAATAATGACTTCATTATAGATTATTATAGAATATATTATAGATGCAGTGATCCATCTGTCGCTATTACATTTTTTTGATGCAGTTGTTCCGATCTCTGACATAAAACATATTTTATCTGTTTAATTCTTAATGGCAAAATATGATTAATCATTAACATCCTTCGCCATGACTTTAGCAATTGAATAAGCCAGCAATGAATATATTCTATGTGTGTAAGAGACTTCAGAATACTGTGTTAGTATTGCAACATATTACTATAGATAGCAGTGTGCGTGTCAATCTTCTAAAGAATTCCATTGAGCCATAACAAAGTTCTGTATTGTTACTCATGTTGGCCTCTCATCTTCACTCGTCTTCTCCCAGATGATCAAGAGAAACATCAACAATGTGAGAAGAATGACCTCTCATCCCACGCTGCCTTACTGTAAGTACTACTCAGATCTGTCAGTAGTTTAGAGGGGGGTCCGCATCTTAAATTTGTTATCCAGAGATATTTCTCATGTTTAGAGAAGGCTGAACGAGCCCTGCTTGTTAGGACCTCGTGTTTTCCAGTCAAACCACACAATAGGGTTTTAGATGTGAGGTGTTGGGCAGGATTAATTCCCAACAGGACGCAAGAACGGCTGTTCAAGGTGTGTGTGTGTGTGTGTGTGTGTGTGTGTGTGTAATAAACCGTTTCTCTCATCAATTATAAAATAAGTGATCTGGGGAACAATGAAGTGCCAAACCAACATGTTGGGAGCTGAATGCTCATCGAGGTGCACTGGAAAATGAACCAAACTCTTTTTTCTTTTTTTTTTCTTTGTTATTGTTTCTCAGACCTGACAGGAGCTCAGGATGGTAGCGTGAGGATGTTCGAGTGGGGTCACTCTCAGCAGATCATCTGCTTCAGAAGTCCTGGCAACTCCAGAGTCACCAGGATACGATTCAACCACCAGGGGAACAAGGTTACAAAATCACACTCATCCTCACTTTGAACAGTTTACTGACGCTATACAGACATCAAACAATGCTGCATTGAGTATGTTTACATGCACGCTATTATTTTCAGTGGTTGACACTGTTGCCTCACAGCAACAAGGTCCTCGGTTGGATTCCCAGCTGGGGGCCTCTCTGTCTAGAGTCCTCCCTCAGTCCAAAGACATGCCCGTTAATTGGTGACTGTAAATCATCCTGTAGGTGTGAGTGTGCTATATGTCAGCGCAGTGAAGAACTTGCGACCTGTCCAGCTTGTACCCCACCGCTCGCACAAAGAGAGGCTGTGTTCTTTAATGGGAGTATGCGTGGCTTCTTGTAAACAAGAATATTGGTGGAATATTCAGTTTCATCAGCCGTGCAGACAGCTTTGTCAGGATATTGTCCTCTTCAGTAATATCAAACAATATTTTGTGCACGTTAACATGGACAGTGACGAAGCCTGTCAGATTGAGCAACATTTTCACACTTCCTCTCATCACTTTGCCATTCAGGCACGAACCACAGTGGGGAGTTTGGCTTCAGCACATATTGTTCTTCAGCTGAGTGATTCAACCGCTCTGAACTCGGGCACTCGCCTCGAGCTAATAATTTTCTCAGATGGCGCCTCTCCTGTGCCAGTGCTATCTTATCTGCCTGTACTGGCCAAAAGAGTGAAATATGCTTTTTTAAAAAGAATTGGACAGAGCAGACATGCAGAGCAGTTGATTTCCGTTATGTAAGTGGTGTTTGGACTCGATGGGACTGGTGACATGTTGCGGAAGATAATTTGAGCAATATCTAGATCTCCTGTGGGGAGCTGGGGTGTGCAAACACAGGAGGAGCACCTGACGATATGTTTTTGTCAGTCTATGGAAAATGAAGGGTAATTCTATTCTGAGCAGCGTCTGATAACTACTCTCTGAATGTTTTCTGTAGTTCGGTATCGTAGACTCCGATGGAGGTTTGAGCCTCTGGCAGACCAACACGAGCGGGAACGCACCCAAACCATATCTGGTAAGAAACTCAGGGGGCCACAGGTTTGTTTTAAGTTTTGTCTGTCTAGACTTTGCTTGGTGTCGTCGCGCCCTCTTCCTGTCATCCTCGTTTTTTGTTTACTCTTCTCCTGTGTCTCTGTTACTGTCACCATCACTAACCGTCTCCTCTGTTTCTCTGTGCCAGACTTTGCAGTGCCACAACAAGACAGCTCACGACTTTGTCTTTGTGGGCTCCTCGTCCCTCATCGCCACTGCGGGGCTTTCAACAGACAACAGGTGCGAGAGACTCTCCAGTCTCCTCAAATGAGTTCTGTTTCAGAACTTCTAATCAAAATCTGAAGCAGAGATAATGACACATTTTTTGATCAAAGTGTCAGAATAGTAATTTGGTGATTTTTGACTCCACAGGAACGTGTGTCTGTGGGACACTCTGGTGACTCCTGCGAACAGCCTTGTACACAGTAAGACTTAGCACAATACAAGAACTTCTTTTCAGATGAAGTGAAATCTCTAGTTATATTACAGCAGGGCTGCAACTATCGATTGTTTTCATCATTGGTTATTTGCACGATTACAGTCAAATTGAAATTGCTTCTTTTCTCCAATCAACAGTTCAAAGCCCAAACACTCTTCGTTTACTATCACAAATGACAAAGAAAAGCAATAAATCCTCACAGTGAAGAAGCTGAAACCAGCTAACGTTTGACACATTCTCTAATGGATTAATCTGCTAATTTTTGCATCTCTGTTTTTAAGCAAAAGTCTGTTTCCATTCCATTCCAATATTTGCTGTTTTTCTTCATCTTCTATAATCGTAAACGTTTTTACCCACCAAATGATTAATTGATGTTTTGAGAATTAGTTATCAGTAATGCCAAATGAAGCCTTCGGTATTACTCACTCTCCTCTCTGTCCTTCTGTTTTATTTCCGTCTTTAACGCTTCTGTCGATTCATTCTTTCTAATGTACCCATCGATATTCCATCCTTCCCCAACGTCTCTCTCGTGTCTCCAGCCTTCTGCTGCCACGAGTCCGGAGCTACCGTGCTCGCGATGGCCCCCAGGCAGCAGCTGCTTATCACAGGCGGGAGGAAGGGCTGGATCAGCATCTTGGAGCTTCCCCACAGGCACCAGCGCCAGAGCTTCCAGGCCCACGACTCCTCGCTCAAAGCACTGGCTGTCGATCCGACCGAGGACTGCTTCATCAGTGGATCATCAGAGGGCAACATCAGGGTATTTATGACGGAGTTCACTTTCATCATCATCATTAGATAACTTTCTATTAATTATACATGACATTTTCAGAAGTATATTCAAGACAGAGGAATGTATGAATATTTTATTAGTGTTTTTAGAAACCACATGGTTTTCTCTTTTTGAGAAAAAAAAGTCATTATTTTGAGAACTGGGGACAGTAAATCTAAAAATTTGCATTATGAAAACCATGTAGACTTCCTGCTTACAGCTGACCGGTGGATGACAGTCCTGCGGGGTGTTAAACCCCCCCGGGTGTGAATGTCTCTCCTCCACATCAACAATAAGACGATTAGCACCATATAAGTCAAATAAATCCACTGTCACACTTCTTAAGAACCACCTGCTCAGGACAACAGCCGGAACAATGCAGACTAAAGTGACATGGGAAGAAGGGAAAGCGTTTGTGTTTTGACTGAGCAGGCTGGAGACGTGACCCTCTTCAGCTCGTATATTTCCAGAGACAGCAGGCCTTTCATCTTGTAGACTTGAATATGTTGGAGTGACAGCTGTGCGAGCTGTGCCAAGGATGAAGCCGCTGCGTCACTCAGACGTACCACAAATGGTGCAGTGCCACATCTTCTTGAAATTCAAATGACTTTCATTCTGGATGATTGCACACACATAAAAAAAAAAAAAACCTTTCAAAGCCATGTGTGATGCTACTCATCTGAAGTCATTATAGAGGCTGATTGAAAATTTTACATGGGTGTGCTGCAAATATATGAGCTTTTAAAGTGTTTAATGAGAGTCCATGGATGTGGGAGATTAGCTAATATGTAGAGACTTCCGTCTATGAAAAAACCATATCAAATAATAAAGCTCCCCGGCTGGGAGCACCAGTCAAATAATGCACAGAGCTCAGCACGGCCCCTATCGGCTCCTGAAGATGTAAACCTTTGAAAACAGGTCGTGATATAGAGTTTCAATTTTTATGGCCGCTATTTAAAACTGTGGATGTGTAGCAGCAAGTATTTAAAGCAGCAGAAATGTGTATGTGGGCTCAAATCATACATTATACCTCTTCCGAAATCTGTAAATATCATCTTCTAAAAGGTCACTTTCCAACAAAGTGCTGTTTGTAAAATAATAGAAACACCAGATGTTGATTTACTTATGTTACTAATTGTTAGGCTTGCATTTCTGTTTTTAACATCAGAAAACCCGAGCTTGTTCCTGCGCCTCAGAATTCATAATGATGATCCAGGAGGTTTAAAAGTTTCATACTGTCAGAGAAGAAGTGAAATTGTACTGATTGTCTTGAAATACACGACCCACGAGAATAGAGACCGGTGTTACACCACACTGGCTGGCCCTCTCTCTCCTTTCTGATCAGTTTTGGTCACAGCTCAAGTCCGACCTTCTCCTTCCCCTTCCACCTCTCACCGCCAGTTAACAACCTCCACGAAGCTCGTGTGAATTTCTGACATCCTCCATCTCCTCCTCCTGCAGTTGGACGTTCTCTGCTACACTTGTAAAGCTACACAACTATAAAACATATTCTCAGGCTTTAAGTGTGTGGACAACACTTGTTAGCTGGAACAGTTTTTTGGTGATGTTTTTGTGCGATTTGTTGACGATAAGAAAAAATGTAAAGTATCTTATTTTTCAATATTCAATTTAACCGTCTCCTTCTCCCCCCAACTCTGCAGGTCTGGAGTCTGGCCACACAGTGTCCACTCTACACTTTCCCCAGCGAGCACGCTCGCCAGTCGCTGTTCAGGAACCTCGGCACGGGCGTCATGCAGATTGAGGTGGGGCCGACCAATCACATCTTCTCCTGCGGCGCCGACGGAACCATGAAGATGAGACTCCTCCCCAACCGCTACAGTGTTGTCAACAACAACAACAACCACGGCAACCTCAAGAACGATGTCAAGTTCATCATATAGAGACATACAGAAAAGTGTTGAAAGCAATTTAATGAATAATGTGAAGTGCTTTTTATGATCGATGCCAGCTGCAGGAACGCTCGGAAGAGAAGCTCCTTGTGGGTTCATTTTTAAAGAAAAATGATGTCATCGGTGTAGATGTAGGGGGGATTATTCACAGGATTTACAGACTTTCACTGAGTGAGAGCGTGTCGTCTGATGCACAGGCCACAAGGATGGCGATGAACGGGAAATCTGCTGTGATTTGTGTGAGACACGCACTGAAATACAGGAGTCTCCACCAGTGTTTTAAACTGTGGTGGAAGTTAAAATGGCCACAGGGTAACAACCGACAGCACAGTCAATCAAACTGAGAAGGAGACACAAACGGATTGCTATCCGTGTCTACTGAACAGCACGTGGAGAGAGTTTCCAGGTGTGTGTTTTGTTTTGTTTTTGCACAGGAAGTGAAGCTGTAGAAGGAGCAGGAGCGACAAGAGACTGTGCAGCATTGTTCTTCTCATACAGCATCACCTTTTCTTAACTTTACAAAGGCGGTTGTGACAGTGGAAGCTCCTCTGGAACCACTGCTGGAGCGTTGAGGTGGTAAAGAACAGGACACTGTGTGCAGTGTGTCACGTGGACGGCCACTGTTGAAGCCGCTCTGCACAACGCAAAGGCCGACGAACATCATACGAAGCACATTATATCAAGTCACGAGGAACTCACGGCGCATTCTGGTGCTCCATATTAATTTATGAACACAAATAAAAAAGCAGACGAGCTCGTGTTTGTCACCATTAGACCTCATTTAAAGAATTACAGGATGTCAGTTTAATATCACGTTATATTCATTTTAGGCAGGTTTTTTTTTTTTTTTGCCTGATGCCCTTTCCCAGCCTGACTTGAAATAAACACTTTGATTTTATAAAAGTGTGAAGAATAAAAAGCATCTTAAATGTTAAGGAAGTGTGACATTTGGCTTCTGGCAGGGAGGATTGATATCCCTCACATGTCAGTCCCCTTACATGTAGAGCTACAGCCAGAGGCTCTTCAGCTCAGAGACCGTCGTGCATAATAAACTGACTAGAGATCGAGCTGAACCACTTTCTCTGGGCCGACAGTGATACAAGTCAGTGGTAATTAAGGAAAGACGGATTATCAGGGCCAGTATTCAGAAAATTCCAGTTACTGGCATTTGTTTTTTTTTTTGTTTGTTTTTTTTTTTGGTGTCAGATTGGCGATAAATATAAATTGCTGCCCAAATGCACCACTTTGACTCTGATGCAGCTTTCTTTCTTCTTCTGTAGTCACCACTCAGCGTCCAGCCGACAGCCCGATCACAAGCAAAGTCAAGAAAAATAGCTTAGTTAAGTTAAATAAATGTAGTGGAGTGAAAGTATAAAGAAGCAGAGAAAGGAAACACTCGAGTGAAGAACCTCTAAATTAAATAAAATAATTGTAACATTCTCTCGCTTGTTGATCTAAATTCTGACTCAAGATTTTTATTTTTCTCGGAAATTCATATTGAGTACAATAATCATGTTCTACTTTTTTCTTCCACTCCACTTATTATTTGATTTATTTACATTTACTAGATTGGTAATTATTCAGCGATGATGGCTTATTTGTGTCGTGTAACCAATCAGATCGCAGGAGGCACGCTGAGTGAGATCGCAGAGAGGCGGCGGCGTCATCAGAGCAGAAGAGAAGCATTTTAAAATGAATGAACTTATCGCTTTTAAACTGGACAAATGCTAGTTCTGGGATCTGCTGCTAATCAGTCCATCCGGAAAACAAACAATATAAAGTGTTAATGAGTGAGTTTAAGCAGCTCCCTCTGACTCTGCGTATGCTAAGCTAACCCGTTCATATTGAACAAGGCAGATGATGAGAGTGATGTCGGTCTTCTAACCAGCATCTTCTCCCACAAATTCCCCTGAAACATAGGAACGTTCTTCAAGTTGTGACTCGAGTTCACAGACGGGCTGCTTTTTGTTTTTCTTTCGTTTTGTTTTTTTGTTTGTTTTTTTTTCTTTCCATGGACTACCTGAATGCGCCATTTCTCTTTCTCTATTTGCACATAAAAACAGTTAAGCTAAATTATATGTAGTGCAATGCGTAGAGCTACACTAGCTGGACGGCAGTAAAGTGGTCCAAGCCTTTGGTAATAAGAATTATATGTAGTGTGTGATAATCCCAGACTAGATTTAACCAATGGTGGTATTATTATTATTATTATTACTATGATTATTAAAGTGTCCTTAATCTCTGAAAACTATTTCTGCCATCCTGGCTCAGTACTGCAGTAATATTGATCCTGATAATATTGATCATTGTTGCACAAAGTAGCTTTAATTTAACAAAGGTCCCTCGTCGCTATGGGACACCACAAGTAAAACCTTTTTCTGGCTGCGTGCCGATTATTTTTGGAACGTTCGATGGAAAGTTTGAGAACATGTAGCAGGTAACTTTGCTGTTGACAATGAAGAGGAGGGACGAGGCGGAGCGGCTAAACAAGTTTTAATCAACATCCTGTTTTGTTGTGGACGTCTTTTATTCCAATATAACAAATGCACTTCTCTTTCCCTCGACTCCAGACGCTCATCCTCCACTTGGACCATGATTGAGAAAAAAAACTTCCTTGATGATAAATGATAATGTTTACCTTGTAGTCATCTTGATTTTTTTTTGACTTGGCTTTTGCTTTTTTTTTTTATATATATCATCCAAAAATGCAGCACATGGCCTTCAGTAAATATAATCTAGGTTGGTGTGTAAAATAATGCGTCTTCCACATAAAGAAGTGAGAGGTTCAGCTTGTCCTGTAACCGTTTATTCTGAAGGAGTATAATCCAGTACGATAACTACCCAGAGACTCTGTGTTGTGCTGCTGTAGGGACACAAGTGTACATTAGTTTGATTTTCAGGGAGGACAAACTGAGGAAAACCTTTTAGATGAAGCAGATTTATTGCAGTCATGTATATACATAGATCCATAGACTAGGCTTCTCGTAAACAGCAGCGTAATCATTACTGCTAGTGTTAGAACCGTGGGTGACGACGTAAAGCCATTCTATGAAGAATATCAGTGTACAAATAAAGGTATATTTATGAAATCTGTTCATATTTAGGATTATAGACTGATTGTATTTCCTGCTTGTTTTTCTTTAACTCTTTGGTTTACCTTTTACTTCTTTTATCATTTCCTGATGTGGGCTTGAACAACATACTGCTTTTTTTTCTTGTTTGTTCCCCCCCCACACACACACACACACACATCAGTGTGTTCTGAAAATGATGTGTTCTCCTGCAGTAACTTGAGAATAAAACAATTTTTATCAAAGCCAAACTATGTGTACTTCTAGAGAGAAACTGTTGAATAAAGATTCATCTGACTGCTTATTTTCCTTCAAAAAGACTCAAACAGTTTAACGACGTCAGTGTGTCGGGGTGTGAGACGATTGATCAAGCTCCCTCTGCATAATAAAAAAAAACAAAAAACAAATATCACATTTAACTTTTACTTTTCCCCCCTTCTTCACTCTTGCAAATGTGAATTTGATCAGATGATTCTAATTTTATAATGAAGATATTGTGTAAATCGATGTATTATATACAGAAAATGTACGGATGTAATAAAAAAGAACAATGATCTAACCTGAGCAAATGTTTTTGTAGTGTTGAAAATGGAAAAATATCTGCAAACTATCAACAAATGGGGTCAGATACTATTTAGTCATTATGTCCCGTTATCAGCCACATGTTGGAATATTTAAACTGTCCATAGAAGTAAAAAGTAGTATAAAGATAATATTTTGGTAAATTCTAGTCACAATATTTCCATTTCATAGCTAATAAACTGCATTTCTTTACATTTTAAACAGAAGTCATGTTTATATCCACCAGTAGGTCTCCTGTGTGTCCTTGAGGTCTAACAAAACACTTACGGAGCCATAAAGTTACCGTTCCTGGAGGTTTATTTATAATCACCCTAGAACGCCCATCCCAGTCCAGCCTGAAGTAAATTCAAAGCTGTTGTTGAACCATTTGGAGTACAGGCCTGGTTTTGAAGGGTTATAAGCGGATTTTTTTTTTTTTTTTTCCCCGAAGCTGCCAGAAGAAGTCAGAGATTATTCTGAACACACAGAATTATTTATTTTTTCTCGCCTAATTTTCTCCTAATGCAAAAATGAGCCTGCAGATGACCTGCAACTGCCCCCGTTAGCTGGAGAACACAATGCGTCCACATCATGCAGTCTTAACACATTCCAAGCTTTCAAGTCTAATAACAATATTGCTGAAAATGAAGACGTAACACTTTATCTTCTCAGGAAATATTCAGGTGCCTGGCAAAAAAAAAAGCAATAAAGCCATTTTATGATCTCAAAACACCCCTGCCTGAGAGTCACGGGCACGGTTTCTTTTTCCTAGAGGTTCGGTAGAAAAACAGCCTATTCAAAGAGCAAACACTATATTGCTGGATTTGAAATCTCATTGGCTACATGATCCATCAATCATCTGGAGGCTGGCATGTAAATGGGTCACTTGTCTACAAGATCAGCCATTGGCTGTTGTAGGATCCAGGGTGGGCATGTAAGATGGGTTTTGTCAGTCTACTGATGTACTTTATGAACTCTTTCTTTGTTCGTGACGGCTTATGAATGTACTTTTAATTCAGGTCACATTGATTTCTGGATCACAGCAGGAGGACAGAGCAGAGCCGAGACATGAGAAGAGCCCAATACTTTCATCTTCTGGGTTGCTTGCTAATAGTCTTCTTCTATGCCTTCCTTGGCACACTGCTGCATGGTACTCTTTCATAAAGACATTACTCCGGAGTGCTGTTAGTGGTCAAAGACTCCATAAAAGATGTTTAAACCTGCAACAACAGGGTTTTTTGGGCCTCTTCGGAGCAGCAGGAACAAGTTGTAAATTTTATAGCAAACCGCTTTACACGATGAAACAAAATTATTCATTTGGAGGCAGATTTCCATTTCCATGTCGATTTTAGCTCCGATTTAGTCTCCATAGGTCCTGACTCTTTAGCTGCTTAATGCTCTGCAATGCTTACAATGTAGTCGCTAAATGTTGCTATGAGAGTAGAAAGAGGGTGAGGGTGGAGTTATAGGTACGCCGCATTGTGAGGCAGAGAGTGAGCTGCATCACGTATCAACATACAGAAAACAAGATTTTAGTTTGAATTAGTTTATTTTTTTCCAGAGGAGCAACTGTTATATATCATTACATACAAATTCAGTGTAAATCACTTGTAACTAGAAAACTCTACATCACTATACATATCATGAAGCTTCTGTTGAGATTACAATATCACACTCTGAAGTCATAATTCATTGATTCATGATTTCATGATATGATATTGAACTACCTCACCAGTCAGACTGAGCCCTCAGACTTGTGTAGTTACTGTTTACCGTCACTCTCACCAGTTGTTGGGCAGAGTTTTGGTTCATGTAGAAGACTTTTTTTCCTTCTACAAATGTAGATCAACATCTTATTGAATAAAAACAGACTTTGAGTAAAGCTGGACTACATTTAATGAGAAGCAAGATATTCATTTCACATTTGGATCTTTAAAGGCAATTTTGTTAAGTGCACATTTAGCGAGGATGGTCCCACGCAAGTAGCTGAAGGTAACACTGACTTACTGCTGGAACTGAAGACACGACAAAAAAAAAAAAAAAGTACTTTTCTTCTTTACAGTATTTGTACATTTTATGATTACAGAGAAAGTTAATTTACAGGCGTTCATTATGAAGTAGTGCTAAATGTCACTGGGTCATTTTTCTTCATGCATTTCCTTTTGAGAGGCAAAGCGTATTAAGAACACACACACATGAATCATGAAGGGTTTGCGGCTGAATAGTCAAGAAAAAATGACTTTCTTTCACCTAAAGAAATTTCCTTCAACTGCGACGGAACACATGGCGAGGTCAAGGAAAGATGTGAAGGAGAACTCATGATGAATCCAACCTCGCTTCTACTTTCACGTTCTCCTTTGTGCTGTGACAGGAGAGCAAAGGAAACGATACAATGACTACACAATACATGTGCTTCGGTAAAGTTCCTTTCATCATCATGTTTCATGACTTCAACTTGGCAACTTGGAAAACTTGCAAAATTAAAATTTTCCAGGTTTTTTGTTCTGACTTGAGTGGGCATTCATGTTTAATTTTCCAATTGTGAAAATGTTTTTCCGATGATTCTGACAGCACATGAGCACACAGTTAGACTGTGCTTTGTAATTTTTTAAGGGGAAATGGTATTTACTCGGTCTGCCATGGTCGCTTTAAATGTTAAAGCTGTTGGGAACGGTGGGACGGCATTATTTCCTTTTCCTTTTGTAAAGGACTATTCAACCTCAACCAGGGACATGAAAAGTAGAGAGGCGGTGAGAGCTGGTTGGCGCTTGAGTTCCTGGAGTCATCCGATTGGTTGGCTGAGGAGCTCAAAGCCTGGCGTGGTCCTTCAGGATGACCTCCAGCTTCTGACTCAGCATGATGTTCCCTCTAACCTTCAGCTTACCAGAGAAGAACGCCTAGCAAAACAACAAAGACACAGTTGAGTACATTTTTTTTTTTCCCCACCAAAGTCTCCACTGATTTCGCGCTGGTTGGCTGTTGGTTGTTTTCAAGTACACAGGGAGTAAAATGGGGCCAAGACGCCCGTGGCTAACACTTCATACAAATGAAACAGTAACACGCCAGGTCCTGGGCCTCGGGGAACATGTGACTACGGTTGCTCTGGCAGCAGAACAATGAAATAATATTCATATTCATGAGGTTCAGAGCCAAGAGGCGCAGCAGAAAAAAGTCTCTTCATTGGGTGAACTGAGGCACCGACGATGTGCAGCGCTTTCCTCGGCTGAAATCACTCAGGGGATGGCGGTTATGTCAACCCCAGATGACAGTTAGCAGTGTCCCTTTTAACTCTACCAACTAATCTTCCTCCAGTTGCTCCTTTCATCAATGGAGCGGCTGGAAAAGACCCTGCCTGAGGGATCATCAGAATCCTGCAGCAGCGTACTGACGTACACCAACACAGAAACACACACACACACACACACACACACACAGGCCTCAGATCAATATCAAGCGCTCCAAGAAGCATAGAAATTCTGTACAGTGATGGCCACTCCCTGTGACAGATGAGATGCTACAGACATAACAAGTAGCGTCGATTGATTGCCCGCGCTGAGTGCTTTGTGATCTTCGCTTGATAGATCGCCGCCTTCCATTTTTCTTCTGACAAGACCGGATCAAGGGGGAAGTTATTGCGGATTGAATGGCTCTTCAAAGGCACTTTCACTTTAATTAAAATGAGCAGTGGAAGAAATTTGGGATTTCAAATGTGAGGTTTTTTGCAGAAGCTATAAAATGACCTCTTGCAAGAAGTACTGACACTCACTGAGACAGTTAAAGTCTGGCTTTCACACGGACAAACATGCAGTTTGTCGTCAATTCACAAATGCAAATTGCTGTGGAATCTCTCAAGTCATTTCCTAGAGGTGTTTCATGTGTAATAGACTTTTTACAATTTTTGAAGCGTAAATTCAATCGCCTGAAGTAAAAAGCTGACGTTATGTTATAAATTAACTTCATCGCTGCTGCATGTCTTCAACTCAACACGACAACTACTAGCAAGCTAGGTGCAACCCAGACAGGACACTGCAGGGAGGCACCAGTTAGCACCGTCAACTGTTATTTCTCAGGGACTGTTCACATTCATATATGTATGTATGTATGTATATGTATATATGCCAGAATCAGCCAAGAGGCTACTTTTCATCTGTAGTTCCTAACCAGGTGAAAAGTTGGCCAAGAAATTATGTTACAGAACAATCATGATGTATTATATGTCCATCGCTTTATAAGACAAAGACATGGGCAGCAATAAAAGCAGAGCAGATCTAAGTTCAACACAGTGAACACAAGCACAGAAAGCACAGCGAGGATAGTTACCGGGCTACATCAACAGAGACTCCTGTCCGACTTCTTGTGTGTTACCTTCTGAGGGTTGAGCTTCCCCTGCACCACCTCCATGAAGTCTTCATCTGACACTGTGATGGTCACATCCGCCTTCCCGCTGTAAGGGCCTTGATGCAAGGACCCGCCGCCATTTTTCAGATCAATAGCTGAAAGTGGACAGAGACAGAAGATGATTCACCAACACTGTGACGAGCGACTCTCTGGGTTTGTTGGTGTTCGGAGTCATTAATCAGTCATTAACAGTGTTTTTGTCTTAGTCTTAATGGTGTATTTGACAGCTTGTTAGCAGCATGTCAACCTGGATCAGCTTAGCATTAAGACACTCAAGCAAGCAGAAATGTAATAATCTAACATGGACAGAAGGTTCATGGTATCATTTAAAAAAGTCAATCTTTGACCTTTCAGTCAGTTCGTGAGATGATGCACAGAACCATCCTCAAACAGGAATTTGCCCTCCTTCTCCCCCTCGTCAGAAGTTTAAATTTTAATTAATCCCATGTGAATGTGACATACAGTAAACAGCCTCCCAGCTCCTCACACAGCTGAGCACTTTATCCGATCCTTCTGTTTGCTTGCTTTTATCACATGAACCTTTAATCATATTCTGTATTGCGTGAGCAGCACCAGCACTTTTAACCTCTTTGACTGTCTATCATTTTATTGCCTTACGGCAAAACTTAGATCATTTTGAGGATCACAATCAGCCGACATCGCGTTTTATGTCCAGTGCACTTACTCCACTCTGCAACATTCTTCCCATCTTTGGTGATCTCCCAGCCGAACACAGCGTTCACTTTCTTGACCAGCTCCGGGCCCAAGTCTTTGATGCGTCGGCCGATCTCTGCGAACACCAGCTCGCTCTGAAGGCCTCCTCCCTGCACAAAGGAAGTAGAAATAACAGAATCACCGGTCAAGAGATATTAGGAGAGCTGATTTTCATGTCACAGATTTGTCACAAGTACAAATTCAGTCTATAAAGAAAAAGGAGCATCAGAGGCTCCATGAATTTGATAACAGGAAAAAAAGAGGAGGATTGTTGTTTGAACAGACTGACATACTTTAGTGAGATTTTCTGGAGAAGCCTCTGATGTGCCGTGTAAATCCACGTAGGCCCCAGCCAGCACGACGGCGTCCGTCTCCTTCACCTGGATCAAAGAGAAGAGAGACACATGCAGAACTATCACAAAAGAACAGAGAACAGCGCTGACATGACAAAGTCAGACTCTGATTGAAATCCACGCGAACACAAAGGACTGACTTTGCACTGGATGTGAATTCTGTTGCCTTCCTTCCACATCTCAGTCTGAAGCGACTGACCCGGCATCACCGGCTTCACAAAGCGAACCTGACAGAGAGAGACAGGAGAGTAAGAAGGGACGGTTAATGACATGATTTGGTAGCACTGAACCAGACTTGATCAATGCTAAATAACTTCTGAGGCACTGAAGCCAAATCGATTTCAGGCAAAGAAATATCTCCATTGTGCGAGCATTGCAAGAATATTCTTCATTTTTCATCCTAAGCCTCTCTTCCTTTTTCCTTTTCATTTCATTTGAGTAAATTGGTTGTTCTAACCTGATGATTTCCAACTGTTCATGTGTTTTTGTGTTTTTCAGAGTCAACACACCTATATTGCCATATCAAGCTTCCAGTTCCTCTCTGGTTGTGGGCAAATTAATTCATGAAAAAATGACAGTAAGGGGTAAAAACAACATTTTTCACACTGCAGAGTTCAAGTCCTACTGTGAGGTATAATGTCTTTATTGTTTCAAAACAGGGATCCTAAATCAAGTAGGAAATATTAGTAAGTCAGTCACACTGTGAGGTAAATAAAGAGGGAATCATTAGATATAAACTTTAAACCTGTCAAATTGCATTTACATCCACTTCTTTCCAAACTCATAAACTATATATAAAGCTAAATGAAAAAATGTTTCACATGTGATTTTTTTTTTCATGTGTCGAGCTGAGTGAAACATTTATCTTTTATGTGTAGAGCTGAGTGAAAAACTTTCATTTTTCATGTTATTTTTCACTTTGAATGAATAAATTTAAAAGAGTAGAAACTAAAACTCCTGGCTAAATGAAGGATATCATAATATTGACATGTATGATTCAAGTTTTCAACTGGAAAACATGCCGTCTTCACTTAAAGGCTATTTTACAGAGTGTAGAGGACTGAAACCTCGAGGCACAATACAAAAAAATCATGTTACGGCAAATTGGTCCAAGATTCCAATGCAAGGCGGTCTGTTGGGGGGTAACAGTGGAATAGAGAGAAGAATTTACAGGAGGTAGTGTTGCACTGTCAGGTGCAATAAAGGATGCTAAAGCAATTTGCATGAAGACCCTTGGATAAGATATAAACTGCTGTGCAAAAACTGAATCATTCAATCTCAGTAAATTTTAAAAGTTTGTATCTGAATTAACTGAGAAACCATAATGATGATGACAAACAGAATATTCATATTGCAAATCACATTTTGCGACTTCTAATTTTAGATATCTCTCACTCTAAATGAATTCACATTATTAGATTATACCTACAAAATAAAACAAGAATTTTGTTCCCTGTTGGGACAAAGACAGACTTGAACAATGACTTGAACAACAGGTCTAAATTACTCATGAATTTCCCTTCATATCTAAATAAAACTGTAAATACAAGAAAATCGATGAATGCAACAAAAACTCTCAGATCACTTTAAAGAGAAATCTGTTCATACAGGTGGTTCTTTTGCACGAGGCCCCAGTGAGACTTGCGAAATATTTGACAGGGTCTGAATCACAGGTAACACTTGCCTTGATAGCCTTGAATCTGGACGGGTCGTTGTCTGCGAACTGCTTGAGGACGTGTCTCGCAGCAAAGCCGAAAGAACACAGTCCGTGCAGGATGGGAGCCTTGAAGCCTGACCAAAGAGCATTTTTGAGTGCACCCCGTTTAAGTATAAATGAGATCAAAACACATCATTTGACCTTAAATCCCAGGGAAAAAAAGTCTCGAGTCCAGACGAGAATGAGTGAGGACATTTTTGATGGAAAACGACATCCATCAAGACTCGGTGGAAGTGTGGACTCTCACCTCCCATGGCAGCAAAGCTCGGGTCTATATGCAGCGGGTTCCAGTCTCCACTCAGACGGTACAAGGCTGCCTGTAACCCCAGGGGAAGACGAAAATTGTTTAGATCTATATCTAATTCATAAACCCCTGAACTTCTCATACACACATGTGGGATGAAATTAAATTATCATGAAGGCGATTTAAGAGACACCTAAAATAAGAATGTCTTTGAAGTGATAGTCATTTAAATTGCTCAGGGGGTTTATTTTTTCTATTCCCCATTCTTCTTTTTTTATTTTCTGCTGCATCATAAAGTCAGTGTTCTTTTTTTAAAACTTCTGCCGCATCTTCACATTTTGTCTAAAATCTTATTTCACAGGCACGGAACAATATGTCCCATTTTCACCCACATATTAGCAGCGCTGCTAATTTATTCTGCAACCAAACCCACACAGACACACTCACTTGGTCTCTTGTGGTGGAATCAATCACCACAGCATCTGGTGCCCGTTTAGGTGGAGGCACAGGAGCCTGAAGGGATGAAAACAGACATAAGAAAAAAAATCAAATATGATGCAGCATTAAGTCTTATTTTGGTTCAGTGACTCAAATATACCTACTCAAAGTACGTACTTTGGCTTTCTCGGAAGTTCTCCTCCCACCGAACCCTCCAGCTCCGACCACAAACACTGAAAACTGGTTGTAGCAGACCAGCTCGTCGCCACTGTAGGTGTTCACTGTAAAGCAGCACTGATGTGTCACTCAAACTAGATCTGTGGTGGAAGTATTCTCCATATATTATGACAGTATCTAACCCAATAATACCCCTGTACTTAACAAAAGTGACTTAATCATCTACTTTGAATCACACTCAACATAATTCCACATATCATGACATTACCCACAACAAAGAAACAGAGAAAACCTGCTCCAGCCTCATTTCCTCATTACAGCAAAAAGAATAGTTAAATCAGAGCAGGAACAACAGCCACATATAAGCCGGCTGTGAGGAGACAATTAGCTGCTGTCAGCAGGAATCAAATCCAGACTGCCATCAACCTGCCGGCGACTTTATTTCATTAGGTCAATTCAAAACATAAGCAGACATAAGGACACTTCAAGCTGCTTCTGCAGCGTGTTACTGTGACATGTCGTCTCACCCAGAAATAACTTTCATGGTGTGAGGATAACAGAGGCTGACTGGTTTAGTTTAGTGTGTATAAAGAAATTACATTACGTTTCCCCGCGGTGAATCCTGGGGGAATCTCAGGTCCCATGTTATTTGTTTTAAGTCGGATTAATTATAGATCAGAGTGCTTCTTATATCATTTATCTCTCTAGAATTCTCAAGTGGAAATACGAACCATTTTCAGTCCATTATTTCAATCCCTGCAGACACAGGCTGACTTAATAAAAGTAAATTTACAGCCTGAGAGGCAACTTTCAGGGAAGGAAAAAATTGAACTGACAAAAATAAAAGAATATGGAATAAATATACAATATGATAACATTTGTGAAACTCACCATCCAAGAGGATGACGGCTCCAGATCCTTTGTCCAAGACGTCCGCAATAGTGGCCTCAGAGGTGAGTTTACCTGAAAACACATTTCATGCATTTAAATTCGACTTTTATAATGTTTTGGAATTCAGTCCTGCATCTACCTAATATTACTTAACAAGCTCTGTACTTAATATTATGTCTGCACATAAATGTAATGCTTTTTAAGGCCTTCTAAAATATGGATGAATGAAATTATGGATAAACCAAATGTTTGAGAGTAAGCGTTTTATCTGGTGATTACATTCACCCTTGGAAAAACTAAAAAATTAAATTAAATTTAAAAAAAAAAAATCACAAAAGGTGGTGCTCATCAGTAAATATTATCTTGCTGAACAAGACATGTAAGTATCATAAACTTGCGTTTACCACAGAGCTTTTTTTCTGCAATAATCCAAAATTCAATTAAAACGTCCAGCAGGATTTTTGTTGAGGGAAAAAAATACAAAAAATACATCATCCCTGCTGCTCTCTATACATGAGAGTTGCAAAGTGGGGCCAGATTGGCTCATTTGGAGCCATTTCCTCAGTATGGATTTGGTATTATAATATAAATAATCCTACAGTTAAAAATCTATCATGGCTTAACAGGTAAATTTATTGGAGGCATCGTAAAAAAAAATGGGCCGACTTAAAAATCAGTGAGGCAGTAAAGTAACTGTTATTGTACTTACTATAATGTAAAGTCTAATTACCCTCAGTACTTAACTGTATATGGTGTAATAGCAGAGAGGGAAATACCTGAGGTTGGTAAAGGTCTGTATAGCTCCAGATACTGCTCTCCATGCAATACCTGACACAAAACATTAGAACAGCTGTGATATGTAAGCATCATCCCAGCGTAGCATGAGTAATGTGTGCATTAACATTGTTCTTCTCGTGTGAAAGACCATGAGATGTACCTTACAGATGCAATCATGCATATGTACACACAAACACATTCGTACACACAGAAACAGACAAGTATGTTCTTTAACCTGTGTAAAATCTATGTTGAGGCCAGGGATTGAGCTCAGCCCGCCATCCATCATGGCTGCCTGGGAGGGAATGACCCCGAAGGTAGGGAGGCAGCTAAAGTCTTGATGGCCTTCATACAGGAACCTACATGAAAATGTTAGTGTTACTGAACTGTGAAAAATCACACTGTTATAGGAAACACAGCAGCATGGGCCGAGGTCTGTGAGCCTGGACAGAGTTTTTTTCCTCCATGCAGGTGAAAGTAGATTATGTGATGATCTTTTCTTTCAGTTCAATTTCACACAGGTTGACTTTTCAGACCCCTTAGGGCAGTTGCAGTCATTGGCACAAACAACTAAATAAATACACACCTGAGATGATCTGGGTCCTTGGTGGACATGCCGACCCCCAACGCATACAGGATACACTGGGTGTGGGTGAAGCTGAACGTGGTCGGTGGTAGTTTTTGTCCCACTGCTTCAGCCTGAGGAGGGTAGAAATTAGAACGTCAACTTATAAAAATGAAATCATACTTTGGGTAAAAAATTAAAAGTTGTTCTGCAATTTAGACAGAAAATTTAAACGTAATTATAAGGGTTTGCAGAAAAGTAATAACGTTCACACTGGTAGATTAGCTCCACAAATCAAACCCTGAATACAAATGCTCAAATAAACACTCAGAGTGAATGAATCAATCTGACCATATCATATAGGTGGGGCATAGACACTAACAGAGTAAATAATTAATCTTTGTTATGGGAGCACGTTTATAAACCATTACAGAGCGTTTTTTAGCTGTGCTGGCAGTGTGGCTGTAAGGTCAGGTCAGTCAGTCGGTCTGAGAGTAGTTTAAGTGCCACCACTAAGTTCAAGATTTACTATGAAATGTCTCAAATCTACTTAATAGTTTGGAACTAAGCATTAAGATCATAGCACCATAGTGTCTAAATACCATGGATGTCTTAAAAATGTGCAATATGTAAGAATTGGCCACCTATAGGGAGTAGCTGGTTAGCATGCTAACTTCAGTAGATAGCTGAAATTAAAAAAAAAGTTTTTAACCAAGATTCTTACATACTGCACATTCTGCAAAACCAGTGAAAGAAACACACAAAATCAATTCAGAATTATGAAGTGATTTACAAAAATAAAAATAAACAAGTAAAATAACGGATGGTCGTAGGAAAAGAATAGGCTAATAAAAGACAAACATAAGGACAGCAAATAAATTCAAATACAGGTTGGAAACAAATTACAAATCAATGAAGCAGCAAAGCGCCTGTTCGATTTAATCTGTAATCATCAGCAGTCATTAGTTTGAGGACCTGTGGGATCTACCAGAGTTAAAAAGAATCAGCAGTTGAGAAGAGATCCCCTGTGGCTGCAATGGGCCGAGCTTTGCAACTAATCAGCACAATTTTTAAACAGATCCTGAACTTGACTCATGGCCAGAGAACGAGCGTTGTTCAAATTTGTGTGTGCACTTCTGTTAACGAGCAGCCTGAAAATGGACTGAAGCTCCTTGCAGTAATTAAGTGTAAATTACACAGAGTCACAAATGCCTTTTCAAGATCAGGAAGGTGGAGTCCCGACTTGTATTGTAAATGTTTTAAAAGCCTCATCAGTCCCAGCCCAAGATCCTTCTACAATTATAAATCAAATATTAATGTTCATCTGACTTTGATATTCGTCTAAATTCTTTTGGTCTTTTTTTTTCCTCTTTTTTTTTTTCCTTCATCTGGCAGGGCTGTAGCCAGGAGTTCAAAAAGACTGAAGTCATGGGTTAAAGTGGCCTCAAACCTCCTTCTTCTATCTTCAGATTTTTCCTTTAGAACATTGTCTGTGTTTTTCCAACATGACTAACAGGTAACATAGTTTCCAGACATCTCTTTATAAAAACACCATCATTACACACAAGAATTTCACAAGAATTGAAATACAAAACTCAATACAGAGCTCAAGGAAAACATTGGAGTAGATAAAACATAACATTAGCAGAATTACGAAAACCAACAAGTTATGATTCATCTTCACGAGGTTAAGAAAAAATAAAGGAAGGTTTGAAAGTATCAGTGCAGGAGGATCATTTAGTTGTTTGCGGCAAATTATTCCACAGTTTAGCGCCAACAACTGTAAATGCTCTTTCACCTTTGTTTTTTTGCTGGGTGCGTGGAATGGAGAAAGAAAGTGAGATAATATAACTGATTCCTGTGTAAACAGTGTCCAAATCTTTAATGGACGTGAATGATTTTTAATTTTGTGCTGTGAATGAATGTCGGTCTAAATGCTAAAACACTTCTGATTTGGTGCAAGATAAGCTCAGCTTCTGTAAAATGCTGTTTCTAGCTGCAGGAAATTAGTTTCAGATGAAGACGTAAATAAATATATTTTTCCTTCTTATTTCATTACTCATTTCATTGGACACAAATCAAACACATTTAATAAAGTCGAGTTTAAAAATACACAAAGCAACCTAATAAGTTTGAACTGCAGAATGTAACCGTGCTAAAATCTCCAGATTTCTAGAAAAAATCTCAGTGCTCTCAGTAGTAGCAGTATGTGTCCTATATCGATATTGATATTGGTTTATTATTGTACTGATTTTACAGGATGCATCAGAAAGAAACTTTATTAAGTGTTTGGGTCAATTGAGCAAGAAGGAGGAAGATGATTCCTCTCGAGCTTTCAGGAATATTACATCCATCACTACAAGCATCAGTTCAGCGGGTGCCTTAATGTCAAGTAGGATTATTAAATCAGATGAATGATCTAGAGAGAGCTATTTCTGACCCTCAAATCTCACTGAGTCATATTCAAATATCCTGTGATATATCTGTGACAACACTGCAGTCATTGTAGTCTTGCAGTTATTCATTTATCATACTAATAACAGCTGCATTGAGCTATTATTTAAGACAATATTGCTTGGCTGAATGCAGTGATTCACACACAGCACACCAACTCTCAACCGGTTGAAAGTGACTATAAAGCACTGCCTATTTTTATTTTTATTGATTCAAATGCAGATGATAGAAACACTGTGTTGTGAATCATTCAACACATCTGTTTAGGAAATTTGAGGAGCTAGAATAAAAATTTTAAGGAAAAACTTGCCTCCTTCTTTTGCAATACAATAAACAATTTAGTTGATACTTTGTAAGTAAACATGTTAATTGATATTAGGGATGCAACTAAATATTATTCCATTGATCCTGTCAATTATTTTCCCATTAATGACTGTTTGGTTTATTACATGCAAGATAACGAGAAATGTCAATAACAATTTCCTAAAGCTCAAGGAGACATCATCCCATTATTTGTTTTACCCGCCAATAGTGCAAACAATAAGACATTTATCATATTAAAGACTTTTTTTATCAAAAATGACACAGAAAAGCAGCAAATCCTTGCAATTCAGAGGCTGACACTAATGTTAGTTAATTCCACTTGAAAAATAATACATTTTCAGGCAGCCAATAATGCTTTTTCAAATGACTAATATATGGACTGTTGTCACACAAAAAATCTTTATGACAGAGCACATGTGATGCAATACTTTGCTCAATTATAACATAAAACAATATTCAAGATTATTAGACATGAAATAAAATGTGAAATTATTTCAGCAACTAACAACAGACATGTGTAGCACTGCACAAATATATAAAGTCCACACACACAAAGCCAGTCAGCTGAGGACACAATGGTGATGTTTGTCTTGAGGCTACACTGCAAATCTCCAGTCCAGACAGTGCTACACACGCAAAGCCTTGTTTTCTAGAACTTGTGGGGACATTAAATACTTACATTTATTTCCTGGAGACTTACCCTTAAACTAAACAGAACCACTGCTACCCTGACCATAACCCTAACCCCAACCTTAAGTAACACCATGATGGACTTCATATGGGACCCCACAAATACAGAAAAACAAGACACAAATTTGTGCAGCTATACTTGTGAGGACAGTTCAATGACTTCCATTCACCGTGGACAGCCTATCCCTTAGAAACCTCAATAATGACGTTCTGCCCCATCAGGACCAGGCATCTGTCCCCATGAGGACTACAGTTTGAACAAGTTTGCCTTCTTTAGGTTCAAGATAAAATGTCACAGTCCCATTCAGAGCAAATTCACCTCTTCATTTCCTAAGGATGACTGGTCATCCCTTGTCTCTTCTCTCTATGTTTTCTAGGTTTCAGACTCTTACAGGTCAATAATACAAGCAGACTGTCTCCTATTTGAGTGTACTACATCTGTGGATCATGCAGTCTAAATTAGGCCAAGCACAGTTTGTTGTTCAAAACCCTCATGTATAGATGAGTGATGCATTACCTTATTTGGACACTTAGTGAGGTGTTGTGGGTCTGCAGGCTTAAAAATCCTCAGGGTCTGGTATTACACAGTGTTCCCACCTGTAATGCTTATGCCGATTCTCCTCGATTGAGCGTCAATAATAAATGCTTCAGCATAAGACATTTAAGTCTCTTGAACCATCTTCACTAATGAATTCAGTTCTCAAGAAGTCCTTCACATGCTGATCCTGACAACAAAAACGCTTTCAAACACACACGCACACACAACTGACGGAAACACAGTGTAGAGGTCTTGAAGGACAGAGCGTACAGCATTTTAGGTATTGAATCATGATGTTTTTAATGGATAGTGATTAGCCTAGTGACAGGCTAGTGATTAATGACTCAAAGGATAAAGGTTAACATGAACTAGTTGGTGGGAAAATTACAGCCTAAGCTTGAGAAAACATCGGTGGTGCCCCGCACACAGGCATTTTACAAAAAAAGACACTATCTGTAGAGCACTGTGTTAATTTATAGCTAATGAAAGTGATCATTTCTTATTGCTGCAGCTTTACATTAAAACCCTTTAACTGGTGAAATTCAAGTTGACTTCATACGAAGTAGGCTCTTCATTGAAAATGCAAACTTTTCCCGACAGATCAGGGTCGGAAATATATACAGTTAAATTACCAAAATATTGCCATACACACATTTGTTCTTTCTTTTAAGGTTTTATTAGTTTCATATTTTTCACTTTTTCTGACAACTTGATACCTTGCTGTTTGACAACGTAGGTCACCAGCTGGCATCAAAGCGGGGACATTATGGCTGTATGTTGAGCATCATTACCACTAGGATGCCTCCACTGTGTATTATTTTGAGTAATAATATCTGATACTGATAAGCTGACAGACAAATGTAGCACCAGTCTCCACACTGCTCTAAACAAAGCAGTCATTCTGATTGATGTTATAATCATTAAATATGCCTAATTAGCAGTCTCTCTAATATGGTGCCAACACAAATCAGACAGTTTCAGTAATCATACAAATACAAATTAATCTGTTGATGTAGCCATTACAATATGCAGTCACTACTGCATGCTACAACTAGCTTAACAGAAAGCAGGGCCTGTGTCTGTGGATAATTATTTCATGTGATACACTTATACTTGTGGCTTAATGTTTTATTCAAGCAGCTC
The DNA here is from genome assembly GCF_904848185.1 of Acanthopagrus latus. Taxonomy (NCBI): domain Eukaryota; kingdom Metazoa; phylum Chordata; class Actinopteri; order Spariformes; family Sparidae; genus Acanthopagrus; species Acanthopagrus latus. The sequence goes on from NC_051043.1 coordinate 22,293,774, forward strand.
AGCCATGTGTGAGCTATAACCAGTTCACTTTCTGTGATTCAATGATTGGGAACACAGTGAAGTTGAGGAGTGACTATCCAGGGAGCCGTCACCACACTACTGTGCACCAACATCTTTGTACATCGCATTTGGAAAGCTAATCTGAGCTGGCTGCTTGTCATCAGAGCCAACATTTTGTATCAACAGGAGATGTCAAAGTATTTATGTTCGGTGTAGGAGCTTTGCCGAGAAGGTTATTAATGTCCTCGACTAAAAACAGAGTGGTAGTATTAAAGAGTCATGATGAGATTGTACAGCTCCGCACTTTCAAAAAGTCATTATCAACCAACCGTTAAAGTCACTACTACGGTCGCAGTAGGAGGATTCGTACGAGGAAATGAGGCAGAGGATAACAGGGACATGACGTAACAGCGGTGAAAAAAAAAGGGTTAAGAGCTGCAGAGGCCAGAATATAATAAAGAAATAAAATAAAAATGAGGAGGACAGTGGAAGAGGATAAGTCAGATAGATTGAATAAAGAATGGAGTAGAAAAGAGGCAAATGTAGCCAAGGTCACAACGTTTACTTCAACACAATCCCTTTCTTTGTATACAGCTAACTCATTTTAATTATATTAAGGCTCAAATCTATGCTACATTGGGGTGCTGTTTAGCTTGGTTGGTAGAGCAGGCGTCCCATGTGCTGAGGCTCTGCAGTGGACCCAGGTTTGACTCCCGGCCTGGGTCACCTTGCTGACTGTCATTCCCCTCCACCCCACCCTGTTTCCTGTCACCATCTTCAGCTGTACTATCAATAAAGACATAAAAAGGCTTAAATACTTACAACACAACTGTTACAACATCTTCAGAGGCAACATGCATCGATATTACAAAGTTACCACAGATTAATTGGCCTGACGTAGTGCCATTCACAAAGACCTTTAACATTCAAGGTTTGCTGAATCCAAATGATTTTTGAGGACCTTTCAAAACATGCAAATACCCTGTACATTCGCGTACAAAAGAGGGAAAAAGCAGTAATAACCGTCTATACTCACAGGATTGATTCCTGAAGTCGCAGAGGCTGCAGCAGCTGTTGGATTCGCACTGACTTCTCCCTCCAAGTCCAACTGAGACAGCACATTCATACAAGACTGGAAAGACTCTACACAAGGGAAGCGATGACAGATGAGTGTCAAAACACCAGAATAAGACACCGAAGGCAACAGATAAAATAATCAATCATCAGTGCCACTCATTACAACTCAGGAGTGCGAATCTCTGATGCCACACAACACAAAGACATGAGACACAAATGTATTTTACCTCTGTAAGAAAGGTAATCTACCCACATCTGAATTTAGAAAGCCAACGATTCTTCACACATGGTTTAACCAGAGTAACATTGTGTTAGCTGGGTGAAATATCCTGTTTTATTCTTATCCAGATAACTTTTCTTTTATACAGTGATCATGAATAGAGTGTTGAGACTATGATTTGTCAGTCTCCACTTTTTTTCCTCAGCTGCAGTTAATGTAAGGCTGAGAAAACTACTTTCAACAGAGAAAAGGTAAGACGTTTTCAAACACGCATCTGTCTGAAGATTAAAACCACCTTTTTGTCGATCCTCAAAATATGACGCTGCTTTTAAGATGGGCATAAAGAGTGGAAACAATCACTCTGTCCTCAATTCTAAATTTCACCAATTAAGTGTAGTAGTTTAATCTGCACAAAAGCAAAAGTCTAAAAAAAAACAATTTGCCATTTTATGTGAGAGCATCAACAATCTTTTAATCTAACTAAGAAATTGACTAAGCATAATACCCTTTGTCAAAATTTTCCATCAAACATACTCCTGTGTCTTTCTTATATTCAGTGCTTAATGAAAATTGCATGTTTTAATTGGTTTCACTGTTGCTATTAGACCAGCATTTTCAGCTGACCTAAATTTTGGTTGTTTTATTAATTATTTTTCAGGAAACAACTGGATTCCACTCGTTATTGTCAAGATTGAATAGTTGTCAAATTGTAATTACACCAGTAGACATTTATGATTTATCAATAATTATGACTAACATTTGTCTACTGGTGCCTCTAACAGAAATGTTAGGGTGGCTCATATTTGGCAATTGTTTGTGTATGGGGTTTATCATCATCATCATCATCATCATCAAATCATCACACAGATAAGAATCATTAAATCTTGCAGGAAAGAGCTTAAGGATTTTTTGCTCTGAAAGTTTTTAATCTCACATCAATTCGATCACAGTAAAGTTTAATAGAGTTCCAGGGAGATTTTAACACAAAATAAGAACACATACTGATCCAGGAGCAGCTTTAACATGGAAGGACATGAGTGAGATTCACAAATGACCAGCTGTCTATTCGAGCATTAGTTATTTGCATTCGTTGAGTCGACATTGTGCGTCCTCAGTATGGAAATATATATATATAAATATATATTCAGATTTGAAAACTACAGCCTCCAATTACCTTCACTCTGTGGCAGGCAGAACACAGGCAGCAACAAGTAATAATAAGCTACAAATGAGGAGGCACTACAAAGCCATGCTAATGAGACCAGTTAGTGCCCTGTGGGACTGCCACCCTCGTTCAGTTAATGTTAACCTTTCTTCGAATGTACATCAGAGAGCGTGGAGAGGGATGGAGGAGGCGGAGAGAAATAATAATCAACATTTGGAACCCTCTTGTTTACACAAGACCTTTCGGGAATCACACAAGGCTTGTTCACACTCGACACCTTGTTCACCTTGGCATGTTTTCTCCTCCTCATTTGCCTGATCTCTAACACCATCTCATCCTCGCTCGACATTACCAAACTGTGTAAATGAAGATGGGCTGAGAGTGAAAGGGCTAATTTGGCTGAGTTCGACTACACTGACCATGTGCTTAGCTCTCTCATTCTTTGTCACAATTCTTCACTCAAAGAACGTGCTTGAGCTCTCCAAAGATGACAATTTAATCACACTTTTAATTGTATGTTCACAGTGAACTGAAACCCTAACAATAGACCATATTCACATGACGGCCATTTTCTTCTGACATCATGCTCAAGGAAAGAAGCTCAAATTTTGTTCCGCTGTGTTTCAGCTTCCAAGTCTTATAAACATGGGCGATCTGATGGATGTTTTATCATCTTACTGCTCCTGATTTATCAACAGCTGCAGGGACTATAGATAATAAAAATCAGGCTACATTTCAAGGTAAAATAACATATTTAATAACCCATCGGCTAACATTACTGCTTTATTGAGTATTTTATTTTTTTAAGTAAGCTAGGAAGCGTCTAATGTTAGCTGCTGTCTAACTGAAGCTAATAGGTTATCAAATGTGTTGTTTCACCTTGAAATATGTCCCAATGTCCCTTCAGAATTTCACTGTTTATCATCTTGTCAGTTGCTGGTCAATCAGGAAGTGGTGAAACGATAATGAATTGTCAGATTTCCTACATTTATACAACTCCCAATGTAGAACACAGTACTAAAACATAATCTCCACATCTGAGCCTCCCACCATGAGCGTGATGCCATTATGGCCTATTAACAACTGTCCTGTGCTGCAACTGTTTTCTTCTTATAACAGAACAATCCACCAGTGTCACACACCGTCACATTAAAAAGGCTGTCAACAGCCCTATGAAGAATATCAATATTCATCAAATATCAGAGTTTCAGTTCACTGAAACACAATTTTCTAACCTTCTAATAAGTCTGACAACATTATTCTAGAAATTTTAGAAAGTAAATTATAGAAAAGTGAAATGTAAGACCTTTTTAAAACACCAGCATGAACAATCAACTATTTCTTTTACTTTTTCACATTCTTTTGTATTTTCCACTGATATATAACAATAACTCCTGATGATATGATTAATCAAATCAATGCAACCTGGACCTGGACAAGCGGCATAAATTGGATGGACTGATTTTATAGTAGTTAAGTATTAAAGTTCATTTAAGTCTTTGCTAAAAATCAACACTTGCCCTTAAAAATTTGACGTGCTTCCTACCCAATTCAGCTAGCAATAGTGATAGATTTCAAAGTATGTATTTTATTACTGTATTTTTTTATTTCTATTTAGCCTATCTGAAAAAATAAGATGTAATTTGTAGCCAAGATCTGTCCCGCAGAATCCTTAAACATGAAGATAATGGTATCAACCTACACAAGGCCAATGATCAAACTGTACAGTGTATCATAACTTCATTGCAAGTATCTGATGCAGTTCTGATGCAAAACAGTAAGCATCCTGAATCATTCTGACTCAGCACAGAATGAGTCAAACAAGTATAGAAGTAGAACAGCAGGGTTAAAAGGTGGGGAGGGGGGTCAAACTCAAATTCATACAAATGGCAATCTCTGAACTCCAAGCAAGAGTTGTGTGGTTACTGGTTTAAAAGGGATTTTATGAGAATCTTATCCAAAGTCAGCATGTTGCCAATAGTAGATGGTGACTGGCGCCACCACCATTTGTAGAAGCAGGTACAGTTTAAGTTTATATATGAAGGATATTTCACTCCTTTTACTTGCCATTAGACAGACCACTTCGACTGGGAACTAAGGCTTTTCTCTGCTTACTGTGCTCTCTTAAAGCCACAGGACTCCCTTGACAAAAACAGTAATTTTACCTCAAAGATAACAGGAGTCGCTGGTACATGACTGCCTCAATGATTTTTTTTGGCATTGTGCAACTTTTGTGCTTTAAAGGGATACATCAGATTCACCTAAATCACACAACAACACACACAAAGGCATCAAGGCAGCAGCAGACCAGCAACCCCCTGTTTCTGTGAGATAAAATGACTGTCAAAGGAGCCTGAGAATCACAGAACTATTTCAGTTGCCTGTCGGAAAGACCTGTTTGACGGCAAGGTAAAGCAATGGAAATATTCCAAATATAGACTAGACTCAAACTGATATTGATTTTTTTTTATGTTGACCTTTTTTAGGTGGCTCAAATACATTGTCTGCAGCAGTACATCGTTTAGTTTCATACACCGATGCTGCTACTGCTTCTCCCAACGTTGGCTGCGTCGCCCACCATCTGCTGTGGGTAGAACACTGACCATAAATAATAACCTCATACAACCCCACTTAAAAACCCAAAATATCCCTTTATGAGACCTCATGTTCACAATGAATAAACAACCACGAATTCTAAAAGTTATAAAACATTATACAAGACTATACAAGGCAACAAGAAAATCTTACCACAGCATCGACTGTATGGTTCTTATGTAAGAATTTCTCTGTTACATTCCCTATCATTATGCAAGCATGAATTCAGCCCAATGCATTACTAACCTTGTATGGTCCTTATCTTGGCTGCATCTGTAAAGTCACAGATTTTGTCCCACTGGTCCCTGACAGCCTCGGGGGTCATGGGTTGGTTCTTTTGTCTCACAGTGCGGCCCTGAGAACGCTCCCAGCGCACTGCACACATGGACACACACAAATAAAGAGGTCACTGCATGGTGAATATCACACACATACGGTACTGGTGAAGCAGGGGCTAATGAATATCATAGATACATGCAGACACTTCCTCTGGATAAATGCACTGCACTCACATTTACCAATCCAACCGGCACCGACCTAAAAAGAGATTAAACAAAAGCGGATGAGCAATAAAAAGAAAAAAATATCCTCTCTTCCTGGAATATCTGAATGGTATACTGATGTTCTCAAAAACGTAAAGAAAAAATGACGCAAAGCAGTCGGTTACAGGCAGTACAGTGGGAGAATGCGATTTCTTTTTCTGTTTACCTCGAAAAGTCCTCCATTTTCTTGGCATTGTTCGTGACAGAGCCAGAGGACCAAGGGAGCAACATACTCCGGCTTCAGAGACGCAACAATGTCTGAAAAAAAGAAAAGATACACTAACAATACAGCAGAGCTTCTTTTCATCACACATCTGTTGTACAATTGACCTAAGGAGTGAAGGGCTGCTTCTGCTTCACTGTCTTTGGTAGTTAGTGTATCATTAAAATGATGCTGCATTTGTGTAATGTGCCCTTATCAAGAATACAATAGGTACATGGTCAGAGTTATCAGACAGGCCTCTTGCTACAGAGCTAACAGACATACATTAAGTCGTTTATTCTTAAACATTGTCAAAAGCAAATAAAGGAAAAATACCTCAAATTCTATTCAGTATATACCTAACCAGGAGAGCATAGTGTGCAATGTGTGCATAATGGATCAGCATGATCTGAAATCAAGCTCTTATTTATTAGGCAATATTTTTATGCCACAGTCCTATCACTACTGAGAAAGAACTGAACACCACATACAGCACAAAAGCAATTTTAATCGATCTCTAAGAGAGGTCTGGGGTATTTGTAGATGAACCATGTGAAAACTGAAAACAGAGAAGTCTTGAGTACTAATAATAGGTTCCTAAACATGTTGGAGATAAGTCAAGCAAATATGGCACAGGCCTTTAATTCCCTGTATGAACCATGAAAGGTTTAACACCAGACACAGTCTGTGTGCTGAAAATATCTGTACCCTTCAATCAACCAAACACGGTGGCAAAAGAACAGGCGTTCTGTTCCCCTGCACTCTGCAATGTTTCACGAGGAGTTCTGTTGTTTGTTAGTTAGAAAAGTCTGAGTCAGTGAAAGGCAACATATGGAACCAAGTCGTTTTGTAAGGTGAGGTCATCCTGTGACAGTTGGCGCCGTGCAGTGTGACAGATGCTACTGTAGACCAGCACGGCAGGGCAACAAACCCATTCCTTTAATCTGTCACTTAATACCCCTGTCAACAGGGCTGCTGTCAGAGAGCACACACAATATGCTCCGGATGCACAGACATTTACATAAAAAAATGAAAAAAAAAACAAAAAAAAAAACCCCACAGCTGACAAAACTAAAAATGACTGCCTTTCTAAATCACTGACACCTTGTCATTTTCAAGGTTGACATTTTAGTTTTTTGCTATAATGTTTATATCCTGCCTAGTGTATCCAAGTTTATGAGCTGTGAGCTACATTTCAAAGTGTTCACTGTAGGTATCCAATGCTGCATCACCATCTGTCCTGACACATTTTTTGTCAATATTTAGAGATACAGCTAACACCTACAGTGGAATAAAAAGGCCAGAGCCACCACATGTTTAAACTGAGAGCTGATATGTTAAAACTTTTCAAGCACTTACAGGGTGCATGATTACATCATGTTCGTGGGAACAGCACAAGAAGGAAAAAAAACCCCAGCCCTTGAATATTAGATGACAAATTTGCATGTCAAACGGGAGTGCTGTTGCCTCAAATTTTGTAAATCAACCTTAAATGGGCATTCCATTATGCAGCTGCTCAAAAAAAAACAAAAAAAAAGCTGTGGTTAAAATTCCATTTGCCTATTGTGGCTTGTCCAAAAGAAAAATAATAAATCATGTGTAAGAGCGTGTGCACCCACACACCTTGCAGCAAGCATGCAGTCATGTATGTTGTAAAATATTTCTGCTTACCTGGGGGCATGATCGTCTCTGTGAGGCGCGAACCAGCAAGAGGAGCAACTGTGTTACAGAAGATGTTGTACTTGCGTCCCTCAATGGCCAGGGTGTTTGCCAGACCCAGTAGGCCCAGCTTGGCAGCGCTGTAGTTGGCCTGGCCAAAGTTTCCATAGATGCCTGCAGCTGAAGTCGTCATGATGATTCTGGCCACAGATAAGCAGAGCCAACAAGTCAGTGACAGGCATATCTATGCAGACAAGGACACAAAAATAAACCTTAAAAATGGGGTGTTTTCATGGATGCATGAATACACTGAGGAGTATGCAGTGTTCTCGATGTTGCTGGTAACAACATCAAAATCTTTAAATAGATATACTCATCTACTATACTTGAATATAATTTTGAGGTACTAGTACTTTACTAGATTACTTCCAGTTTCAGCTACTTTATAATTTAAATTACATTTTGGAGGAAAGTAACATACCTTTTACTCACTACATTCATTTGAAAACTGTAGTTACTAGTTACTTAGCAGAGTGCTTGCTGTATCAGTGCTAAAACAGTGAATTTTAAAATTAATTTATTTCATCAGCAATTGCATAATAACACACTGATTTCTATTTTTATTTATTTATTTTTTTTGGCCTTTCCTTGTTAAACTGTTCCATTTCAGCGACAGGTGCATGAGTGTTGTTAATTAATGCAGGACCAGTGACACAATAACCAGTGATCATGCCCCAATAAATCAGTAACGAAACCAGGAAATGTATATCCAGCCAGCTGCTTTTGACTGTCAGTCACTGCCACCACTTGTGCACATTTACTTGAACAACAGTGAGCACAGGCTATATATGCATAAGTAAATGCATGCATGCACACCAGACATCCAGTTTCGATTTCGTAAAGTAAGTAAAGTCACGGAGAGTTCACCCTTAGTCAAGCAAATGTAATGACGTTAAGCACGAATGCTACATTAACTGTGGGAGATGTCTGAAACACGCCATCTCACTGGTCATCAGAGAGCAGTGATCCATATCACAGCACACTCATACTGTATACTGCAATTGCACCAAAGGAATGGCTATGAGGGAATATTTTTCAAATCAATAACTTTTATGCGCTAAAGTCTATGATTCAATTACTGAGGAAACCTTTCACAATATCAAGTGATACTACAAAAAACAACAACACATCTATCAAGTTGTACAGAGAAACGCAGCAAAAAATGCTGCTATGTAGAAGAAAGACAGCAAACACACAAACTGTCTTCTGTGCATTAGAGATGTTGAGTGTAATTGTATAAGGCTTGGCTTCCCATCCTGTCTGCTTCAGAGAAAGTAAGGCATGAACCTTTCTGCTTTTTATTTCTGTTACACCATCAACTTTTGGTCAGGGTGACTACACACAAAGATTATATGTAAACAAGCTGTGCTCGCGTGGAAGGGTCGCTAACAGTCAACCTCTAGTCGGAAAGAAAAGCCACATATCTGACCTCCCCAACACAATTCAGTCTCTAAACTCTCCAGAAAACCAAGATCATTCTGTTCCTCCAACGTCTCATATGAGAGACACTGGCATCATGATAGGCCAAACTTGACTGCTCTGCTCTACCTGGGATCAGGGTTAGTTTATGTTTTATTTAGGTAACCTGAAGTTATCAGCCAGGTGAGAGCAACATTAAGATGACTAGGACACAAGCAAAAATAAATTAATGCTACACAGATTGTAAAGGCCCTGGAGACAAATAAGAATTTGTGTGTGCATCCCATGTACGGAGGCATTGTCCTCGCTGCAGTGTCCCCAGGTTCATGTCTTACCTGAGGCCCTATGCTGCGTGTCACCCCTCCCCATTGTGTTTCCTGTCATCTCTGGAGCTATCCCATCAATAAAGCCATACAAAGGCCAAAAAAATAATTTAGATTAAAAAAAGAAGACAACTGACTCGACTAAAAATATTTCCTCCTTATGATACACACGTTAGGACCAATACCAAGCAATGATTTTTTTATAGTGTATTTTGTGGATTATAAACATGCCTCTCTTCATTCAACAAAATGATCCAATCTCCTTAAATGCTCATTTGTCTCAGCACAATCAGCTCCACAAAAACCTTGTCAAAAATAAAATACAGTCCAAAGTTATGACTTAAAATGTAATGAATCTGACACCAGTGCTGGTCTTCTTTTTCTAAGAGAGTTGCAACTTTTTTCTACTCTAAGCCACTCTTATGCTCAATCTAGTTAAACCTTATGCAAAAAGCAACCTGAATCTACTGTCTTTTATTCATGTAAAAACACTGTGTGCTCTTGTGAGGGGCATCTGTTACCTGGAGTAACATGGGAGCAGAACCAAGTGACCCTTTTTTCTAAAATCATTCTCCAAAACATGCAATTCTCCATGGGTCTTTTTCACAGCTGCATCTTTACTTGAAATAACAGAAAAATGTTAAGTTTAGTGCCAGCAGTCATCAATTATGCCATTGTCTGGCCGCATCTTGAAGACACATCTGCATATATCCTCACTACTTTGAGTCAATATAAATTATCCACAGGATGTTTCACTCTCATTCAAGAGGCTTCTCCAGAGGTGAAATATCCCAGATTAGTGGCAAAACATCCTCAGCTCAACAATTTTAGACCAGTGTGTATTTTAATCTTGCACCGTATGCTGTACTACTTAGAAGACAGAGTCTGCACAGACGTCTCGGCTACTTTTTGCAAAGTCCTCAATTTAAACTGCACTCAGCATAACCAAATTAAACTAATTTTATTTCATTCTTTGCTGATTTACATATTCATATAAAATTTGCCGTCTTGGGCTTTTATTAGTATGCAGATTTTTTTCAGTGTACACAATGAAACCAATGGAGCTAGACATATTAATGGGTATCAAGTGGCTAAAGCCAGAATATGTGGATAATAATATGATTGCAGACGATCTTTACATACTTATTACTTCAAGTATATATCCTCAAGAGCCCCCGTAAAGTGGGGCGCATTAAACCATTTTGACACTCTTTAAGATCTTGAGTCAGATTCTTGTGATATAAAATGATACAGATATCTAGCAATAGCTTAATCTAAAATAAAATCCTACACAGATAATATGAGGTAGGGACAGTTTTTCTCCCACCAAATAGATGCTAATGGCTCAGCTCCTCACCTGCCAAACTTTTGGTTTTTCATGTGGTTCCAGGCGGCTCGAGTCACCATAAAGGAGCCTCTCAAGTGAACTCTATGAATCAGGTCTGAAATGGAGAGTAAGAGCAATGACGCAGTTATGTTAGAAGATTTTTAAACTCACTCACAGACAATGGGCATATGGTACAACAATCCCAAGTTGAAACAAATGTTTGTTTTTTCTACTTTTAGCAAGGTGGCTCAGTTTTATTATGAGCCAAACAAAAGGAAGTAGTATGATGATATGAGATGTCCCGATACACAGTAGGAGTTAATGACAGTGAGGTGAATGTAGATATAATTTAATTACCCCAGTCCAAGTCACTCGTCCTGGCAAAAGTGCGGTCACGAAGTATTCTTGGCAAAGAAAAGCAGGAACAGGTTTTAGTCTTTTCTGTTTTTTTCAGAGATCGGAGGGTTGTCTTTAACATTATAGTGGCCTAAACTAGTGCAATCACATCAAACAGATGAGGTCATTACACCAAGCAAAAAGGACAAAATGACTTACCCAGCATTGTTCACAACAACATCTGGACAAAAAGATATTTTGCCAGATTTAGTTCAATGATTAGTTCAAACAGCATTACTATAACAATGCTAATATCCATGTAATTCAGATTACGTGATGATGCAATACCTGGGATAAGTATTAACTGTCATGCAAAGACAATACTCACCTATTCTTCCAAATGCATCCAAGGCTGTTTGGATCAATTTTTCTCCATCTTCAACAGAATCTGTGTGTGCATGACGGAAATGGTCTCTGACATTTTTCGTTTTGCATTTCATACAGAATTTACCCTTAAATAATTTTGCATAACTGCGTTTCCAGAAGACATTATCTGTGCGTGGTTTGACTTCACTTATAAATCTGATTCTTAGCTAAATGCTTGCTGGTTGTTTATAGACAGAACTTGCAGAATTGGTGTTGACAGAGAGAGAGGCATATGAGAAAAGTTTTATTATGACCAAGAGAAAGTCTATAGTCTCCTCATGCTCAGCATGTTGAGAAATGATGTATGATGACTCACCTTTTCAAAGTAACACTGTTATTGATTGCCAGGCATCCAGATCGTTTTGTTTGTTCTGATAGCCTTGTATTACACCCACAAACAATCGGCTTTGTTCAACGCTGCCTGTGATATATATCGATCTAAACTTGGTCATGTTTTGCTCTTTCAGACTAAGGCTTTGTTCTTCTAGAGCATATATGAGATTACAAAGATGAGAGGGAGGACAAATGCATCTTCACAACTCACTAACATCATCATCAGTGACTTAAAGAAATCAATATTATTTCTGAACCTCCCGTTCCATGAGCTAAATACTACAGTACTAGGAAAAAAGAGAGAAAACAGATGGAGATAATGATGTGTGAGGGAAGACAAGACAAGTCCAAACTTCTCACCATAGTTCGCCACGGCCTTGCCTCCCTTCGCTCTTATCTCCTCCACCACCTTATCAGCAGCCGCAGAACTCTTTCCGCCCCCTTTAACGTTTCCCCCAAGGTCATTCACTTTATTACAACAAGAAGAAAAAGATTAGCAATAATGGGGTGAGTTTGGCAATTCTCAACGACTGATTAGGTTAGGAGAAGAGTGAGGCTAAGCTGATTCCTTGTCAGAGTTCAAGGGCAACTTGGGTCCAGGCAGCAGGGAAAGCTATTATTTCTGACAATGGCAAATGTTTATGCCAACACCTGCAACTGTGTGGTCAAAAAAGTATGAACAAGATCAGAGCTCATTTCATTAGGACATGCCTCATTTTGAGGAATAATTTATCACCTAAATAACTTAAAATTTAGGCATGCACAGATTCAAAGTGTTTGATACCTCGCCTCAGGCTGCTTAAACCAAGTGCCAATCTGATACCAGTGCTCTTTTTTTCTGCATGAAAATCGGTAGAACACTAAGTGAGTTATTGCTTTGACACACATAAATGTAGCTGTTAGCGGAAACAATGTATTTTCACATTGACTTTGTGTTTAATTTAAGACATAGTTAGGCTTGGGCAATATCCCAAATTTTATATCACAATATCATCCAGCCAAAATATCACGTTGGGTTTCAACTGTTTGTTTTTTATAATATCAGTATGTAGATTACTAGTATGAATAACATAAGAAACATAAGAAAACAGCCTGCAATATTAGATGCAGCTAGTCTGTCAATGGTTCCCTGTCTTCTGAATCACAAAGCTGTAAGACATTAGATATTGTGAAAAATATTGCATATGATGGCCGTAGCCTAGCTTTCATGGTGACAAGCATAACAGGCGAATCATTTAATAAGATCAGTATCTGCTGCAATACCAGTTCAGTGTATTCAAAATCAGGACACTTCCAAACCCACAGTCATCTCTAACAGTGAGCCATGCAAGTGCAAGAATCTGCAGGATTTTATTCATGCTCTCATAACATAAATCAAAGATCAATGCCGCTGCTGCTGCTTCTCCTCATATGTTGGTGTACATGTGATTGTGTCAAAGGGCTGTTAATTTCATGAAACAAGTGGCTTTAGATGAAGGTCTTTTATTTACCTACAACTGATGCGCCTCTCTCTGCAAAAGCCAGCGCATACTCTCTGCCAATGCCTGCAGAAAGAAAGACAGATGAGGGAAATGTTTGGGCACATAGAGACAGAGTGAAAACACCAGCATTAGTAATCACTACTGAGGTTGTTCTGAATGTGACCTTTGACCCACTTGCTCTGCCATGATTACAAATCATTGCCTCGCTTGTACTTTGCTCCCTGTGTTCTTTAATCAACGGCTGAGACGCGTATAGTCGAATAAATACGGTACCCGTTGTGTCGAAGTACCAACATTGATGTTTCCAGAAGGTTCGGCAGGATAACGTTCACTTTTACGACTTTGCGACTAGCAGGGGTGTTAGCATATGTTAGCAATTAGCAAAATGTTTACTGCTGGTCAGCTTAAACCACATGGAGAAAGACAACAAGTGCACCTGCTGTCTTATTCATTTTAAGCACACACGTTCTACATCTTCAAAGTTAGCAGTTTAGCATTCGGAGCTAAGGCTACAAAACTGATTTAACCGTATGCACAGTTAGCAGCAACGACAGCCTGACTAAAGTTCAGTTAGGTTTCAGTGGCGATTTTTACCTCCTCCAGCTCCGGTGACAAGCACGACTCTTCCCTCGAATGACAAAGACATGTCTGTGAAATGTTATTCGCTGTTTCTTAACGCTGCAATTACACAGTGGTGACAAGAGCAACGCCGATGTACACAGACAGTACAGCAGGGTGAAATCCTACAACTTTCACTTCCGCATTTACGAAGGGGGCAGTCTCAGCAGTGGCCAATCAGGAGCCAAGATTTAGATAACTCTGTTTTCATCACTGTTGTGTTGACATATGCAGTGTGCTCTGATACTGTGGGGGAAAATACATTGATCATGTCTAATATGTTACTTTAATTTTAACCTTTTGAATCTCATCAACTATTTATGAACCCTCACGATAACAAATCATTAACATTTTCATTTCATAACTGTTTTTTTTTTCTTTATTACATCACCTTTCACCCTGCAACAAAATTAGGGGTGACCGGCAGTGCATTAAATAAAGATATCCTGCTGAAATATTAGAGATGTATTAGAGAAGTGACAGGAAACAGGATGAGAGAGAGGGAGGATGACATGCAGCAAAGTGCCACAGATCACACTTGAATCCTGGACCACTGACATAAGATTCACCAGAATCAGATTTTTTAAAAATTCTTTACATCATTCAAAATGTGCTTCATTGGCACTAATGCAGCATGTAATCTGGAGAGTAACAAGTAACTGAAGACATCACATTGTGGAGTCGAGTAAATAGGGGAATAATTGCCTCCAAAATGTAGTGGAGTATAAAGGTAGAAAATGGGAGAAAACTGAAAAAATTTAGGGAAAATACAAATATCTGAAGTTGTACTCATTACTTGTGTAAATTTACTTAATTACACTTCATCACTGCATTGGTGGACTTGGAAAATGCTTTTGAAACCATGATTACAAAAGATTGTTTATTGAGACTCCTCTGCATGTATTTATCCTCATTGGAAAGACAACACTGTTAAAATTCATGTTTTTGGGGGGGCAGCTCCATAGGTAATTTGTATTTCTCCATCTGACTTCTGCTTTGATGCAAATACTATATCTGGTGTCACTTAGTAGCTGCCCATAAAGTGTGTTGTATATATTTTTAAACGGTTTCCCTCAACTAATGTTCTATTCTGCGGTCTGCTATATTATTTGTATTCTAGCCTGTCTGGCCATGTGTGACCAAGACGGTTTACAACACTGCTTTCTTCTTGATGAGATGTTAATTTCAGCCATGTTGTCAGGATTCACTTTTTGCGTTATGTTCCATCTAATGTCATGCCAGGGGAGACAAAGAGCTCTCTCCAGATACAAAGAGGATGTAAATGAACTATTCAGATGGAAATACGATTTTCTATCAATCTGAAGAAATAAGATCGCAGCAAGGCTACTGAACAAACGAAAAACAAAGACAAATATGACAAGGCAAATCTTGCCATCGGCTTCCCCAGTGCAGCAGTGGCTAATGAAGAGAAACTACAGTGTGTTGTGTGTCTTAAATTATTAGCTTCTGACTTACTTTGAAGCTGAACATGTTGAGATGCATAATGCAGTGACTTGTTCTGTTTCTCAGTGAGATGTCACCTCAACGTTGCAGGTTTGGTATTAATGACAGACATCGTTTTAAATTGATTTTACTGTACAGTGGGGTTTTTTTTTAGTCCTGGTCCTTGGGGCCCCATGTCATGCATGGATTAGATATCCACCTGCCCAAACACACTTGATCGAAATCAATGACCGTTATCGTTATCAGGCTCTACTGCCGTAACAAATCCCAGGTCTGTAACAATTTGTCAGTCTTCTTGTAGGTGCTGACTACAAACAAAATTACAAACTTACTCAAACTTGTATCTTGAAGAAACATGCTGAGACAGCGACACCATTCATCCTATTACAATAACTGTACCATCAACATTATTTTGAAGCTGTTATTTTATTTTAAGTTTTTTTTTTTTTAAAAGTTAGATAACGTTACCTTAAGCTAGTCAAAGGACAGGGGTAATTCTCAATAACTGGTGCAATAACACAAACTCAGAAACATCTACTTTTTCCACAACTGATAAAAAACAGAGAAGTGAGAGAAAAAGAGAGGACAAAAGGGGGAGGAGAGAGAGAAGAGAGAGAGAGGATGAGGGAAAGAAGAAGAAAGAGAGTAAGCGATAGCGGGGAGAGAAAGGGAGAGGGACAAGGAGATGTAGCGAGAAGAGACAGGGAGAGAGAGTGGGGAAGAGGAGAGAGAGAGGGGGAGAGGGGGTGAAGAGAGAAGAGAGAGAGTAGAGAGAGTGCGAGAGGAGAGGAGAGGGAGGGTGAGAGAGAGAGAGGAGAGAGAGAGAAGTGAGGGAGAGAGAAAAGAGAGAGAGGGAGAGGAGAGAGAGTGTGAGAGAGAGAGAGAGAGAGAGAGCCTCCTCTGCTCCCGGTGTCGTCGCTCGCTGAGACTCTCAGAGGAGGCTGCGATGGAGACAGGATGAAACTGACGGGCTGTTGTTCGGAGGAAAGTGGCCCTGGGGTGTCGTTACCTGGCGGCTTTCCGGGGTGTTTCATTACCAGAAGCATTTATCTGAAGAAAAAGGAGGAATGTGTAACAATTCTGCCGATGCCTGAGGATTATGGACCATTATATTAACGACCCGGCTGTGTGCAACGGTTTGGATAACTGCCCGTGTACTCTTTCTTCTTCTTCTTCTTCTTCTTCTTCTTCTTCTTCTTCTTCTTCTTCTTCTTCTTTATTTCGTTTCTTCGTCGTCGTCGTGGTGTGCTTTGCATTTACTGTAGCTCACCTTCTTCTTCTTTCTTTTTTTTCACGCAGTCACGTTGGCCGTTTTCCCACAAAATGTTGAATTTAGCGCTCACCAGACGTGAGGGATATTCGCGGCACGTCATTTTTGGGTCGCCGGACATGGAGGTGTAAAGAGGCGAACCGACCTGTGGACGGGCTTCGTTTCGCAGACAGTATGATACGATATTTTGACATAACGGTTATTTTTTGTGTTACGCTCTATTGCGCATGCCTGGTGGTAGATACAGAACGCTGCCCGACGCCACTTCGCTCCGTCCTGGCCGTGATGTAGGAGCACACACAAAAAAAGAAAAGAAAAGTGACGGGAGCGGAGGACTAACATAATGCGTTGGCAAAGTGGCAGCAGCGTGTCGACAAAGGGATTCGACTCGAGATCCTTCGCGAGATAGACTGTGCCACAAACCGAAGAATGTCAGGGGCACCAAATGCGGACGCTGAAGGACTAGTCTCCAAAGTACAAGTGAAAAAGGAGATCAAGACAATCGTGGAGAATTTGGAAACCATCCTGGGAGACCTCAAGGATGTTGCTAAAGAACTTAAAGAGGTAAACGAACAGGAAGCCACACACGAGCAGTAAGGTCTGCCAGGTGTCATGTCATTTCTGCTGGGCTGGTGTGTGATCTGTGTGTGAGAGGACATGGGAGGCTGATGTCCACCTCACTGGGGCCTGGAGAATGGAGCTATGACACAGAAGCATTCACACACACACACACACACACACACACACACACACCTCCACTAATGTATGTGATCATTATCTCCAACATGAGAGAGACAGAGAGAGAGAGAGGGGGGAGGATGTGTGGTGTGAAATGACATGACAGCTCCCTCGCCCCAGACTCACAGGCTTCAATGAAAGTGAGAGGAACGTAATCACAATTAATATTTAATGGACAAGTTGGTACAACCAGGAAGATGCGTTTGCATTGCATTTCATCATCTTAATGCTGACTGTTGTTTGGTGTGAATTATCTCCAGCCAAACAACAGAGCAGTTCACTTTTCACCTCCCTCAATCTTATCCACGTTAGTTCCCCCTAATTTTTTTTTATCTTCGTCTTTCTCCGTCTTGCCATTGTCCCTCGCCACATGACTGTATTTATCTCAGCCACTCATCTTTATTCTTTCCCCCGTCTTGTTGCTTTTTTTTTCTCCTCGCTCCTTTCTCCACAGTGTCTTTGTTAAAACTGAAAACTCAGAACCGTCTGTTTGTGCCATTCAGTCCTCAGTGATGCAGAGACAGGGGTGTTGGATTGGAGTCGGAGGGGGCGTCTTTGAGGGATTCAAGCGTTATGTGACCATTTTCAGCGCCTTTATTTACAGCAAGTTGTCCTCGTAGAGCCGAGTGTGCAGAGCAGAGACGTATTTTCTTTTCATTTCTTTATATCAGTGGTTGCTCTAACGTCACTCACTAAATCCCATGCCGCCTCCCCAGTTGTAATAACCTGCAGTCTTAGCTGCTGTTATGTTTACATTCCTCCACTGGCCATACACAAGACATCCGACCCTGCTGTGCTGAACCTTCCGCCCTAACATGACAGCCTGTCACTCTAATAAAACCCTATTGCGTACAGCCTCTGGTTCCTACATTATGGATGGGTAGTCGACGCAGCATCTGTCTCCTCCTGCATCCCTGCTCCCCTCATTCTTTTTCTGCAACTTGAGCTGAATTAGACCACTTCGTGTCTTTCAGCAGTTTTACTATGTCTCACAGCAGGATCCAGAGATGACTGAGAACAAGAAGGCATTGTAATCTGTCTTTTGTAATTATTTTTTTTGTGATGTGCCCTCTTTCTTTTTCTTTCTCTCTTTCATTCTATCTATTTATTCTTTTAGCTCACAGGAAATTGTGTAGAGGATCAGTTATTCTGACACCACACACACTAAACATGTACCTTGAGGGGGTGTTACTATCAAAGCCAGTGTTTGGGGTATAATCCATTTGAAATGCAGTTATCTGTTATAACTCACAGACAGGGCTGGAACCGAGCCTGGCTCTGAGGGGTGACCCTGCCCAGATGCTTGGCACAGGCGCTGACGCTGCCTGGCCTACAGCACCGGCTGCACACTGGGATACTGGTATTACCTCCCGTGTGTCCCAACAAATCATCCATTAAAAGACAGCGTGGGGGTTTAGCTCCATTGCCTCTTTTTGCCCCAGCCTTATGACTTTCTCTTTATCTCTCCCTCTCAGTCACTCTGTTTCTCTCCTCACCTCTTTTTCAAACCCTCCGATGATATCTGACGTATTTTTTTTTACAGTGGGCTAATCTACTGAGTACCCTGAGATGAGTATAACTAATTCAGGAAATTAGCATAATCACAATGTCATTATTCTAATTATTTTCTGATTGCTTTCGCAGGTTATTTCAGCCGTCTCATCTGTTATAATATAAAGTTAGGTGTGCCCAGCTAAACTTGAATTAGCCTTTCTTTGGACTCACTGCTGGAGCCTCAAATAGTGAGGCAGCCAGTAATAAAATGTCCCAACATCGCGCTTCAGTTCTGGGCATTGACGCAATAGTGACCGCAGGAAGAGAACCAGGAGAGAACTCGTCTCCAAAGGGAATGTTTTTCGGAAAGACCTGGATGAATTTTTTATCGCTTGAATATCAGTTATTAGTTCCCAGCAGAGTTTAGCACCATGTCTATTCTGTTTGTTAAACGGCCTTTTTAAAATGTAATCCCCATGGGAGGGGGATTTGGGGCTGGCTTTGAAGGCAGAGTGGTGGGAAAAAAAGTGCTGGAAGGGGTGCAGACAGCCTCAGTCTGTGCCCAGCATAGCCTCATTCAATTCAAGGTTGTATTGCCTCCATTTTTTCTCAAGTCAGAGTATTAAAAATGTTCCCAGATGAAGAGTCTACCTGTGGCAGATGCACCTGCCCTTTCTGGCACACTCTTTCTGGCAGTGTCCTAATCTGTCCCCTTACTGGAGTTTAATCCTCACTGTCTGGTATTTTCAAAATGGTATTAATGCGGTAGCCATTTTGGCATACTAGGGGTGAATAATAACAATCTGTCTAAAATGTGTCACATTATGATCGCAGAGATTGATCCTTCTCTACTGGAAGACTACTCAATTCCTCAATGGCTGAGGGAGGTGATGCAGCATCTAAACCTTATGGCTCTTTTGATAACTTTGAGAGAATGTGTTAACCATTTATGGATGACATTAGAGCTACAGTAAAATTCCATCTGTCTGAATGTAAATCCTAATGGTGTAACTCACATTTGTATGCATCCTGCATCTGTGTCTCGCTTTGTAGCCCATCACAATAGAGGTGGTGACATTGGCAATACTCATTCAATCCGATTGAAATGATGTTGGTAAGAGATTCTAACTTAACCGTTTATATGGACACATAATAAAGTGTTAAGACGTAGATTTACATGCTCCAAAGCACTTAATCAGAAATTAACTCCTTTGACATACGCGATAACCGCTGTGAAGCATCCAAATCTGATGGAAATATAACAGAAGAAGATGACTTTACCAAGAAATTACACCTTATTCATTATATTTTTAAGATGGACCCACAGTGTATTCTGTTTGTGTTTCTGGTTTTCGGTGGATTCATGCTTCGTTCATCTTTCCAAACACTTGTTTGAGTACCTTGTTGTTTTGAGCTGTTCCACCAGCATGGCATTTCAACAATACTTGAATCTTGTAAGATCTTCAACAAAAAAGTTGTATCAAACAAAGATCAGTTTAGTTTTGCTACCTCCATGTTTCTTTCTATCCCTCCCAGAAGCGACATCACCTAATGAACATATTTTTTGCAATCAGAGGGAAACATCCAAGAGATCAGATTAACTGTTTATGTGGTTCTTAGACACAAATATTTTCCTAGAAAACAGATTATCAACAGTTTACACCACCAGATCAAACCTTATTAGATCAGTCTCCTCTGATTTTGGTGACTATACGAGGCATTTTTTTTTTCAGATTAGTCTTTTATTCAGAAAATTAGTCTCCATGTAAACGCAGCTACTGAGATGAGATTTGTGCCGATGCCCGTTTGTCACCATAATATGTTTGCATATTTTTTTCTTTTACTCTTGTCGTGTGGCAGTCCTGTATGTTCAGCATAAGCCAATATGAATATGTAAAGAGGAACAGAATCCCACATAACACTTACACTAACCCCAACCCAGGCAACATTTATGTGTACATGCAAGGACGTTGTCTACCCATTACTGACATAAATGCTCAGGAGACTAACTATGACCATGGATGATTCCATACAATGCAAGTGCATGCTTTTAGAGAGGCATTTCGCACTGTACGTCACTTGCAGCAGGTACAGTAAGAATGTATGCAGGTCTCAAGGATATGTATCATGTATTTATTTATTTATTTATTTTTTTTGTATTATCATCTTCTGCTGCTGCATCCTTACTACTATTTCCGGTTATGCCTGTTGCCTTTAGATTGCCAACAAACCAAACATTGGCTCCAACAGTTCAGGCTATGAAAAACAAATTCCTCTTGGACGGCAAAAAGCAAAACATTGCTTCTAAATATATATTTTCAATTCCTGAGACAAAATCTTACCAATCAGAGATGTTGTGCCATTTTCTCTTTATTATATTCATTTTCTCTATAGCACCCCTTTATAGTCATGGTCTGCAGTCTACTGTATTCATACATTATCTTACAGTTCAGGATTCCTTTTCCAGAGCAATAACCACAGGGCTGTTACAGTGTATTTCACAATGCAGTCTCCGCTTCCACGTTGGCACACTGTACATTACTGCACCACTTCAACTGATAGTGTTTGCTCCTTCGTATTGTGTTGAGAGTGGATTTCTGATGTGATCTTTTTGAAAAACATCTTTTTTTTTCTTTGGCTTCCCTTTCTTCCTTGCCATACCGTGGCTGCTCGTTCTAATTCATGCCATGATGAATTGTTTCCTGTGCGGTTGTTAAGATTTATGACACTTTTGTCAGCAGAAATGGATCTTCCCTCCCATACAATTTCTGATCCTCCATGTCGATTTAGTTGTACTTGGGTTTTTTTTTTTTAAATATTTTTGAAGATTCCTATAAATCTCTGACTTTCTCAATGTCAGCTAGCATTTGTGCTGATTTTCCCTAATGGGAGCCTGACAATTTATTCATTTTCACATCTGCCTCCTTTCCTTTTACTATATCCCTGTGTTTTCTGTGTTTTGTACATCTGTATTTTTTAACGTTTTACATTTAATTTTAACTCTGTTTTTGTATCATAAATGATTATATTTGAGTCTTGACTTCCAGCGCATGATTGGTATTGTTACTCCTCTCGGCTCAGATGGTGCATCTTGGGATTGTTGTCGTATATCACTTAAGTCAAAGTCTGGCAGGCTCATGGGCGTTCCCATAAATTGCGGCGACATTTCTTTACTCCCTGGAGTGGTTGTTCCGGAGATATCTCAGTCAGTCTTGAATCTCATTCATCAATCTCTTATATCAAAGTGTAACGTCTTTAAATTTTTATACAGGGAGGTTTTCAGTTCATTAATTTAGAAGTTGGCGAGATAAGGCATCAGCTCATTTCAAGAACTGTCCTTTTCACCCTCCAATCTACATCATGATTCTTTTCCCTGTCACCCCGTGTTATTGATATTTCATCCCCTTCTGCCACATTGTTCAGTATTGTATCACAGTGACCCTTTTTCTTCTTGTCACCAGGTTGTCCACGACATTGACACCCTGACAGGTGACCTGCAATTGGAGGAGGACGGAATGACGGACAGCTCTAAGACAGACACGCTCAACTCCAGCTCAAGCTCCACCACCACCACCACCACCGCTTCCAGCCTGGAGAAGATGAAGCTCTTCCCCGAGGACTGCATCTTCAAAATACCTGCACCCATCGCCCCGGCCCCCATCAACCCTCCTGCAGTCCTGACCGTGCTCAAGAAACCCCACCCTCCCCTTCCGCCACCCAGACTCACCCCGCTGAGAGCCGAGGATCACAACATTAAGAATCTGCCTCATCCAACATTAGTGTTATCAGGGAATATATCCAAGGCCAGCGGGTCTCTAATGAGGAATGGCGGGGTTTTTCCACTGAAACCAAACAGGGATTTATTCTCCTCCACGCCGTGTTTCATTTCCAACGACGGCGGCATCCCTGAGTCGGGCCTTGTTCCTTCATTACCCAGACCTATGCCTCTTCTCCGCCATGAAAAGAACAAATGCCCCAAAGACCCTGGTAGGGAGTCTCGTGAGAGGGAGCGTGTCCGTTTCAGTGAGAAGGTCCAGTACCACGGCTACTGTCCCGACTGTGACCTCCAATACGATGTAGACGACACAGAACTGCACCTACAGGCTGAGCTCAGCGACTTGAGGCTCAGCCCTGTGCATTGCTGCACTTCCTCTTCCCCACCTCCTCCTCATGCTCTTCCTCATGAACTAATGTTGGAAAACGGTGGCCTCTCAGTCAGCCACAGTTTCCCGCCGACATCGAACACTCCTCCGCCTTTTGTGCCTCCTCACCCGCCTTCCCTCAAGCCCCAGAAAACAATCCTACGCAAATCAACAACTACCACGGTTTGATGCCGAACCCCTCACTCTGTCTTACTTAAACATTCTTGAATCATTCATAGTGTTTTCTAGTTTATGAGAGCTTTCTACTCCAGCTGAACTTTGGATTATCCAAACAGAGAGAGAGGAAGGGCTGGGAAATAGGAAACAAAGGGATGGATATAGTGAGTGGAACAGAGAGAAAGGCATCGCCACGGGCGCTGAGGAGTACACAGAGAGATCAGGAAGAAGCGGTGAGTGTTTGTGCATGTATGAGTTTGTTTGTCAGGAAGAGAAAGGGAGGAGGAAGGAGAGTAATTGCATGTGTGCTCTGACGCATATCTGTGAGTCTGCAAACAAGTTTATTTGTTTATGTGCTGTATATTCATTCGTATATCTATATATATCTGTGGGTAGACAAGTAAGCATATGTGTGTAGAAGAGAGAGATGTTATGAGCGTTAAGTGGAAAATGTACAGGGATTTTAAAAATTTCACGAAAGACTGCTGACAACACTAAAACCAAATTGTATCTGTGTCTTTGTGGAAGCTCTCGGTACTAACGAGTCTCAAACTCAGGAAGTTCTTTCGGAGAGGGGCTCTAATTAATTCATGTCCTTCTGGATGAAACAAGAAAACCCGCTTCCCCTAGATTTCTTACAAAGCCTTAAAGTTCTTCCCATACACTAACACCTGCAACTAACTCTCCACCACAGAGACATATGTATGAATAAAAGCTTTAATAGGATAAATGTCACTGCAGTGCAGACAGATAGTGGCATCTACAGTATATACATTCACACAAGCCTGCCTGGAAGAACAATTAGGGCTGAGAGACAGACATGAAGTCTAATACTTCCTCTCCCCACATCACCTCTTGTCTCTACAAGTCCCATTTTTGCTGACATGTCAAGCTGTCGGAGTGAAAGAGGGGAGAGAATATGTGAGCAGAGCGACATGGTGGGCTGCTGAAGAGAGACAAGTCCTCGATGAAAAAACTGCCATTTTGATTTGTGTCCACTAATGAATTCTAACTGTAAAATCTTGAATTTTATTTCACATATTTCATGTTTAGACCCCCACTATCCCTCACCGTGATGTCTGTGAGACTGGTTGGACTGAAAGCTAATCAATTCTGCTCCTGAGCAGAGAGAATCAGGCAGAAAATATGTTGGGCTTTAATCCCATAGAGGACTGTAGATCAGCAGTCATATAATACCAGCTCAGTCTCTGAGCATTTGGTAGTCTCCACTTTATTAGCTTTTATTAAGAAGCATATGTAATAAAGCCTTGCCTAAGATACGTCTTAAAATCATTTTCAAATTGAGTGTCGAGGAATTCTGTGTGTGTCTCTGCCCACGTCCGTGTGTGTGTGTGCATAGGTGTGTGTGAAAGCACATGTCAGTTTGGCAGACTTGGGGAGACAGCATACCCTGGAGTTGGATGAGAATAGTAGCACCTTCCTCCTAGCGATGCCCTTAATTAGCCGGATTAGACTACTGGAGATAGCAGTACAGCCTCAGATAGCCTTTGTACCAACATAAGCCTTGGAGCCTGAACTTCTGCTGCACATATTCTTCCTGGTAAACAGAGAGAGAGAGAAAGAGAGAGAGAGAGAGAGAGAGAGAGAGAGAGGACAAGCTGACAAAGGGAAAGGAGAGAGACAGTAATGTGTGCTTAGGTGGCAGGATGTTACATGAACAGTCCATTTCATATGTTTCTCATATGTGCATGTTTAGGGTTGTGGGGGAGGTTAAAGTTAAATCGGGGTATGAAATAGCGCACTGACGACTAAATCCAATGCTTGACCTTGCTGGCCTAACAAATCTAAAATCAGCGTCTGGATTAGGGATCAGTTGATATTCAGAAATGAGAGAAATGAATACGATTGAGAGAGTGGGGGCTAAGGACAAAGAGGGGGAGAGTGAATGTGTGGGACTGAGAGAAAGAGAGGGAAACGAGAGCATGTGTGATGGAGAGAGGCAGAGAGAGAGAGAGAGAGAGACGGTGAAAGAAAGAAGACACGGTGATGCTGTGGAGGCTGCTGATGCTTTCTTGGCTGTATTGTGTTTGCTGCTGTGCAGGAGCATATGTGTACACATGTTTGTCCCTAAAATGATTGCCCTCAGTGTAGAACATCCACTGTATTTACCTTTTATTGATGGATCGTAATGAGTCTGGCAGCAGCATGCTCACACACAGGCACACACATACACACAGAGGCACATTCAGGCTGAAAGAGCAGAGTGCTACAGAATGGAGTACAGCCAGTATCATCAATAGATGCAGCTCATAGGGGATTTTGCCACTGTAGCACTGCTTATCTAATGCATTAATCAATGAGCAGAGGAAATTGACACGGTGGACTGGGACTTGATTCCTCCATGTTTGCGTTTCTTTTTTCATTTTCACCCTTACTAGATGGATGTATGGATACTATATATATAAAGATCATTAAACACATAATCCTCTTTTCATAAGCATTAACACCAGTGTCCTCTTCATAACCAGTGTTTTGAGTTTTTATTTAATTTTTGCATGAAAAGTGACTCTTGATTCTTCACTGCTTTTCTCCACCAAGTTTAATGTGTTTTTTTTTTTTAAACTTATTGAATTTAGTTGTCTCAACACCACTGTGACAGATTGACCTTGCTGCACAGGCTACAGCTCAGAGATGAGGAGCAGAGCTGTTACAAAAAAACTGATGTTTGTTCACTTTCAGAGCCATTACAGTGACTGTCCCTATTTCTCTTTTCCAACTCACAGTAGTGATTTATTACCTTTAACAACTGGTGGACATGGACATTTAACAAAGGCTTGGTTCCTCACCTTAAGAAATATGGGATGAACATATTGTGTTAAAAAGCAATGATTTGAAGTTAATTGAATGGGCTCTATGTGAGGGGATTTATAAAGTGGCGCTTAATCAAAACCTTCCCTGTCGCTCTCGGTTGTCTATACAGGCCTGTGGATGATTTGTTGAAGTAGTTCAACGCTGCTGGATTGTGGATTTCTTTATGAAGGACTCAGGTTGGATTTTCTGTGACAGCAGGATGTGACATTCTCGAATAACTCGTCTCAGCGCCTCTCTCTACCACTAACAGAGAGAGACAGTAGCTAACGTTAGTTTAAGAGTTCTCAAATTTGAAATATTTTCCAAACACAAACCGCTGCATAAGCACTTTGCCAAAATAAAGAAAAAGGAGTTGTAAATCAGGAAGGTAATCTCTTGCCAGACCGTCCAGACACTATATGAATATTTGTAGGGATGCATGTTAAATATCAGACCTATGAATTAGCAGCTATTCATCGGTATATATAGCACCGAATAATATGAAGCCAAATTGCGTGCATTAACTTTATCCAAACGTCTTGTCATCAGTGTGGACATTTCTTACAGTTTTACTGGAAGACTACATGATAGCAATCTGCAAAACATGCTCCACAATAGAGGAGGAACAATGTTTTAACACAACAGAAGCTATGGAATATTAAAATATCAGAGTATTTGTTCAATACGTCAGGTCTTTCTTCCACTCAGGCATGAACAACTACTAGTTATGAACTTCTTTTTAAAATACAAAAATGGGAAATTATCAGAGTTATCGGTTTAGTCTGAAAAAATCCACTGGCGCTCAGTTGGTCCACACTGAAAAGTATTGAGGTTTAATACTCAGGCTTAATGTCAAGTCATAGCCTCCCACTATCCCGTATCTCCCTGTGTTCTCTTTCTTTGCTGTCAAAATGTATTTTAAAATATGTATTAAAGTCATTATTTTACATGAATCTGTTTAAATATTTACCAGCTACCTCAGGTTTGTGGGGAGTGTGAAGCGATGGAAAGACTGTTCATGCATTAAAGTTCATAGTGGGAGAAACAGTTTTGACATTTGTGTGGACTCATCGTTCACAGTTTGATACATTCGTCCATGACTTGTTATCAGATTGTCCTCGTAACACAGAAAACCACTGCTCCTCTGACCATGAGTGTAGGAGTTGTTCACTGGTTGTGTAAATGGCTATCTGAGCTCCAGTGCTCCAGGCTCGAGGATGAAGTTGTAATGGGCAGGGAGGAGGTGGATCTTCACCGCCTCCATCATGAGTCAGGACTGACTCAACTGTACTGACCTACTCCCTACAGCTCACAGCTCCATAGCCCACCTCTCTCTCTCTCTCTCTCTCTCTCTCTCTCTCTCTCTCTCTCTCTCTCTTTTGCTCGCTCGCTCGGTCTCACTCTGTCTTAATTTCTTTCTTCCTCTCCCCTTGGATGATGCTTCACTCCCACTCAGCAGCAGCTGTATGCATAACAATCTCTCCATGCACATGTATCTCTATATACATGTGGGTGGGGTATCTATTATTAAAACATATCTGACACTTTGTACAGCAGACTCATTTGGCAGGATGTCCAGGATTGTATGTTGGATCAAAAAAGTTCCCCCGGCCACCTCTTTCCTGTGCTGCAGCAGCTTGCCGCCTTCCTTCGCTTCTTACCTTTGAATTACACATGACAAAATTGTTGCCTGCTTGTTATGCATCTGCTATTAATGGCAGCGTTCAGCAGCTCCTCCATTTAATGGTTGTGTGTAACACACGTCACTAGTGTGACACCTCATTTTATCAGGTTAATAAGTAGATCTGCTGCCTCCATAATAGATTAGAATGTCATCGTGCTGACTGGTTAGATTGTATTTGTAAATGTAAACCTGTTACCCTGATAACACAATTGTCATATGTGTGCTTATAGTACTTCAACTGGCTGGTATTGCCTTCATCCCGCTTTCCAACCTGGCAAGTGCACAGTGTGCAATAAGACCTAATAAATGTGTCAGAGTGAGACACACATTTTGCCAGTGAATATTAATTAGCTGTTGTTTCTCCGTCTGATTGTTGGTGGTGATAGTCTGCCAAGAGACACAGTTGTCTATTTGCATGCATCATTACTTTGATTTTTGCTCCCCTCAATCAACCGCATTTCATCATGATCACTCAAAATGAAAACGTTATGAGGAAAGCATTAAATAAAATGAAAACCCAAATAACTGGAGTTGCTCGCCAGAAGGCATTACATCTATTTGGAGATACTGTATGCAAAGTTCATTATGATACAAAATAGACATGACCTACATTGCCAAAACTTCAGAGCATTCAAAAGTGAATCCGTCGCACACTGGGCATGGATACTGGCTCGTCTTGGTGTGTCTTTATCTGTGACTCAGACAAAGTCATGATGTGGGAAAATGAGTGGGCATGTGTGTGCGCGTGTGTCCTGATTGGAAAAAATGTGTGCACACTCATATACATACACTTTAATATGAAGGGTATACACATGTGTTTAAAGGTGTACAGGAAAGCAGTGGGGGCGAAGCAAACTTAATCAGAAGATTTCACGCTGCTTTGGAGATTGTTAAAAGTTAGAGGCATCAGCTGCACCTTAGGCAGGGACGGTGCACAATATCTCAACAACAGGATCAGATTTGTAAGAGCCAAGATGACCCAGATGGGGCCTCCTGCTCATTGAACCACTTGACGAAGACACTGGGAAAAAAAAATGGCATCTATTTAAGGAGAGCGTCAGAGCTTGGCAATTGTCTTTTCATAAAATGAACCCTCTTTAATCCATAGAGGGAAATGTGCTAGGCGGCTCGGTCCTGTTAACTTTGATGACTTTGTGTATGAGCGTCTGGGTGTTTGTGTGTGGGCAGTGATACCTTGGTGTATTTTCATTTTGCTCTGTGAGAAGCAACCATGACTGCTGTGTCAAGTGACTCTCCTCTGTGCAGTCTGATATTCACACTAATGTGTTTCCTCTTTTTTCCTCCGCAGGGTCCATTGAGATACTTGAGATACAAGTGGAAGAGATGCTTGTTTCGTACACTGATCGACCCCAGTTGATCGGCAAGGGGGGGGGCCTGAGCCGAGGCCAAGCATCAACTTTTTTTTTTTTCTCTACATAAAGCGCTAATGGCTCTCAACCACCAGGAGCTCATCCAAATTTATACTTTGACTTCTGAGCACTGAACGACCTCCAGGCACAGCTGTGCCAGCGCAATGTTACTGTGAAACTGGGGAAGGATGAAGGGCAGCCACTGTATGTGCATGCATACAGATATGTACAGATGATATATAGGTCGTGGAGGTCATATTTTTGTTACATAGAAGTAGTTGATTTAAAGTTTAGAATGCTGCTGAAACCCTATCATAAGTGAAGAGGCATGTTTAGTTGAAGAGGAACAGGATGGGGTGAAATGATGTCAGCCAGTATTTGATTGATGTCTTTATAGACTTTTGCTCTGTGCATACTCAGATGGAAATCAATGGCTCCACTCAACCGATGGAATTAGCCTTTTAAGAATTGTAATTGTTTGTGTCTGGAGAGCCCGACAGGTCTGCCCACGAGCAAAATGCTGCTCGGCTGGACTGCAGATAAGGAGAAAAATTGTATTATGTCAGTATGCACAATCACAGTGTATTTTTAAGGGGAAAGACTAATGGTTTGAAATGAATGATGATGTCGTCACTGATCTGTGTCCAGACATTAAGTTCATTGTATATCAAAATCTGTGTGCTCAACTGGTGCCATGCAAGCTGTGTTTTTCTTTTCTTTTATCACGATGACATGCAGAGATGGAGTTAAGTGACGTAGCTACAGCTTTAAAGGATCCTTGAAGAAGTAATAATTTGCATCAAATTTTCTTTGTATACAAATATACATGTACATGTTTGATATCTATATATTTCAGGCATTTTTCTACAGAGACTTTAACATTTAAAGAGATGATATTTTTGATATTGTGTTAGATGACTGAGAGGCATTTTGATGAAAGCTGACATTCCCTCGAGGTATGCATTTTTCAGCAGGGCATAGGCGGATGATGAGTAATTTATATATAGCAACAGGATGGTGTTTGTATGGATGAACAACAAGTGCTCAGTATTATCAAGAAACTTTACAGAATGAGCTGAGGAAAATTAAAGTGGAGAAGATGAAAGGCGTAAAACCAAATACCTAGTTGTGCTTTATCAGATGGGAGGCATGGGGCTGAATGAATGCATGACTGACTCTTCACTTTGTCCTGCCATCACTGTGTTTTTCTATGCATTTCTGTGGAGAGGCTGTCTGTTGGTGAGTCCAACATGCAGGGTGCTCTGCTCTCCTAGAGTTAAGAAGTATTCCCTCTTATTTCCTCACACAATGTCCATCAGGTTGTTTCTGCAGCCACTGTAAATCTGAAAAATCTCCTGGGATTTACCACATTGCTTAGACCGGGGGTCAGCAACCTTTGTTACCAAAAGAGCCTTCTTGCCAAAAGAAATCTGACAAGAGCTACAAAACATATTTGAGCCCTCTGATGAAGGTAACACAGCCTAAAAAGTCTGAATTAGCAAGATTATTAAAATGAGCATTCGTTAATGTTTTCACACACTTGTGGCTACTCTGCACTGGGATGTTTAGGCTTATATGGTACTTGAATTTTGCATTTTAAACAAATAAATAAAATTATAGCTGTAGCAGAGCTTTAAAAAAATTAACACTGAAAACAATAAAAGCTTGGGTTTAATTTTGACTAAAGTCAATCTCAGTATGAAATAATCCCCTTCTTTTTTAAACCATGGCCACATACAGCAATCAACCCTCGGGCCTGAGCATAAAACTAAGCAATATCAGCTCAGGGTCATCAAATTCATAGCATGGACACAGGATGTAGGGGTGCGGAGGGGCCTGCAGCACCTCATAAAACAAGTCATTAGAAGAAAAAAAAACTTCAATGAATTGTCCACATGATATAAAAGTATGAGGCTTAATATAACTTGACAGTTCTCTTGTTAACCAGTCAAGTGGATGAACTACACTGCAGACGGGAGGTTTGTATCAGACACAATGTTTTTTTACACAAGGAAGGAAATAACTTCACGTAAAACATTTGGCAAATTCACGAGAAGACCCAAATAATCAAGGATTTGTCACAGACTGTTTCACACAGTTGAAGTTTCTCCTAACTCAATAGCATGCAGAATTAAGAGATTTTACAATGGAGGCTTGGGATTTTTTTTCCTCCTTGCTAATTTAGACTTGCTGTGTTGGTGTCAAAGTCTGCTTTAATGCAAAACATTTTGGAATTGAACTTTTTTTTTTAATACATTGAATATAAGGTTATCCTGGCCACTGATATCAATACAAAAAGCATGACTGTCGCACACATTTACTACAGCTTCATTATACACTGACCTCTCAGCTCCTTGCAACTGTGACCGATTTACAGCATCCCTGGTTAACTGATAAAATCACAACTGTGTAGGCCGTTTTTTTACAAACATGGAATGTCAGCATCACTTGAGGCCTACAACAATGATATGTTAAAAAAAAAATAGCCATTATTTATTTCCCGCTGCAGGTTGCTGACCCCTGCCTGAGGTCAATGATTCACTGATAATTGAATAATAATAATATCAAAGTTTATTTATATGGCACGTATCAAAACCCAACAAATTGCTCTTACCAGGACAAAAACAGAATAAAAAGGAAGAATGTTAATATCTATAGTGAACGCATTTTCATTTGGATCAATCAAAGGGTGAGAAACGTCTATAAAATCTTTGATACACAGCCTCTGTCCACATCCAGGCCGGAAGCACCACACATGTAAACTCCACCTCTTTGTTCTCACTGGACACAGAGACTGAATTCATGAGCAAACTCTGGCTCAATCGAGATTCAGTTTTAAAGATGACTGGAATGTCTCTAAAAGCTGTCAGTGGTATTTTGTCGTGTGTGTCCTCAAACTGTTGGAAAATAACTTGTGAGAAGTAAACACTTTACACTTGGTGTCACTGTGTCGGTGTATGTTTTATGGGATGAAGAGGAGCAAAAAGTGTTGATTTTCATGTCTGTATTCTGTATCATAGACTGCGCTCTCGTCATCACTGTGAACTGGGAGTCAAATAGAGGAAATGAAACCGACTGTTGGAGGATCACACTTCATCAAAAATACCAG
This sequence comes from Acanthopagrus latus, assembly GCF_904848185.1. NCBI lineage: Eukaryota > Metazoa > Chordata > Actinopteri > Spariformes > Sparidae > Acanthopagrus > Acanthopagrus latus. The sequence goes on from NC_051043.1 coordinate 22,325,816, forward strand.
AGAGCAGTGTGAGCAAACTTCTCGGAGAGAAAAATACACGAGATGGCATCGGAAGCTGCGACAGTTAATTGAAGATTAGTGTGACTAAAGACCGTCGGCCGTCTCCAGAAGACACTCTCATGAATTCATAGCGGCTTGTTATGGTGGCACGCATTATAACGCAGGCAAAAAGCCAGAAGCTCAATGCCTTAGAAATGAAGGATGGGGTTGCAATGAAAGGGAGTTCATAACGTGACAAGTTCACAGCCATGAACTAGAGAAATGTGCATGGGAAAAGTGCAAAGCTTGACTCACGGACTGACTCCAAAGTAAAACAGCAGCAAGAGGTGGTTGTCCTGGGCAACTGTTTGTAGCATTGTGAATGTAAAGAAAGTCAAGAACAGCATTATTAGTGGCATTCTTGTCAATGTAAAATGTAGCCAATGCAGTATAAAAAGACACTAAGTCTATACGTGTTATATCATGGATGTATCTTAATCCTCTACAAACCTTCACGCCACAGCAGATCCACTCTACCACTACACTCAAAAGATATTATACAAAACACTCCAGCATGTGATACATATAGAGAATCTGTCAGGTGAAAGCCGAGCTAGTTTGCTGTCCAGCACATCCCAATACATAAGCACATCAGTTATACTGGACCCTAAGCATGCACTGTGCAGCTGTATCAGAGGGAAGATGTGAAAAGACTGTATCCATAATACTTAAATGTTAAAGAGAAAAAAGCACCGGGACAGTAGACAAAAGATGCAACTGATGGATTTTCAAGGAGACTCCAAAGAAAATATTTGCGTACATCCTGTACATGTTGAAGGCCTCAATTAATTTTCTGTGGTGAAGGCTAATGCGGCGATTGTATTTTAAAGTATCTCCATTTTCTGGAATTTTCATCCATTTTTTTTTAACAGCTAGCTTGAAGATGAACATCTTCAAACATGATAATCGGACAAAATATGGTCCACATTTAATTACTTTTAGTTAGACCAGCTAAAAGAACATATAAATGCATCGAATTATATTTTATGTTTATGTCCGTTTGTGTCACCTGGCTGTAAGACAAGTTTTGAAAGAATGCTGAACACAGTATTTTTACTTTGAAGTATTTCCACCTTGTAGGGTTGCAGCTAACTAGAGCCCGACAATGTGACACTATGACAAATTTTTTTCTACATTAGAAAATTGGGGACACCAATTAATTAATTAATGACTTTCCCTTTCTAGGATTGACTAACCTGCAGATTTAAACTTAGAATGAATCATGTAATGTTGCTGTAAATCCATTTTTTGTGTTTTTTAATATATTGAAGCCTTTTGGTTAGAATGAGTCAAGGTTGGTTGAACTTGACTCATAAATTCTTGTGAACCTTTTCTCTTGTGTTAAATTTTCGGGATTTCAGCTCCTCACCCTCTTGATGCAAGATTGTTCTTGTAGTAATTTTCTGCTCTGGCCACAGACCTAACCCCCGCTTACATTGTCTACTATTGCATACATTTAAGACCATTGAAAAAAGTTTGTGTCCCCACCACTTTAGCTAAAAGTTCTTTTCATAATAGTTGATAAGTCATTTGGTGCAAAAAATGTCCCCCTTCATTATAAAAATATCCACTTCAAAATAACAGAACACAAATAAAAGCCAATTTAAGAGGCTTGAACCAAAGAATAATAAAACTGATGAAAATGAAAAAATAAAATAAATCATAATAAATAAATAAACTTATACTAAAAAAAAAAAAAAATAGGGATTGAAATATTTAAAGAAAGCTAATATCTTAGTCACAATTCACAGAAAATAACATCACAAAGGGGAGTAGTAATGACAGTAAAGATCCAAATTAAGGAGCATAAATCAAAACAGCAGGAAATGAGAAGAGTCCACAGTCATCTTTCTTGAAGACTTGCTGGAGTTCACCCAAAAGTAAAATTATATGAAATATGCCCAGAGGGATGGGTTCATATCATCCCTATAAAAATGGATATGAGTGAGCATTAAATGTCGTTAACCTTTTAGTGATGATCCATTTCTTAAGATCTCACAAAATCTTTGGGACACATTGAATGAGTGTTATCACTTGGAAATGAAATCAGTGATGCAGAGAGCAGTGAATGCTGAGAAGATGTTAAATTGACAGAAGCAGAGAAAGAATAATCTTTACCATATTTATAATATTATTTTCAATTATTGATTTTAAAAAGATATAGATGTCTTACAGTCCACGTCAGTTAGAGGGAGTACCCATGGTCCATCCATGCAGGTGCAGCAGCAGCTGGTAGCAGCTGTGCAAAATTCCACCTTTCCAAGGGCAAAGATGGGTTGCGCTTGTTTTAATCTACCGCTCATCCCTGATGGGGAACAAAAACGTTTAACCGCTGCGGAGTGAAGAGCTTTAACACCGACCCCGCCCAATCAAACTGCCCGCGAACATTCCCACACGCGCTCCCCGTGTCGGTCACGTGATAGGGAAGAACGGGAGGAAAATGGAGAGAAGGAAGGAAGAGATAAAGGAAAAATAAATAAACAACGGAAACATTAGTCGGCTGAGAGGAGTTGTCGTCGTCATCAGCAGGTAATACAGAGCTAGCTTGTTAGCATAATACTGTCTTTAACTGTGAGTTTAACTTATCAGCTGTAAGTGCTAGCTAGCGCTCAGCTGAAAAATGCTGACACTGGATGACCAATTGTATTCTCCGAAGTGGCTGAATACGTTAAGCTAGTGTGTGAGTTAGTTGGCGCAGAGACTTTCCGTCAGACGTAGCGTATTTGTGGTTTTGTCTCTCTGTCACGGAAACGGTTACTGTAGCCCGAGATAAATAAGGTGCTGATGCGTCAAAAGCGTGTGACCAAAGCACACTAAACAGTCAGGCAGCAGCAGCACGACCTGAGACTGAATCATTCGCACAAATAGGATTAGCTGGCAATGGTGGGAGAAAAAAAGACAGCTAATGTGTAACATGTTCGTCTGAAACAAACTGGACATCGACTTCTCATTTAGCTGGTGTCTTCAGCTAGGACAGCCTTGCTTGTGGTTGCTGTGTGTAACTGGAGTGAAAAATAAATGTGTAATTCTTTTCCAGCTCGGAAAAACAAAAAATACAGAAGAAGAAGATGGGTGATGTGTTAAGTTATTAGCTCCAGATGTGATGGGAGGAGGTCATCTGGATATGAGATAAACACGTAAGTAAAAACATACTTTTAAAGGGGCACTGTGTAATTTTTTTATTTGATATTCTTGCAATCACTTCACCAAAATCTACATTTAAAAAAGGTCCTGTTTCTCTATAATATTTGCATATGTAAAGTGTCTTCTTATCTCTTTCAAGTACATGTAGAAAACTCATGTACAGGAGGTTTAAGACTTGATCTGTAAACCCCTCATGTTACCAGATTAAAAAGGTTTGAGCAAAGGAACCAATCAAGCTCCAAGCAAGGATTTAATTGGCCTTAAACTCTCCTGAGCCTGGCTTTTGTTCTTGCAAACTTCCATTCCTCACATAGAGAACTGTGTCTCCTGCCTGTGAAAAAGTCTCAAAGTGCACCTAGTGTGAATTCATTTGAGGCATTTTGTCCAATCTCGTTGCATTAAAAACTAACAAAAAATGTAAAAATTCCTACAAGGACAACTTCATTTTTACAGTAAGATGATGAGAAGTTACGTCGCTGTACTATGTGTTCTTTCACTTGTACTTTCATGCTTCCATCTCAATATTATAATTGGATCAGTTGTTGTTTACACAGGGAAAGGTCTGAGCCCTAGTTCACAGCTGAACATGTGATTACACACATTCTCGCTGTTGTATAAGTGAGCTTTAAAGGTTGACCTACATTTGCAGTCGACTGAGTTCGTGCAATATTTCTTGTATTTAAACTGTTTCACTTTACCGAGTCAACACCCAAGGTTATGTCTGCGCACTTGTGCTGTGACAGGTAAAATTAAAGTGTTTGAACAGCCATGATGGTTGGCAGGATGGCTCGGTGGGGAGGAGACAAGAGCATGGAGGTTGAAGTCCGGTTGGCAAGGATCTGCTTCTGTAAAGTGCCTGGGAGTTTAACAATGAATCTTTTTTTTTATAACAGAAAAAGAACAAATACACCACTGAAGCATAGCCATAACCAACTCGGTTAGCTTAACATAATACAGTCCCGTTGCACAGAGAGCGAAGGGTCTGTGGGTTTTCTTTCAGCAAACACCAATTAGAAAAGCTTTAAGCAGAGAGTGCAACTAATAAACAAAACCTACTGATGCAATCATTTACTGGAGGGAAAAGCTGCAGACTCCTGTGGTATCCTTGAAAATAAACTAATCCATTTAACCTTCAGATGTCCTTTATACAATGTCATTCAGGCAAACAGAGAATCTACTGAGGGAACGGAGGAGGAAAGAAGATGAAGCTGAACGAACGCAGCGTGGCGCATTACGCCACATGTGACTCGCCGCCGGACAAGACAGGCTTCCTGTTCAAAAAGGGTGAGCGCAACACAGCTTATCACCGCCGCTGGTTTGTCCTGAAGGGTAACATGCTCTTCTACTTTGAGGAGCGCGACAGCCGGGAGCCCATCGGTGTCATTGTCCTTGAAGGGTGCACGGTGGAGCTGTGCGAGTCAGCCGAGGAGTTTGCCTTTGCCATCAAGTTTGAGGTTGCCAAAGCGCGGGTGTACAAGATGGCTGCTGAGAGCCAAGCAGCCATGGAGTCATGGGTGAAGGCATTGTCGAGGGCCAGCTTTGACTACATGAGGCTGGTGGTGAAGGAGCTGGAGAGGCAGTTGGAGGAGATCCAGGAGGCTGCAGGGGGTGGCTGTGGAGGTACAGGCCTGCAGGCCAGGCCCAAGTCCTCCAGGAGAAACCAGGTGGCACGGTGCAGGTCTGGAGCATCATCTTCTTCATCATCTTCATCTTCCTTATCATCATCATCATCAAGTGCCCCTCCCATGTCAATCCAGTACTCTGCCCAGAGGAGCCTCCAGGATGAGGTGCAGCTCATCCCTGAGTCTTCTAAGGAGAATGGCGTCACATGGAGTAAACTACCAGGTGCCTTGGCGAACGGCTTTGCCGAGGCAGCCCCTTCCTGCGTGGCCTGGGAGGGCTGCACAGACTCTGGGAATAACACTGTGATTGGTTATGGTGCTGATGGGGTGAGGGCTCCACCAGTGCCACCCAGGAGAAGAGGAGCATCTCTGGAAAGCCCCGTTTCTCCTGGCACTGGCTGCTTCTCCAAACTCCATGACTGGTACGGCAGAGAGGTGGAGGAGCTGAGAGTGCAGTGGCTGCAGAGCCAGTAAATTAATGGATGCATATCATCTTAATTTTCCACAGTTTTATCATTCCTTCTTCCACATTCTGCCGTGTTACTCCCTTCTGAACCCAACAGAAGAGAACTAAGACTTATTTGCAAATTGCAGTCTTATCACAATCAAAAAAAAAAAAGACGTGAAAAATTGATTGATTCCAGATCTTGTCTGGCACAGGGGGATCAATCTGTCTTAAACATTAACACTATCATTATACAATCCAAGATTTTTATTACACCCATTATATGCTCTATTCCACAGTTTACCGAGTCATTTGCCAAGGACAATAAAAAATGTTCCAAATAAAGTATTTAAAATCTGCATCTTGTCAGACAAGAAGCAAAGAGTTTAGCCTTGTTGTTATCACGATATATGTGTGCTTCCACATTTACTTTTTGCAATGTTTTCGGGTCAGTTTTCTTTAAAGTTGCCGGAACTTGGATCTAAAAATACTCTTTTTCTATAGTTTATTCACATGTAGCCTACCAAAATAAACCAACAAATATTTATAATGAGGTCGTTTTTCTGATGAGGGAACAGCCAAGGATGGTGAGGAGGTTCTTTTATATGCAAATGAATTAAAAGAAGGCCACACGCATAGATAACGATCTACAGACACTGCACAAAAAAGGAAATGATGATGGTGATGATAAAATAAAGAGCCATTTGTGCAGTTGATGGCATTTTTATATTCACCAAGACGGTAAACGGCTACAGTTTCCTGGACTTTAAACCACTTTAACGTTACTTTAAAATGTCGATTTGTAGAAAAACAAAGGAGATTCTGGGGACAAAAAGTGGTGCTGAGTGAGGAAACGTAGGCCAGATTTTCCTCCATAGTCCCAGCGGGGTACATCTAACCCCAGAGGCCTCGTGGTTGCTAAGGTCAAAGCATCCTCTCTCTCGAGTCACTGGGGACCGTTGTGGGAGCCGGATGTCTGGCTCAGAGCAACACACTGGTATTTTTAGCCCTTGTTAGCCAGCGGCCAGATGATGCTTTGTCATAAGAATGCTTGTCATTTAGTTCCCTTTTTGACTCTGGTATTTCTATGAAAGAGATTTTTCATCTTTGACCTTCCAGGATTTTACTTGTCATTTCTTCATATTATTTCATATCTAATCATCTTAATTTGAGCACGCTGTTGGTTTGTTTGTTACAGCGGATTAACCTGAACGTTACTGAATGAATGTAACTGTTAGAGGCCTATACTGTCTGTGAACACCTAACTTCATGGTTTGTAGATAAATATGTACTATTCCATGTTGGAAATTAACACCAGCAGTCTGTAAAATGGGCCATTTACATTTTTGCTTTATATGTGCCTTATGTTATCGTTATAACAGCCGTGGGAGGGGTTAGTTTCTTTTTTTTTTTACTCTAGTCCTCTTATTTGTTTTTTGCAAAGGTTCATCTGGGTGCAATCTCTTCTTGACAATGGCTTTGTTCGTTCAGTCAGCATCAATGCACAGCACTATCATTGCTGTTATACACTTGGCTTGTACAGAAACAACAATGTGGGAAGGCGTGACATGTTTTTCAGTATTGAGGCCATATGCTTTTAACACTTATTATCAAAAATGATTGTTGTCGTGCCAATTTTATTAACTCCAGAAGCGCATTCCTGTAATTACAGAGGACAATATCCAGTTTGTTGTTATCACAATGATATTCAAAGTAATTTTGTAAATGTTAAATATTAACTGTATAAATGATAATGGAATCAATCTTGATTCACGAGTGCCAAATGTGGAAAGCAATCTAAATGCACAATAATCTCTCATTCTTTTTTTTTTCCCCAATTGACTGATGATTGTAGGACAATTTTTCAGTGTCTTGGTACACAAAATAAGTATTATTTTAAATGACTAATAATATTTAACACATTGTCCTGATATAATACTCTGAAAAGATGTTTGTTAACGAAGCATTGGACCACTCAATAAAAAGTGTTCATACGTCATTTGTGTACAGTTACTTTTTCTGAGCACTTAAAGAGGCACTATGTAGTTTTAGGGTAGAAATTTAGACTCAGAATTTTTTATATTTACAATATTAATGAGGTAATAATACATACATTTGTGTCCATAGCTGATTAAAAGAGCTGTTCTCTGAGGAAAATAAGGTCCCCACAACACTGTTTGAAGATGGAAAGGTGGCAGGGTCTGCCACATATGAACAAAGTAAAACGGTATCAATTTATCTTGTCCTTTAAGATCAGTTTATATATTCAGTTCACTCAGTCATGAAGACAAAGAGGGGTTGTTTATTTAGTCTGTTTGAGCATCAGTCAATGAAGATCTTCCTCTTCTGATTAAATAGTCCTCCACAAATCTACTTAGTGCCCCTTTAAGGTGAACAGGTTGTCTTGATAAAGTTACAGTGTGGCCGGTTGAGATCTTCCCCCTTTTATTTTCATTCTTAGTATGACAGATCCCCCACATTCATTCATGGTCTAGGCAGGCCTCATAAAACCGCACACACATTCTTAGTGCTATTCAGCCTGTCTCTCAACAGGTGTCACTGCAGCAACATTAAACAGTAGTCTACAAACTTCTGACTAGACTAATCAATACTATACACCAGCAGGGACAAGTACATGTGATAAATCTTCAGGAAACAGAGACCAACAGGACTCTTAGTCTCCAAAGCAGAAAAAAAAAAAATAATGCCTTCATATGGTAGAAAATAAGAGAGAAATGTATCTTTTTATTCTAAAGTCAATGTGTAATGCTTCATTAGTTTTACAGAATTACTGTAAAAGTGTTCAGCTAGGTCACATGACACCATACAAATGACTGTTAACGCCGTGACAGACATTCACAGATTAAAAAACTGAATGTAAAGTGTCTGAAAATACTTCTACAGGGAGTCTGGACAGTCTCTGCATACCGCTCTTGACCATGGACCTGCTTGTTGCAGAGAGCAGGGAAGATACTTCCTATCTGGTAATTTCAATATAAAAGCACATTTTTAAAGCGTGTCGTACCGTTATGTGCACATGCCTACCGTCAGAATTAATGCAGTTCAGTGAAAAAGTACTGCAATGCATCCTTAGCTGTAATGTGCGGGGGTTGAAACTGTGTTCGAGAGGTGTTGGTTCAACTTTCTGATAATTTTGAGGCATTTAGTTTGTGGTGCTGCTGAAGTGAGAAGTGTAACTGCCATGTAGGGGTGGATTAAATAACAGAAAAAAACAATGAACTGGCAGCTGACTGTCAAAATGAGGTTAGGAACAAATTGTGATTGTGTGTCTGAATAACTGGTTCAAGTTCAAGTTACCTTATTAATACCCAGAGGTAGATTTTGTTTGCAGTAGTAGAGTCCTCATACACACATATGGGAAAACTAAGAGACACAACCACACATCATCCAATTTAGGACAGTGGAAGTTAAAAAATGGCAAATTAAGAAGTTCTTAAAAGTTCTTACAGGCCCAGATTGTGAAATTGAACTGAACTAATAGTATACAAAATGAATCAATAAAAAATATTTAGGTTGTAAAAACAGACATACTGGGTAAAATATAAAATACATAACTCAAATAAAATAAATACAGCAATGAGTAAACAAGTAAAAGCAGCAAAAAATAATCATTTGTGCAAGATAAAGTTATTACTTATTCCTCAGTGTACTTGCTGCAGGGACAAAGCTGTTTTGTGTCTTGTTGTTTTATACTTAGGGATTGTAAACCTGCGTCCAGAGGGGATAAGCTGATTGCTCATTGTGCAATGGGTGGGAACTGTCCTTTAAAATTTAACCACATTTGCATTGTAGTTTTGTGTACAAGGTATCCATGTTGAGCTGTGGCTCACCAATCAGCCTGCTGGACCAGTTTTGTGTGTGAGGTTGCTTCTTGTTATTTACTTAGACTATACAACGCCCTCCATATAGTTACATTTAGTTAACACTTAAGTACTTTCCAGATAACTTGTTGGCTTGGTCACCAAAACAAATATGTGTCTGAAAAAAAATTCACAAATTCCAAGAAGGCAGAATTGGCATCATTGGACCACTGATGCAACAGGGAATTATCAAAAAATTAGTTACATAATGTTTCTAAAAAAGATTACGAAAAATGAAAGGCGTCGTTATGCAGTAACCTCAATAATACAGTTTATGAAAAGGGTAAATCTAACTGTACTGTCAGAAGAAGAAAGAAAGAAAGAACAGAGTGCACTGAATAAAATATAGGACAGCAGTGACAGCTGCATGTGTACATACTATATTTCAAGACAACTGAATTCAAGACAAACCATTCCAAAAGATAAATTACATACATACTCAGGATTAAAGGTCAAATAATATACATTAGTGTCTTACAAATGGACACCTGTACCAAAGTCTGCACAACTGGGATTGTTAGCATGTATGGCTAAACCAGGATGATTTCTTTCTCAGACACATTAAGGCAAATAAATGATTTCTTAAAACAGCTTGGAAAGTACTGGCTCCTGCAGCAGCAAACGTTTCACTTGCACTATTCCATTTAGATCTCTTAATATTCCCAAGACATCATTATAGGCCTCCACCAGGGTCAGCTGTTTGTGCACAGGGGGCCCCCTGGTGGGCTCATCCGGTGCTGGCGTCTTGGCAACTCCGCGTCTTATTTTGAAAAACACCGTCGGAAGCCATTTTGTGAGTCTTCCACCGACTTGACGCAGCCGGACCGACCGCGGCACATTTTTTTGACAGCGGAAATGAGGAGTTGCCACTTTTTTTTCCGCGTGAAGTTCGTGGCTGAAACTTTTTCTTTTTCCTCGTCTTTTTTTTCTCTCTCTCTCATCTCTCTCTCTCTCTCTGCGGAGGAAACCGTGGCCGTACGCTCACAATGAGAGAGAAGGAGACGGGCTTTTCAGCACGCAGCTTCTCCTCCGGTGTCCACTTTCTGTTGCTCCTCGCCGACGTCGTTTTGACTCATTTTAGATGCTTCTCGACACATTTCCGTTATGCGAAGTCCAACTTGTTGGTTAGTCGTCGTGCTGTGGGTGCCCATCGGAGATAACGGAGAACGTGAGTATGTTGTGAACTCCTGTCAGCTTTTTGTGTTTATCACTCTTGTCTTAAAGTGCTTTTCACTTAAAAGCAATCCAAACTTCAGCACATGGAGGGTTAGAGGAGGGGGAGTTTAACCCAAAATGACGACCCGCAGCCGTAATGTGGACACATCCCACCACTTTGTCTTCACTTAATAACCGTCGAAAAAACAAACGTTGGTGTGGATTTAAAGGGCTCTGTATCTGGTGATGATGGCGAAGACAATTTTTGTTCTTGTTCAAAAAGTAAAGTTTTCTTTTGAAAATAGAGCAGAGCAACTCCAGATGCACAAAACACATGCTTTTTTCTTTTATAAGCACCAACTGCTCAGGTGTGTGTGTGTGTGTGTGTGTGTGTGTGTGTGTGTGTGTGTGTGTTTATTTCTGTGACGGTATTTGGCGCAAATCTAACAGTGGTGGTCGCCATGGTGATGTCGCAGTGTGAAGGCCAAACATGGAGTCAGACACGAAGATAGTCACCTGTCAGCACATCAAGGGGGAGTTTTGTAGGTGGGTGGCCAAACCCTTCATGTCACATGGATTCACAATCCAGTTGTTGTGTTGTGGCAGTAAATCAAAACAGTTGTGTGTGTGTGTGTGTGTGTGTGTGTGTGTGTGTTTGAGAGAGAGACACACACACACACACACACACACACACACACACACACAGAGGGAATATAGCAGGGCATGCCTTCAAAGTTAACTTCAGGATCTGTTTGCTCTGAGGCAACAGGTGTGTTTATGTGGCGTTGGTGCATCCTATTTTTTTTTCCAAACAAAGTAGCTGTTGTTGTGATGAATTACTTCTTTAAACTCGTTATAAGGTGGTGGAGTCTTAGTAAATACATTTATTGAATTAGTTTTTGCACCCTCGAGCTTCTACTATAGCACATCTAATGCACCTCACCTCAGCCAGTTAAAATGCTGACTTTATGTCAATACATCAATAATGATGATCACTGTATGTGATATATACCTATATGTAATTGTATTACATTCTGCAATGGGCTATTTTGACACTCAAAGTGGTAATCTCAAAGATTTCCGACCTCACGGCTTCCTAGAAATCCAGTGTCACATGTGATGTCAGTCAGTTGTCAGTTGGTTTGTTCTTTGGATTTGGATTTTGCTTTTTTTTTTTCTTTTTTTTTTTTAAGTTTCATCGTTCGTTGTTATCTGTCTTTTCTTTGTTTGATTGGCCATAACTGTTAACAGTAACGGTAACGTTAACTCCCAACGCTAGCAGAGAACAGGACAAACAAAACCGTTACTTTGTGTGCGAACCACCTACTCTCTCTGGCCAACCAACCACTGCCGGGTTAACACGTAACTAACTGC